>NC_079318.1:53073515-53396729 GCF_029931775.1 Euleptes europaea | reverse complement strand
TGTGTGTTATCATCTGTTTTGTATTATTTCATCTTTAACAGGTTTCATCTTTTAATCTGTAGCCCAGTCCTCAAGTAAATCATGCACTTATTCAAGGTGATGAACCTAGGATTGCATGTCACACTTTTTTGTTTCTGAATTATTGTTTTTATGCTTATATTTGATCCTGAATTAAGATGTTTAATACACTGGGGTAACTGACTCTATTGAGGACATGGTAGATTGACTAAACAAATGTGATTTAAAATCAGCAACTTTAAATCGCCAAGAAAAAAAGGTTGCTTTTCAATCAGGTTTCCTATTGGTACTTCTTATGTTACCTAAAAAATTAAGCATGCTACTTAGTTAATCTACAGTGCAATCCTATGCAGAGTCTCTCCAATCTATGGTTTGCATAAGATTGCTCTGCTAGGCACTGAAACAGTTTATTTGTATCTAGCTTATTGGTCCTATCTTGGAGGCAATATTCCTCACAGGTTACTTAGCTTTCCTGGATCACCTTCCCTGCTACTCTCCCTCCACTCCCAGTCAGTCAGTCAGTCTCTCTCTCTCTCTCTCTCTTTCTCTCTCTCTTGCTTTCTTTAACTTCACCTGCTACCGGTACAATTCAAGGTGGTGGTGCTGACATTTAAAACCGTATATGGTTTGGGACCAGCATACCTGAAGGACCGCCTTCTCACTTATGAACCTACCCAACGTCTGTGGTCATCTTCAGAGGGCCTGCTTTGGGTGCCCCCACCTTCTGGGATTAGGTGGGTGACAACCTGGGAGAGGGGCGTGTCATTAGTGGCACCAAAACTGTGGAATATTCTCCCCAAGGAGATTGGGCTGTCCTCGTCTCTTGCCATCTTCCACCAGTGGGGGAAGACCTTTTTTGTTTTACATGGTATTCCTTTCCCCTGCCATGCCCTTTGTCTTTCTGTTGTTTCTTCACAGACAGTATTATAAACGGAAGGTCCCTTCCTCCTCTTATTTTTACAAAAACAAACAAACAAAACCAGCCCTGTGCCTTCTAGGAAGTTGCTACAAAGATAAACAAGACTGACTGAACTTGAGAACCTGACAGCCTGAGCAGCTTCGAGATGCTTGGTGTTTTACTTGACCCCTCCTTCCTCCCCATTGTTTTACCTGTTTTTAAAAAATCGTTTCTACTTATTTCAAGTTTCTGTTTTAACTTGTTTTAATGATGTATGTGTGTGTTGGTTTTAATGTCTCTTTGAGATGAGATTTTAATTTTTAATTTATTAGTTGCCTTGGTGGCCCTAGGGGGCAGAAAAACAGGGTAAAAGTCTTGTTGATAATAATACTAATATATTGAAAGGGAATTCTCCTTCCATAGTCTTGAACATAGGCTCCCTTGGCCACTTTGCTCTTGTTAGCTTAGCTAACAAGAATGCTCTTGCGGAGCTTTTATCAATCATGAGAGACCTCGACACACAATCTGGGATGGAAAGCATTTCACCACACCAGGATTGTTGCTTTCTGTTTCTCTTCTGCTTCTTTCCTCTGTATTACATAACTCTCAAGCATTTCCCCATCCCCAGGACACAAGGACACTAACAATCCAAGAGTCTTGCTTGTCACTCTCCATTTGTTGTGCTGTTGTCTGCTTAGACAACTACGAACTGTTGTCTGTTGAGACACCTGCAAACTAGGGGAGCTGGTATTAGAACAATGTATTTTTGTTTTGTAAGTTGAAAAGAACATTTCCTTCTCTGTTAATAGAAATTAAATATCTAGCAAATTGCAGAGGTTATGTAGTTGAAGAACATAAAAAAGGAGATGTATAAGAAGAGTTGGTTTTTATACTCCGCTTTTCTCTACTTTTAAGGAGTCTCAAAGCAGCTTACAATCACCTTTCCTTCCTCTTCCCACAGCAGACACCTTGTGTGGTAGATGGGTCTGAGAGAGTTTGGAAAGAACTGTGACTAGCCCAAGGTCACCCAGCCAGCTTCATGTGTAGGAGTGAGGAAACCAAACCTGTCCACCAGATTAGAGTCCACTGCTCTTAACCACTGTACCACGCTGGGCACAGTGATCATGGGCACAGTAGATAATCCTCCTAGTTATATGCAGGGTGGCATCATCTGGAAGTAGGAGCTGGATTCCAATGTTGCTGAAAATTTGGCCCCTAGTACCAAATAACAGTGATATAATACATGACATGCATCCCTATGCAAAGAGCACAATACTAGCACTATTATGTGGTATCCTAGGCCTAATCAGCAGATGTGATAAAAGTAAATAAAAGGCTTCCAAAGTGCAGCAAGCATAGATTATATTCAGATTTAATTTTAATTGACTATTTGGAAGGGGGAGCATATATTTTTAAATGTCATCTGTTTGTATCTAATGCCACCTTCCACCCAATCAGGAACCCCAAGGTAAAACACATTAAAACATTAAAACATTTAAACAAGTGAAAACAACATTTAAAATTATAAAATAACTCAATAAAACACAAACAAAAAATACTAGAATTGAGGAGGGCCAATAATGGTTATTGAGACTATGCCAAATGAAACAAAAAAAAGTCTTCATAGGCTGGCAGAAGACACGGATAGAAAGAGACAGATTAACCTCCCTGGGGAGGGAGTTCCAAAGTTTTGGTGCCACAATTGAGAAAGATGGTGGGGGTGGTTTTAGTATGATTTGGCTTGGATACCATCTGTCTGTTTTTAAATTCATTTTGAGCAGAACAGGATCCTAAGAATTAACATCTTCACTCTAAATTTTCCTGGGAAGGGAGGTTGGCAAAAGTCAGAGATTCCCTGCCTTGAGTGAGCAGAGGTACCTTCACATATACTAGAGCATTGCTGGAGATAAGCTAATGCATTTAAGTGCTGTGTAGCAATGACTTGAAGGGATTTGTTTCAGGAAAGCGTTAGTTGGGCAACATTAGATAGGAGTCCCAGCTTGGAGATCTGAGGTAATGATGAACTTTTAACTTACTGCAATTTCAAGTGAAGCTCACCTTCCTAAGTCAAACATCATTTAGGAGGTACTTAGAGAAGGGAAACAGATCTGTGTGTTTTAAACATTTTCTTTGTTCCTTTGCTAAGCCTGAAAGCTTGGACATAATATACGAATTCTTTTATTCATTTATTAATATTTCTTATATTCTGAACTCTCTAAGGCTGATCTCTGGAACTCACCTCACTTGTTTAATCGAATTATCTGAAATGTGGTACTGGGGAAGGACAGAAGACAAGCTCTCCATCTCTGGAAGATGATAACTCTAAAGTGCAAAGTTGCAATAGACTGCTCCTGCACTTGCTTGTAGAAGGGTAGTTGGCAGACGTGCCATCTCGGTCTGTAAATGGTGATGCAGGTACAGAGTATTAGACATATGACTCTGGCAGAAGATACCTAAGAGTCATTGGTGGCAGTTGGTAGTTATCCAGGTTGTAATTAGCATCCTTGGGGAGTGAGAGGAAGGGGCACGTCACCAAGTGGTCCCCCCCCAATCCAGAGTTAGGAATCCTGCCCCTGTGGGAGATACTCTAAGCTCTGCCAGTCAGGTCCTTTTGGCACATAGCCCACATCTCTCTCTCTCCTGATCAGGTTTTATGATGCCCATTCATCTCCTCCTTTGGCAAGTAGGCCAAATGCCCCCCCCCCCAAAAAAAAACAGTTCCTGTTTTTCCTGACTCTCCCTCTCTTGTGGAAATAAACAGTTGCCATGGTTTCAGGACCCCCAGTCATAACACTACAGTACATTAGTTTGAACTTTGATAGTAGAGATCTTGTTTCATCAGATGAATGTGCATGGATAGATTACAGTGAGAGAGGAGGAAGTTAGTTTTAAAGGTGCAACAAAGATCCACGACCCAATCAACAGTTCACATTGTTGTCAATAGAACTCAAATTGGCACAGTACATGTAATACCCACATGGAGAATAAGTAGGTTTTGGAACTCGAAAACACAATTTGGACCAAGAAATATAGTGCTGGATTCATGAATGGACTGCTTCAGTTTCATGTTTTCCACTTGTGAAAAGCAGCCTAGTAAAATCTATTAGGGTATATTTAATTAATATGTGATTTAACAGTGTTGCTACATGGATTCTGCCTTTCATTTATTATACTGCATCCAACATTATTTTAATATGATAAATGGAAACCCTAATCTATGGAAAATATTGTGAAATGTTCTAATAATACTGTATCCAAACTGTATCCAGAGGGTTAGCCATGTTAGTTTGCCACAGTCAAAACAACACTGTCTTGTGACTCCTTAAAACTCTGTTGAGAGACAAAAAGTAATTGCTCTTCCTTATCAGGTTTATAGATCATGATGGGTAGCCATGTTCGTCTGTTACTAGCAGTAGGAAAGAGTAGGAGTCCGGTAGCACCTTAAAGACTAACAAAATTTATGGCAGGGTATGAGCTTTCATGAGCAACAGCTCACTTTTTCAGATGAAGAAGTGAGCTGTAGCTTACAAAAGCTCATACCCTGCCAGAAATTTTGTTAGTCTTTAAGGTGCTACTGGACTTATCAGATTTAGGTGCACTATTCAGTTTCATTATACTTTGTTAATTTATCAAGAGTGTGAGAGACCCATACCCTGTTGAGTGCCTGTTTACTGTTTGACAAGAGCTTGTTTTCATCTGTGTTCTGCAATGTAATGTAACCACCTCTTAGTTAGAAAGCTCAGCCTTCTAACCTCTTTTTGTAGGAAACCCCCCCCCCCCACTCACACACAAACTTTCTGATCTTTGAAGCTTTGTCTATATCTCTTGGCCTACTGAATGCAACGTCTGGTGAAATGGGCTCTCTCACCCACAATTTTTTGCCTCAATAAATTCATTTGCCATTATATTCACGCTATATGAGATTTTCTTAGCTGCTTAATTATGCCAGTCATTTTTTCCATTTTCATCCACATTGATACAATCTGTTTCCTATTTACAGACAAACGAAATCTTATCTTGTGGTTTCCTTCCTGCTTCCTTCCTGCAAGACACTGATAGCAGTAGGAGAAATTTATGGGTAAACAATTCATATACATATTTGCTGGTTTTCCATCTGTCCACATACTCCCCCCCCCCCCCCCGGATTTTCTAAAACAAGAAGCATTTCCAGGCACTTTTGGAAATAGCTTTCTTGGATTAAAATTGACTAGGATAATGATTCCATTCTATGAGCCAGAATTTAGTGCAGTGCATAGGCAAAGATTCTAGCTGCCGCAACTGCAAAAAAGCACCAGTGTTTATATGGCTTGCTATCTGAACAAGTATAAATGCCAAAAAGTATTATCTGGATAGAACCAGCCTCATATATTCTCTCTCAGAGAGTCCAAAGGGCATCTTCAGGCTGGGTGTTTCCATTTTCTCTTGGTTCGGGAGGCAGGAATCTAATATGTAAATTTTCTAGCCACCTGGGGTAACCGCCCCTCATTGCCATTCTATTTCCTGCCTTTATCGGGAGAGCAGCCTTTTTTGCAGCTCTTGCTTCAAAGGAATAGATTTCTAGCCTTTTCCTTCTAACCCTTCCTTTTCTGTCCTACTTCTAAATCCTTTCTTCTTCCTATAACTTTATCTTTTCCCTTCCTAAAAAATATTAGAAAAGGGGGAAAAATTAGAGAGCCTTTCCGCTCTACAAAATGGCAGCCAGGCAAGAGGACTCTTACATTGCGCAAGGCGATTTAGATCCTAGCCTGCTATCTGCGGCTCCATGGAGCTCTCCTCCGTTCTCCAACCAGCCCTCCTGCAGCCATGCATCTGACTCCAGGGGCAAAGGGAAAGCAAAATTCGGGGCGAACGGCGCCAGTAAGCGCAAGAGAGCCGGCTCGGCTAGTAATAGGCGCGTTAAATGCACCTCCCCCGCCACCCGCTCGTCAGCTGCACCGGCGAAAAGCGGAGGAAATTCCGTGGCGGTTTGCAGCGGGGAGGCTACAGCGGCGGCGGCCGTTACTCCCTCGCAGCCAGAGAAGGGAGAACATAGAGGCTGGCGGCTTGCCTTTGACTCCCGAAACCCCGTCCACAGGTGGCTTACCTTCACCTCAAGGACGGACGAAGCTGCGGAGACTCCAGCTACCGGTAGGGCGGCTCCTCCCATTATCCAAGATGGCGGATTAGCTTTCTTAAAAGCAGAACTTTCTGCCCTAATTTCTGCCCTTTACTGAGGGCTTAAGAATGGCTCAGCCCCCTCCTCCTTCTCCTTCCTCTCAGGGAAGTTCCTCCCAAGGAGCACATGCCTTGGAAACCTCTGCTGACTCCAGAGGTAGGGCAGATAATTCTGGGAATGGTAGATGGCCCACAAAATCAGCCTTAAAGGACACTTCTGGGTCCCAATCCCACCAAGTGCAAGGCGGCAACTCCTCAGCCTCATCTGGAGATGAGGATGATGGCAAAGAGGAGGGCAAGTTCAGTTCAGACAAAGAGGACATTATTGAGCAACCAAAACAATCTAGAATTTTCAATGGAGAGGAATTTCCCCTTTTATTGTCTAAGACTTTAGCAGCCCTTGACCTGACAGAAGACTCTGAGACTTCACATGCACAAAGAAAGAAATGAACCAAGGAATTTTTCCACATGCACGACACCCCAGACAGGGTAGTTCCAGTGCCAGGCTATTTCCTAACCCTCATGAGGTCGGAGTGGGAGAAGCCAATGGCATCCAAACAATTTCCCCTTTCATCTAAAAAGTTTTACAACCTACACCATAGCACAGCAGAGTTACTCAAGGTGCCCCCAGTGGAAGCACCGGTCACTGCACTGCACACTTCTGATCTTGTAACTGAAGAAGGTCAGGCCATGATAAAGGACCCTGCTGATAGAAAAGCAGAACTAGCATGTAAAAAGGCACACGAGGCTTCTGCCTTAGCCATCAGCTCTTCCATTACTTCTGCTTTAGTTTCTAGGGCAGCTATAATTTGGACAAGGAAGCTTGCACAGTTCATACCTCAGGAAGAGAAGCAAGCTTTCGAAGGGGTATCCAGAACCTTGAAAGCAGTTTTCTTCCTAGCTGACTCTACCCTAGATACAATGTCATTTGCGGCTAGAGCACTAGCCACTGCCTCAGCAGCTAGAAGGGCACTCTGGTTACACCCTTGGCAGATAGAACACCGTTCAAAATCTGTTCTAATGGGTTTCCCATATCAAGGCAAGAGGCTTTTTGGGGATAAATTGGATCCCATTTGGTAGAGACCAAAGACAAAAAGCAAGCCCTGCCTAAGAGTCTTCAGAAAGAACCCAGGGGTTTTTCTCAACCCACTTCTTTTAGAACTTACCACACACTTCAGAAATTCAGGCCTGAACAGCACAGGTTTCAGTGAAACCAAAACCGCAGTTCCTTTCGTAGAGGGGGTAGGTTCAATAGGACGGCCAAATTCTCCTTCCAAGGCAACAAACCCGGTTACCAAAACAAGCAATGACACCACCGCGCGCCTGTGGGAGGAACGCTCAGTCTATTTCTTCATCAATGGTCTTCCTCCCAACCAGACCATTGGGTAGAGAGCATCATCACACACGGATACCAAATAGAATTTTCACGCACTCCGTCCAGCAGATTAGTTGTCTCCCCAACTTCAAAGAACAAACTCAAACTACAAAGGACCTCAGAAGCTGTACAACATCTATTGAACATCGAGGCCATAGAGACAGTACCTCTGCAGGAGCGCTCATTAGGAATTTATTCAATTTTCTTTACAGTTCCCAAACAAAAATGGATGGAGACCCATACTAGTCCTCAACTTTCTGAACAAGTTTATTCCACTAAAGCGTTTCCAGATGGAAACTTTGAGGTCAGTCACAGAAGCCCTACGACCAATTGACTTTATGACTTCCATAGACCTCACAGAGGCTTATCTTCACATTCTCATTTACACCCCTCACCGTCGCTTCCTCAGATTCACATATCAGGGAGCGCATTTCCAGTTCAGGGCCCTCCCATTCGGGTTAACATCTGCTCCGAGGGTATTCAACAAAGTGTTGGTGACGCTAATAGCGGATCTGCGCAAGGAGGGGATCCGAATTTTTCCATACCTCGACGACATACTAGTCTGCACAGACTCAAAGCAGCAAAGTCTAGCTCACACACAAAAGGTCTTAGAAAAGTTGACATGTCACGGCTTCATCAACTACAAAAAGAGCCAATTGTCTCCCTCCCAAAGAATAAAACACCTTGGAGTAGACATAGACACAAAAAAGAACAAACTTTCTCACGCAAGAAAAGATCAACCTGATAGCTTTCCTAGCCAAAAAAGCCTACACAGCCAGGTCGACCAAACTCATGTCCCTGGCAAAACTGCAGGGGCACATGATAGCCTGTATTCCCACCATTCAATGGGCTCGCCTTCATGCAAGGCCCTTACAATGGCTTCTCAGACCTTACCAAGTAGACATCCAGAAAAAAAGAGACAAAAATATCATCCTTTCCAAAGAAGAGAGAAAAAGTTTGAAATGGTGGTCTCTCCGGAGCAACCTGTCCAAAGGTCTGCGGTTTATACACCCCATTCCAATACAAATACACACGGACGCATGTCCTACAGGTTGGGGGGCAACACTGCAGGAGTTCCTGGCACAAGGCACCTGGGACCCCCAGGAACAAAAACTTCACATAAACATCTTAGAGATAAGAGCAATATTCAGAGCCCTTCAGAGCTTCCAGCATCATATTCAGGGAAAGGACGTTCTAATCAAGATGGACAATGTGGCCGCAAAGGCACATTTAAACAAGCAGGGGGGATCGAGGTCTTCAGCCTTGCACAAGGAAGCATTACACATACTGACTTGGGCAGAGAAAAATCTGTCGTCACTCTCAGCCGAGCACATACAGGGTGCTGTTAACATTCAAGCGGATTGGCTCAGCAGGGAGACTCTCAGTGAGGCAGTACGGTCACTACACCCGGAGGTTTTTCACATCATCACACAGAAATTTGGAATCCCTCAGGTGGACTTATTTGCCTCAAACAACCACCACCAATTAAACAGGTATTTCACCAGGTACACTCAACAGGGAGCGGAGCAGACAGATGCACTGGTATGCCCATGGCCCAGGGAACTGCTCTATGCATTCCCGCCTCTCCCTCTCATTCCAAGAGTCTTGAGAAGGGTACGTCTTCTGAAAGCACACGTTCTATTCATAGCCCCATTTTGGCCCAGGTGCCCGTGGTTCTCATCCCTGGTACTGATGTCGAACAACAACCACTGGAGGCTACCAGAAAGACAAGACCTGCTGACTTAGGGCCCAATCTGCCACCCCAACCCAGGTTGGTACAAACTGACCGTATGGGAATTGAACAAAAAAGACTTTCAGACTTAGGTTACAATGCAGACATCATTCACACTATACAGGCAGCATGTAGACCGTCAACCCAGAGAATTTACAATATGTCCTGGAAGGCTTACACTAGATGGTGCAGACGTAAATCAGTCAATCCTCTTAAACCCAGAACAGCAGGCATTCTGTCATTTTTACAAGAGGGGCATAAAATGGGTTTATCCACTTCCACACTTCGCAGGCAGCTGGCTTCTATAGCTACCATTGTTCCCAGGATTTCTGGCTACAGACTAACAAAACACCCTCAGATTAAGTCCTTCCTTAGAGGGTTAAGCCTTATTTCTTCTCCTATCAGACACAGGTTCCCTACCTGGAGCCTTCATACAGTGCTAACAGCCCTCACTAAACCGCCCTTTGAGCCAATCACACAAGTAGGCCTCAAGTGGCTGAGAATGAAAGCCCTGTTTTTAACGGCTGTAATTTCTGCACGCAGAGTTTCTGAGTTGGGAGCACTTTCAATCAGACCTGGACTCATCACTTTTCACAAAGACAAGATCGTCCTTAGGCACAACCACTCCTTTATTCCAAAATGCAACTCGAAGTTTCACAGAGAACAGGACATAGTATTACCCTCTTTCTGTCCTAATCAAAAAAAATCCCAAAGAAAAGGCCTGGCACACCTTAGATTTGAGACGAGCCTTACATACATACATCTCTCGTACACAGTCCATAAGAATGTCAGATGCTCTATTCATTAACATTTCTCCACCTAACAAGGGCAAACCCATGTCTAGGGCATCCATTAGCCGTAATATTTCCTCATGCATTAAGACCGCTTATCTAGAGAGCAAACTACATGTTCCAGAGGGTATCACTGCCCACTCTGTGCGAAGCACGGCCGCTTCCACAGCCTTTGACAGACAGGCTCCCATTGAGGAGATTTGCAAGGCGGCCACTTGGTCCTCAGTGTCCACTTTCTTGCGACACTACAAATTGGACCTTTACTCGTCGGCAGACGCCGCATTCAGCAGACGAGTACTGCAGAGTATAGTTCAAGATGTTTAACCCTCCCAACTAAGGGACTGCTCTTGTATGTCCCATCCTGAAGATGCCCTTTGGACCCTCTGAGAGAGAAAGAGCCTTGGGTACTTACCGTGAAGGCTTTTTCTGCTCAGAGGGACAAAGGGCATCTTGCCCGCACTGACGTCTATTGCTAGTTTTTCTGGGTTAGTTAGTAGTTCCAGGTATCTATTGGTTAGTCTTTCTTACTATTTTTAGAATTTTTCCGGGAATAAATCTCTCGGCAGTTGCACATAATGTGTTTATTTCAAGTTTTCACTCATGATAAGAGGCTCGGAAAGTTTTGAAATGGCAATGAGGGGCGTTTACCCCAGGAGGCTAGAAAATGTACATATTAGATTCCTGCCCCCCGAACCAAGAGGAAACGGAAACACCCATCCTGAAGATGCCCTTTGTCCCTCTGAGCAGAAGAACCCTTCACGGTAAGTATCCAAGGCTCTTTCACAGGGTTAGCAGTGTATTTGGATATAGCTTTCCCGGATATAGAATTAAATTTTATAATGTTTGAAACACTTAATTCTTCCATAGGTTAGTATCATCATACACATTTTAGTTAAGTAATTGTTGACAAAAAATATTCACATTTTAAACTATAAACATATCCTCAAATGTGCTATATATGTCCATAGTATACACAGGAATTACTCAAACAGATTTAAAAAATAGTGCAACGGGGCCAGCCCTGGCTACAATTTAGAATTCTACAGAAAATGATTTTTTAAATAACATGGGGGCTTAAGACCCCCCCCCCTTAATGGAAGGAAGGTGGCATGGTATAGCCCAATATTGTCAGATCTCAGAAGTTAAGCAGGTCAGTACTTGGAAGGGAGACCACCAAAGAAGACTCTGCAGAGGACGGCAATGGCAAACCACCTCTGCTTCTCACTTGCCTTGAAAGCCCCTTGCTGGGGTCGCCATAAGTCAGCTGTGACTTGACGGCACTTTACACACACAAGACCTCCTTAAAATGCTGGGTAACATCTGTACATGTTCAGACAATATTTTTTTCAGACAATCTTGAGTTACCATGGCAACCCAAATGCTATATAGAAAGGTGGTGACTTCCACCTGGAAAAAGGGAATCTGGAGCTGGCTGTTACTTGCCTCACCTTCCAGTCTGTTTCTTGCTTCTGTGGAGGGAAGACTGTGTGGATATGCAAAGGCGGTCTGTATGTGTGTAATGTGTGTTTTCCCTGCCCTTTGAGTTGTTGCAGGGCTCCCTTTTCTTAATAGCTATTAGCAGAGGTCTCTCTGTTCAAAAGCAGTATACCTCTGAATAGGGAGGGTTGTTACTTTTATGCCTTGCATATGAGCTTCCTGGAGGATCTGACTGGTATCTTTGTGTGTGTAGGGGCGAGAGATGTCAAACTAGATGGGCATAGTTTTTATCCAAACAGGTTTTCCTATAAACCCTGGAATGTAAGAACTGATCACACACTGCCACTGGGGATGTGTGGGGGATGTAGTTGTTAATTTCTTGCATTGTGCAGGGGGTTGGACTAGATGACCCTGGTGGTCCCTTCCAACTCTATGATTCTATGGGAAGTACCCTGGATGCATTTGCAAATATCCTAGAATTAATGTACTCCCTCAAGTTTGGAAACTCTTTCTTGAGCTGCCCTCTTCTATTGATCAGAATAAGTAGCAATAAGACATTTTCCTGTCCTGTCTTTTTGGGTGGGAGTGCAGTTCAGTAGTAGAGCATGTGCTTGGCATGCAGACAGTATTGAAAAATAAGGATCCTTGGTATTATTCATTGTTGGAAATGATCTTCAGTTGAGACCCTGTAGAGCTGCAGCTAATCAGCCGGCACTGTACCCAATGGTATGGCTCAGTAGGAGGCACCTTTGTATGTTCATTCTCATCTGGCTGTTAACTGTACTGCAATCTACTGTGTTTAATACATAAATCATTTCTTCCTTCCTGTTGGAATATATGAACATATCTGATGCATACATGGAAAGGTTTTTTAACAGAATCATAGGGTAAGAGATTAAAGTCTTGACTCAGTTCTGCAGGGCCTGCAAGACAGAGATTTTCCACTGGGCCTGTGGTTGAGGGCAGCAACAGTTTACACCAGCTGGCCTCCCAGCTGGCTCCTTTCAGGATTTGTGCTTCCCTGTTGGTTGGTTCTGTGTCCTGCCAAGTTACTGAATTGACTATTGCTGCTGTTTGTTCACCTTTATTAAGTGATAACTGAGGACACCATCTTTTTAAGTACTTTAGATATATTGTTAAATTTGGGTTTTTATCTTTCTACATTGGTTTTGTATATTCTTGTTTATAAATGATATAGAATTTTGTTAGCCACTTTGAGCCTGACTTTGTTGAGAAAGAGTGGGATAAAAGTCAAATAAATAAATAAATAAAAGGTACAGGACCCTCTGTTTAGCAAATGACATCCAGATTGCAACGTGGTATAAGGGAAGAGCAGGAGTCTAAGGTGAGCCACGACAGAGGTTCATCTGAAAAAGGAGTAAGATTCTGACTCAGCAATTGAGAATACTTGGCCCAGCTTGCAGAAATAAAAATTCAACCATGTCTTGAGAGTTTCTTTGAAGCAAAACATTATTTTGCACGTATCCACCATTTCCGATATCCCATCCCATCATCTTTTCTTTTTGATCTTTTGGTGCAGTTACAACTGTTCTGTAAATGGCTGTGATACAAATGTTAAATGCCTTAAGGAACGTTTTTGCAGATTTTTTTTAACAGGGTATTGCATTATTTACAACATCAGCTTAGTGAAGGCGGTTCTGAAATGAGTTACCTTCTTGCCCTGCATGGGGAATCTGTAAAAGGAGGTCCCTTTTCACTCATCTTTTTGGAGTTCTTCAGAAGTGTTAACAAGCACATGGATAAGGGTAAGCCAGTAGACCTCTGACAGTATTTCTTACTAAAGGCTCCTGAATAAGCTTAACAGTCATGGGATAAGATGACAGCTCCTCTCATGGGTTATTAACTGGTTATAATGACTGACAGGAAGCACAACTGAGCACCATTTTCACAACAAAGGGAAGTGAACAGTGGATTCTTCCAAGGAGTTATGTTGGGATCAGTGCTGTTTAATTCATTCATAAATAATCTCGAATTGCTGCTGAGCTATAAAATAGCCACATTTGTGGATGGTCCCTAATTATTCAGGGTGGTGAAAATTAAAGTATGTCATGAAAAACTTCAAGAAGATCTTTCCAAATTGGGCAAATGGCGGTGACTGGCAAAGAAAGAGATTCTGAGGTTGTGGTGGATAGCTCAATGAAAATGTTAAACTCTTGAAGCAGTGGTAAAAAGGCAAGTCTATGCTAGGTGAAAGGGCTGAAAATAAAAGCCACAGTAATGTTATAGATCTAATGTCCTATTTGGAATACTGTGTACACATCTATCTCAAAAAGAATATAGCACTAGCAAAAATGTGGCAGAGAGCAACAAATAATCAAGGGCTTGGTGCATCTTCACTACGAGGAAAAGGCTAGGTTTGGGACTTACTAAGATTACTAAGGAAGGACATGATAGAGATGTATAAAAGTGTGCATGGTCTGGAGAAAGAGGATACAGAGAACTCCAAGACAGCATGCAGACGCTACAAGCATTAGTTTGTTTGTGACAGACATGGACTTGGTTGGCATGTTCATGGGTTCCCTTTTCCAGTTGCACATGGAGTGCAATCAAAGACTTCCTCATTTTAGAAGTCTTAGAATCATAGAGTTGGAAGGGACCACCAGGGTCATCTAGTCCAACCCCCTGCACAATACTGGAAATTCACAACTACCTCCCCCCACACCCAGTGACCTACCTACTCCATGCCCAGAAGATGGCCAAAAAAAAAACAACCCTTCAGGATCTTTAGTCAACCTGGCCTGGAGGAAAATTGCTTCCTGATCCTAAAGTGGCGATCGGCAGTACCCTGGGCATGCAAGAAAGGGCCCCAAGAGCCAAACACTGATGCAAACCTTCCTGCCCTCTCTCTCATGATCTGCCTAAGGTCATAAAATCAGCATTGCTGACATATGGCCATCTATCCTCTGCTTAAAAACTCCCAATGAAGGAGAGCCCACCACCTCCCGAGGAAGCCTATTCCACTGAGGAACTACTCTAACTGTTAGAAAGTTCTTCCTAATGTTTAGCCAGAAACTCTTTTGATTTAATTTCAACCAGTTGTTTCTGGTCTGACCAAGGGCAACAGAAAACGACTCAGCACCATCCTCTATATGACAGCCCTTCAAATACTTGACTGAGAGATGATATAACCATCTTCGTCTCCTCTTCAATCAAACATATTAGAATTTGTTTCATCCTGGCTTAGAATCGTGGCTTGCGGGGAAGAAATAAACTCCATTTGTTCCAGCATAAGCAGACATCACAACAAAGTAGAAATCAAAGACCAAAACCAAGAAGTCTTCAATCAAACTCTTTGTGGGGGTGGGGGAGATCAAGCAAGTGAGACCACAAACCAGGTTTGTGCCCTTTGGAACAAACCTTGACCTCTGAATAGCGCCTGGGTAATCAGGGTATCTTCGTCTTTTTAAAAAATATAATTCAGATGTTAATGTAAAGCCTTGGAGTTTTAATGCTGCATGTTTTCATCCCCCAGTATAACAAGTATAAGCCATTGCTGATCCTTAAATTTCTGTAAAAGGTTTTATACTGAATTAAGTTAAAAAAAAGAAATGATTCAAATATCGGCTCACTAATTTAAAAAGTCTGCATAAAACCAAATATTGCTAATAACTTAAAGAAGAAAATATGTGTTTATATTAGTGTGTTCTCTGTATTTAAATAAATGCTGAACACAACACAAACTGCTGTGGGAAAGCTTTAATGAGGAGCTGTTATTAAATTTAAAAATGTAGCTCCAGCATTAACTGCTTCTTTGGGAGCTGTGGCATTCTTCACTGCAGTGACTGTAATGTCTGTAAATACACATGAGTAAATGTGTTAGAATTTTATCTTCTTCTGGAGGTTTTCAAGTTATACGAGTCTTATTTCATTATGATATGGAAATGATCAGAGGCTTGAATATCAAATGTAATAGGAGAATGCACTAATTAGTATTAACAATTAGGAACACAGTACAAATTAATGAGTACACTGAAGCAAATAAAGGCAAAAGTATGCAGCACCAAACAGTCTCAGTTCCTTTTTAGTATGTGTAAATTGTATTTTTAATTAAGCATATTAAAAACACTGTGTGCTAAATCTGAAGCATCTTCACTATAGCACTTGATTTTAATTTATATTGGGAAAGTACAATAAGTCTAAACTTTTAACGAGATCTAGCTTTAAAATAGGGTAATTATCAATATTGTTTATTTTTTCTGTAAAGTAGTAAAAATGTTTGAATGCACCCTAGGAAATTCACTATTTGTACTCTTAAATGCTCGTGACTTCTTACTGCTTCTCCTCTGGATCCCTAGACAGATTGCAGATCAAAAGCAGCTAGATTACCGTGGCTGTAGTTTTTAGCCACATTCTGTAGTCAGGTTAATCATTACAGTGCTAGTTCTGGTTTAGTTTTTTCTAGTTCCATTTTTTGTTCAAGTTCATGCAGACAAATGAAAGCTTGGTAGTAGGTCTAGCACAGCTGTGTCGTTTCCACACAGATGTTTTTCTATGCCTTGGGTTCCTTACTGCAGCACTATTTTCAGGAGCATCCTAGGTTGCTTTTTTTGCTAATAACTTGGGAGGCTTTAAGAGGGGAGTGGACATATTCATGGAGGAAAGGGGTATTCATGGCTATTAGTTAAAATGGATACTAGTCATGCTGCATACCTATTCTCTCTAGTATCAGAGGAGCATGCCTATTATATTAGGTGCTGTGGAACACAGGCAGGATGGTGCTGCTGCAGTCATCTTGTTTGTGGCTTCTTAGAGGCACCTGGTTGGCCACTGTGTGAACAGACTGCTGGAACCTCTCTTATAATTCATTACGTGTAACAACCACAACCATTCCAGTTCCTTACACAAGGACTTAGTCCTGTAAGATTTTTAACAGACCGCTCTCGCTCGCTCTGTCTCTCTCTGCCACAACCCCCCCCCCGCCCATTTTGTGATTTTGCTAATAAAAGTCTCTAAAATGACTTTTCATTCTATATGCATCAGATGAAACGAGGCCTAATTCTTTAAAACTTACCCTGGAATAAACTTGGTTAGTCTTCAAGGGGATACTTGACTCCTTATTTGTTTTGCGAAGGAAACAATAACGGCTGTCAGGGAATAAAATGACCTTTTTTTGGACTGAGGTGTGCCATCCCTGCCCAACTAAATAGTGCCCGAGCCTTGACATTTTACCAAGACAGTGAAAAGTCCTGTTTTTTGTTTTGTTTTTTAAGTGCATTGCTACTGTACAAAAGTAAAATGTCACATAGTGTGGCTTGGGTTTGAAGCAGGAAACTTACAGTGGTACAAAAGAACAGAGCGCACTTCCTGCGTCAATGCATTTCAGCTCTATGTCCTTCAAAGATAACCAAAGGAAACATGCATTAATTTTAAGATGTGTGCAGGTGTAGCAGTTAAGAAGGCAATTTCCTGCTTATAACTAATAATTCTCCAAGGGGAAGAATTTTCAGCTTGTTAGAACAGAAAGGGCATTGGTATGATAACATTGAATAATAATTGTGGAGTGGGGCAAGAAATACTCGGAACTTGAGTCACCAGGCCATCTTGGGGTGTGGCTGTTTGAGAAATTTAACCACCCCTGAACTATACCAAGATATTTAGGGCTGGTGGAACAGGGTGGTTAGCAGAAACTTCTGCCTGGGAACCCCGGCTCTCCTGTATACCTCTGCAAGTTAAAGGAAGGGAGTTGAAATGGGGAAATAACAGGAGAAGGTGGTAAATCCATCACCCTCTGCAGTGCCTCACATTAGCAAGCTTTTCCCTATAACATTGAAAGTGGGAGTGAGTCATGAACACCTCTGGGATGCGGGGGAGCAGGAAAGTTAGTAATCCAGTCGTATAAATGAATTGACAGCCTGTCTCTACAGGAACTTACTATTCTTCTGATTCAGTATTTTAGTAGACCACCAGATATACAGAATGCTTCCTATTTTGCCAATCCTTCGCCTGTAAGGACAGTGCCACCCATGTTGATCCCATGATTTCTCTAGTCTGCCATGCAAAAAATTGGAGCATGGAAGAATACCATGGAAATTGATGGGATAAGTATATTAAATTGGCACATGGGGCATTCAACATGTCCCATTTTGATGGCAAGATATTGAACAATGATTTCATTTAGGTGTTAGGTGCTTGAAGTTTTTCCCATCTAAATAGAGTATGCCTAAGAACATAAAATGTCCTTGGTGGGTCAGACCCATGGCCTCTCTTGTCCAGAGTATTCTGAGAGTGGCTAACTATGCATTGGGAAGCTCACCAGCAGGGCATAAGGAAGTGGCCATACCCTATTGTTAGTATCCAGCAATCAGAAGATCACTAATATTAGATCATTTCTATCATGAATTTGTCTATTTTTTTTAAGTAATCTGAGGTAATCAGTATCAAAACAAGTTTTGGTGCCAGCTTGCACAGGATTAATCATAGACTTTTTGGGAAAGTGTTGAAGGCTATTGCTTTAGAAACCATGAAGAATCCTTTCTACTAGGGAAATTGTCTTTGGTTGTAGAATCAGCAGAGTTGAAAATGTGCATGTTAATTTTTTTAAGTGTTCTGCTAACTGATAATAGTCCCTTGACAATAACTGGTGTTCTTCAGTAACTGAAATTGTATTTGCATAAGAAATCTAGCTTTCAGTGAAAAGCATTCAAATGTATGTCAGTGTTTTAAATTGTACTGAATATGGTACTTGGATGTGTTCGTACCCAACCAGTATCTCCCTGTGCTTGTGCTTCATAGGTGAGTGTCCATGGCCTCTGAAGACCTTGCTGGCCACTTGCTGAACGCATACACTCGCCAGAATTCTACCAGTGCTGTTTCTCTGGACTTTGAGCCTGATGTTGACTATCAGTTTGTAGAAAGCTTAGAGGAACGATATAAATGTGTCCACTGCCATCTAGTCCTTCATAATCCTCACCAGACAGGATGTGGGCACAGGTTTTGCCAGCGCTGTATTACCTCTTTGAAGTAAGAATTCTTTTTCTAAACACTTATATTTGTTCAGCTCTCGTGTCCCCCCCCCCCAGCTATGTTTCCTAGTGGTATTGATTTGTGAAGGGGCACTAAGGTGAATGGAGCACTGGTTCCATTCTGCTTTGTGTTCTTCAGAGGCTACCACATATCTCTAAAGTCCTGATGACACCTTTACAAGTAATGGGAAGATTGCATTTCTGTGGGTTGAGTCTTTCCTAGAATCATAGAATCATAGAGTTGGAAGGGACCACCAGGGCCATCAAGTCCAACCCCCTGCACAATGCAGGAAATTCACAACTACCTCCCCCCTTCACACCCCTAGTGACCAGAAGATGGCCAAGATGCCCTCCCTCTCATCATCTGCCTAAGGTCACAGAATCAGCATTGCTGACAGATGGCCATCTAACCTCTTCTTAAAAACCTCCAGGGAAGGAGAGCTTACCACCTCCCAAGGAAGCCTGTTCCACTGAGGAACCGCTTTAACTGTTAGAAAATTCTTCCTAATGTCTAGACGGAAACTCTTTTGATTTAATTTCAACCCATTGGTTCTGGTCCGACCTTCTTGAGCAACAGAAAACAACTCGGCACCCTCCTCTATAGGACAGCCCTTTAAGTACTTGAACATGGTTATCATATCCCCTCTCAGTCTTCTCCTCTTCAGGCTACCCAGCTCCTTCAACCTTTCCTCATAGGACTTGGTCTCCAGACCCCTCACCATCTTTGTTGCCCTTCTCTGGACACGTTCCAGCTTGTCTGCATCTTTCTTAAATTGTGGTGCCCAAAACTGAACACAGTACTCTTGTTGAGGTCTAACCAGAGCAGAGTAAAGCGATACCATCACTTCGTGTGATCTGGACACTATACTTCTGTTGATGCAGCCCAAGAGTGCATTTGCCTTTTTAGTTACAGCATCACACTGCTGACTCATGTTCAGTGTTTGGTCTACTAAGACCCCAAGATCCTTTTCACACACACTACTGCTCAAACAAGTCTCCCCCATCCTATAGTTATGCATTTGATTTTTCCTACCTAAATGCAGAACTTTACATTTGTCTTTGTTGAAGTGCATTTTATTAGTTCTAGCCCATTTCTCCTCTTCCTTTTGCCTCATTTCCCCCTCCCACTGTAGTCCCTGTCCCATATGGCATTTGTTCAAGCAATCCCCACAATCCCCAGTATAAGCCTTTTAGATGGTTGCTACAAGTCCTCTCTCTGTCACCAGCATAAAAGCTGGCAGGATCCATCCCTACATTTCTAATGTAGATTTCTTCCCCCCTTTTTTTGCCAATATTTTGAATCCTGAATAGCTTTCTTTGGCTTTTACTGGTTATGTTTAATTGTATGTTTTTAAAATTGAGATTTTTAAATTTTATTTTTGGGAGCCATTGATGGACCTGATACATGCTGTGTATTAATAAAGAAACTGTTGTTTAAATTCAAAGTATAATCTCAATAAATGTGATAATTTAATTTTAATGATCTGTTGGAGGTGAAAAGCGTAATCCATAGTAAATTAAACATTTTCAAGTCCCATTTTATTTCAGTGGGAGGGATAAAATGCAAGTGCATAAATCTTCCATTAAAATAAATGGGAGTTGGATATGCTTAACTGTAACAGGATCGTGTTCATCTATTGATGTTGGTTTGCCTGCTTATGTGAACAGACATCAGCATGTTATCAGTAGTCAGTAGTTCTTTGGCTATAGAGAAATGTAGATTAGGGTAAGATCATTCCAGTACTTGAAAATGACAATGGTGAAATTATGAACATTTAAAATATAATTGAATGTTCATAACTGTGACTTCATTGTAGAGGTGCAGTACATATAAAAATGAAACTTGATTATCTTCTGAAAGCACCCTATGACTTGTGACTCACGTGAGTGTCACTGTATATTTGATTAGATGCATCTTTATTTCCTTCCTAAAATGCAGATCCAGGAGGTTTCACTTGAGTCCCCAGAGTGAAACTGACATGTAGGCAATGTTCCAGTGACATGAAGTGCATTTTAAGATTCATATAAATTAGCAAGGAACATAAGAAGCAACCTTTGATGAATTACTTTTCTTGCCTCCTTTATTTTATTCTGAAATGGGCAAGAATTAGGAGCTGTACTGTCTACATTTGTTGATAATATTCCACATGATTTCAAGTATATCTTTCCCCCATTATACTCTTATTGTAGCATTTATAGGTGGTCTTCTAAATGGCGAAATTGAACAATTTTGAACAAATTTGAACAATTAAGCTGCTTGCTAGGTTGTTGGCCTTTTCTCCGAGCTTTGCTAATTTGATTCTCTTCAGCAGTTTCCCTTTAGCTGCCTCTGTTGGTTTGGTAACATGACAGCAGAGTTTCTATTTAAAGAGATGCAGCAAGTATAACTACCATTATCCGGAGGTTGTATTTGAATCTAAAGTTACATAATCATGAGTGAGGCATATATTGAGAAAAGGTAATGCTGAAAAACGTGTGTCTTATAATGAACAAATTTGTAAGATCCAAGGCATCTTAAAATGCTTCTGTTTTAATAAATCTGAGGAGTTGGAAAAATATTACCTTGGTCTAAATAGGCAAATATTCCTGGGGGGGGGGAATTGAAATTACTTGCCTATTTAGACCAATGTAATATTTTTCCAAGTATTACCAAATATATAACTTTTGTGCCTTTATATCTCTTTAGAGAATTGAACATGGTACCCACCTGTCCTGTAGACAAAGAAATAATAAAGCTTGAGGAGGTAAGGAAAGAATTTCAGTTTCTATGACAACTTGCTGAGTGGTGGTGCAAAACTATTAATATGTATGTGAACGATCTGAAAGTTTGACACCAACTGGGCACTTCTGCTGAAGTTCCATCTCTCTGGAACGGACTCCAGGAAGAGGTGAGGCAGACACTGTAAGATAATTTTCACAAGATACCACGAGATTCATGCCATTGTATTTCCTATTACTATGTATGGGTGTGAAAGCTGGACAGTGAAGAAAGCTGATAGGAAGAAAATAGATTCCTTTGAAATGTGGTGTTGGAGGAGAGTGTTACGGATACCGTGGACTGACAAAAAAACAAATCAGTGGGTTATAGATCAAATCAAGCCTGAACTGACCCTAGAAGCTAAAATGACTAAACTGAGGCTATCGTATTTTCGTCACGTCATGAGACGACAAGAGTCACTGGAAAAGACCGTCATGCTAGGAAAAGTTGAGGGCAGCAGGAAAAGAGGAAAACCCAACAAGAGATGGACTGACTCAATAAAGGAAGCCACAGCCCTCAATTTGCAAGATCTGAACAAGGCTGTCAAAGATAGGACATTTTGGAGGACTTTCATTCATAGGTTCGCCATGAGTCGGAAGCGACTTGACGGCACTTAACACACACACACACCACGAGATAGTTCTGTACCAGAGGGCGTTTTGTTGATTGTAGTGGGCATTTATTGTAGAGGATTTGGGGATTATTGCCAAGTATGCAATTGTAGGTAGGAGATGTTCAGTTTTAGCTTTTAATTTAAAAAAAAAATAATGTTCATACTAGTTGTAAGTTGGAGGCAAGGGAGGCAATATATGTTTTAAATAAATTATTTTAAAATTTCCTGAAACATTTATTTAAATTAAGAATCACATAATCCATCAGAAAACAGTGTTCATTGCACTTCATCTACAGTTTTCTGGTTCTCTTCTCCTGGTCTGTTCACAGCATATCAGAATAACTAGTTGGATAATTCTATGTGGGGCATGGGAGGGCCTCGCTGTTTCAGCAACAGGTAGGCGTGTTGCACTGACCTTATCCCAATGACAGCAAGTCCAGTGCACATAGGAGAGAGGGTGGATGGTGCTGACTAATATTTCAATAAGTGTCTTATTTTAAAAGACTATGACCAAACTGTTCTCCTTCACTCGTGTGTTTGAAACTAGCTTTTTTATTTAGGTCTTCAAAGACAATTGCTGCAAACGGGAAGTTCTCAATTTGCAAGTTTTTTGCAGAAATTCTCCAGCCTGCAATGCAAAAACATCTCTAGGTCGATACCAGGTATGCATTCCTGTATTCTAGTGTCAGTCAAATGTTACATGGTGTTTTGTTGTGATCAGAGCAGCAAACTAATGTTAAAGCTTCTCCTTCTTTTCCTTATGAATAGGAAGGTGCCAATATGTGTAGTGAGAATGTTCTGTAAATAAAGGAATTGATATTCCAGTGATGAGGCTGCTTGTTTTAATACATGAAACCTCCACTTTAATTTAGTCCCTGTTGTGGGGAGACACTTAAGTACCCAGTCGGTTGGCCTTCTCTCTGCCAAATCTGTCATCCCTGTGGGTGTTGGAGGAATAGGATGAGAATATTCACACTCTTCCTGGTTCCCATAGTTAGACTCAGAACAGTTTTATGCCATGCATCTGGATTCCTGGGACAGGTACTAGACCAGAAAGGTTGGATGGGAGTGATTTTTCCCTGTACCCAGCAGCATGCTTCATTTTAGAAAGAATGACGTTATGTATGGAAACCTGTTTCTGTTCATTGATCATACTTTCCTGAATCAGAGCCAGCATCTTCCAAAATGCAAAGACTTGGTGAAGTTTCCGGTGTTCCTGAGGGACAAACTATATACTGTCTCCAAAGCTGCTCCTTTCAGTATTTATGAAAAAACTGGGGTTGTTGAAAGGATGAGGCTACACAGAAAACCAACACAGTTGTGAAGAAGCCCTATAAAAGTCTCCAGTCTGTAGTCAGAAAAGTGTTATTCTTTCATTTTTGTTGGTTCTGTGTATTTACTGTTTGTATTGCATCGTTTGTAGTTGTAATTTGCCTTGAGTCTCACAAAGAATGGCAGACTATGAATAAATTATCCAAACAAGTGGCACCTGTATCCTTGTCTTCGTGTATTTCAGTGAGTTTTACAGTGTGAATAATATGATAGCACATTATTATGTTTTATAGGATCACCTACAGCAGTGTTTGTTTGAAAGTGTACAATGTATCAATGAAGGATGTTGTGAAAAAGTTCTTCAGAAGGATTTGAAAGAACACCTAGATTTGCAATGCAGCTATCGAAAGGAACTGTGCCAATATTGTAATCAGTCTATAATTTTAATTAGGTCACAGGTAAGATTGTAGTAAAACATCTTTAATCAGTTTGTACAATTTTGCCTGCAAAGTGCTATAGAAAATAAGAAGTGGCTTCGGCTGTAACATATTCCCTTCCTTCCTTATATTCTATCACAATCTTGAAGAAAATGAAGAGTACCCTCTTGATAATGCTGTCCACACTCTAAAGTTCAAGCCAGTAATTTTGAGAAGGCATTGATATATTGACATTTTTCAGTAGTAGATTTGAAGTACAGGAAGCATTAGCAGTCAGCGGAGTGATATTTTCTAAGGTCCAGAGGTTATAATTGCCCACCAAACCAAGAGTGCTGCTAATCTATCATTAGGGCAGAGCCAGAGGCAGTATAAGTGAAAACTCAGTCTCTAACATTCACAGGCGTTCCATAAGATGTTAGCTATCCAGTCTCTTTTCTGGTCACCCATCCCCAACGTACTGTAATGGAAAGAAAATGTGGATTGGGAGGAAACTGTTCTCATTAAGCTGTTGGCTCCTTGTGCAGCTCTTGTTAATTTCATTGTGTCTTGCTTAGAAGATCCCAGGTAAACTGTGCCCATGTCCTCTTCTGCTTGTTGGTTTTAATTGAGTACAATGAAAGAGATTTTGCTCTGTTGTTTTATTCACTTGCATAACAAATTTTTCACTATTATTTCAGGTCCATGAGAAAACTGATTGTCCTTATTATCCTTTAATTTGTCCTCATGGCTGCAAGCAGACAATTCTAACAAAAGAGGTATAAAAATGTTTTTGGTTTATTAAAAGCTGGCACAATCTTGTGAAGGGAGCAGTATATCATCCTGCATCTAGTAGTAGAAGTTTATTTTCTTTGTTCATTATAGCAATTATGTGACCTTGTCACCCCCACCTGTTGTAAAAGCACAAAGCAGTCGCACTGAATCCATTGTAATTGTTGACACTGACACTGTTGTAATATTTGCAGGTAGAAAGTCACATCTTAGTATGTCCTGAGGTCGAAATTGATTGTCCATATAAACCGTATGGCTGTCCAACAAAGGTATAGTATTATAATGCAAACTTATCTCTTGCTAGGAGAGACTGACACGCCAAAGCACAACTAACCACAGTGACTTCTCTGTCCTGGTCTGTTTCAGTACTAGATCAGAATAATATTGAAGATCCATCCGCTACCCAGCTGTATTATAAACCTTTGTAGAAAGGGATATTTTTATTAACAAATTTGGCTTAAAACACATAATTGCTTTGTTTTTACATGTTGTTTGTATTCCCTTTCTAGATTAAAAGAGGAAAACTTTCAGAACATGAGAATGTTTCTTTGAGAGAACATATGCTAAGGATCTTGGACAAGAACTCAAAGTTGGAAGATCAGGTTTAGCACAATATTAATGATATTTTCCTCCAAAACCTTTTAACTTAGACTGTGGGTAGGTGATATTTTTAAGAAGGGTGAAAGTGGTTGGAAAGAAGCTTCACTTCCCATATGTGTACATTTCTTTTTCTTCCCACTGTGGACTTGCAGTGATGCAAAACCTATTTGCTAAAGGTGATGGTGAGGAGTGTACACAATGAGCAGTTCTTCAAATCACCTTCAGTGTTCTGAAAAAAGTTACCATCTCTTTACACCAAGTGATATTGATATGTGTCCTACAGTCTGTTATCTGACACAAACCATTCTAGTGAAATCAACAAACTGGTCTGGCATCTGATGCCACATTTTTTGGGATGGTGGCTCCCAGCCATTGGAACTCCAGGAGATTCGCATGGCTGCTGCCCTACTTGCCTTGCAGAGTTGCTCTTAGGCATCCTTTAGATCTGGATGGTATCTGATGACTTTGATGCTTTCATATGTTTCTGTTAGTCTTGGCTGTGCTTTGTTTTTATTGTTTTGTTTTTGGGTTGTTTTATTTTTTCCCACTCCTCCACATGAGTGGTGGATTCTAATCTGGAGAACTGTGCTTGAAGGTGCCATATTGTGAAGGGCAAAATGGAGTAAAATATATAAATAAACCCAGGAGATAAATGTTCTGCTCCTCCCAACTTCCAGTATTCCCTGTAGTGCTGTATATATTAGTGATTCTTGTCTTGATCTTCGAGAGCAGCATAGTGTTTTCTGCTGGTGATCTTTGGCAACATGTTGTTCCTGAAGATCACTGAATCTTCCTTAATAGGAAAGTGAGGAAATCTGCTTCTGTGGTTGGGTTGGGAGAGGCCTCTTTAAAGAAGATAGTGAGATGTCAAGCCACTTACACATGTTCCTACTTCACGTAATGTTTGAAGAGGTTGTATTGGGAGTTTGCAGCTCTTTCCTATCTGCTACCTGCCATTCTTGAAACCTGCGTAGTGGTTTCCCAGGAGACAGAAAGAGGTTATCCCAGGAGAGGCTAAGCTGGTAGGACATCATAGAAAAAACTGGATCTCTGATTTGGTACTCAGACCTAAGACTGATGATTTTATTAGTGCTTCATATTATTTAGGCCCATCTCACATATGAAGAAGAAAAGTTGGTTTTTATACCCCACTTTTCTCTACCTTTTAAGGAGTCTCAAAGCGGCTTACAGTCACCTTCCCTTCCCCACAAGAGACACCTTGTGATGTAGGTGGGGATGAGAGACTTCTGAGAGAACTGTGAGTGGCCCAAGGTCACCCAGCAGGCTTCAGGTGGAGGAGTGGGGGATTCAAGCACAGTTCTCCAGATTAGAGTCCACCACTCATGTGGAGGAATGGGAATCAAACCTGGTTTCTCCAGATTAGAGTCAGCTGCTCTTAACCACTGCACCACGCTAGCAGCAACCTAGGAGGTGGACTGCTTGTAATGCAACCTTGAGTGCAACTCTATTGGTAAACTGCTTGTGTGAACAATTTTCTCTTGGGGAGGGCTGTGCTGATGTGGTTAATACCTAAATTGTTTACTCTGTGTTGTTCCACTCCTAGTTTGAGAGGTATATATCGCTGGGGGCCTGAGACAGCAGCTGTAAAAAAGAACATAAGAAGAGCCCTGCTGAATCAGATCAGTGTTTCATACAGTAGCCAATCTTTACCTCCATTGGTGTTTTATGGAACAGTCTTCCGGGTGAGGAAGTCCACCACCCTGATAGTGTTCCAAATGGGCTGCACTGCTGCAGTCTTCCGGATAGCTTTGAAGCTCTTTAACGTTTAGCTGTTTAGATATTGTTAATTTTATTATCGATTGTGAGTGTGCTAACTTCTTCGGAGGAAGATGGGTTTAAAAACACTTTAAATAAAAATAGCGCTCTTGTCTTGTAGATCTCTGACCTTTATAAGAACCTAGAACACAAGGAGCTAAAAATTCAGCAACTAGCTGACACAATTAAAAAGTGTGAAAAAGAATTCAGGCAGTTCACTCAGCTGTATGGTAACAATAGCAACTTACTGGCAAGCACTCAGGTAAGACCAGTCCATTCTTCCTTAACACCGTCACTGCTTCGGTAAATTGGAAGTATGTCTATATGGAGATACTACCCATCTAAAGACAACCATAGATTCTGTTACACTGGGATTCTCTAGCTTTATTTAGGATGGATTTGGTTTCTCTTTTTTCATAGTCCATTTGTTTGCTGTAAACAAAAATGGGATTTTAAATTTTAGTCAGAGTAAGAGTAATTTTATCTCCTGATTCTTCCTGAACTTTTATGTCTTATGCATTTATATTGTTTACCTTACCCACATATACTAGGTCAAAAATAGGTCTGGAATATCTCCTTGGGATACCAAATTGGGTTTAGCATGTCCAAGATAAAATCCATTTGCGTAGACAGAATTTCAGAGGTATATGTTGTTAAAAAAGTACCTGCCCCCAAGGAGTTTATAAATGTATGTGTTAATTGTGGAGAAGGAGTATATTTAGCAGGAGGGGGTTAAGTATCAATTGTTTTCTTCAGTCTCTAGAAAGAGTTAAACCGAGATTCAGCTGTGTGACTCTGCAGAGTACTATCAAACTGTTGTAGGCTTCAAATGACCAGGGCTCTAACATGTTCTAACATGTTCATCAGTGCAATAAGAGGAGGGGGGAAATGTGCAGTTGCTCGAAAGGAAGCTTACAGGTGTACAAACAATATGAACTGGGTGGGAACAAACAAAAATGCCAGGGGGATTAAAAGCTGTAGTGTGCTTTTCAAACAATTACTGCATGTTCAGAATCATTACGTTTTTCAGCAGTTTTCTGGAGGAGGTAATTTGGGATATTGTTATGTGGCATGCTTCCGTGAGGCTACTTTTTATCATACAAAATTAAGAAGAAAATGGATGTTTAAGTTGGTACTAAATGATAGGCTGCACAATCTTGCTGCCAGCCTCTGATGTAAAAAGGGCGCTGCTGGTCCATTCTCTTAGGACATTCCACAGAGGGAAATAATAACGTACCCCTACACAAGGCATAGACAGCATAGCAGAGTCTGTAGCAATCCTAGAAACCCCCACCAGTCAGACAGTGGCATTCAGTGATACCCTGTGAGCACGGCCAATCACTGCCCCTCAAAGCCACTCCCCCACCACCATGAAGAGACAGGGAGGGAAGACCCAGCAATAGCACAACTCCAAAAGAGGCTTGTGGCCTGAGAACCTACCCTCTGCAAGCCCACAGGGGAAGGGCACCCAAGCGGCAGACAAGATGCCCACTGCTTCCCCGTCAAGGGCCGGTCTGACAGCGAAAGTGCTGCCCACACACAATCATCCCTGCTCTGAGCCATACTCTCTCTTCTCCAACAAAGTGGCACTCCCATTTTCCTAAAGTTGCATACATTCAATTTCCTCCAGCACTTTTCTGGCTCTTGTTTAGCAGAAACAAGATCCTTAGATCTACAGTAAGCTACTTGTTCTTGAAAGTAACCTCGAAGCAATCGACTTGTAGCACAGTCTAGAGACTAATAGACAGTATTTTTGGCTGAACTGATATTACTGATCTAATTTTTATAATATTAAGCTTCTTTTGCATTAAGACTAATGTTTCCAGGCTGTGGTAAATTATGAATAGCAAAAATCCATAGGAATCTAATTGAGATCATTGAGACCGATGACTAAACCTGAAACTTGAAATGAATGATTGGCACGCTAATTGAAATACAAAGTGGACTACCTAAAAAAGGAAACATTTTTAATATAGCTGCTTTGAAGGTTTAATAAATGTATTTTAATATTAAGCACTTTAGTGTGGGGTTTTTTAATGTCTTTTCTCCTTCTCCCATTTGAAGTCTCTGGCTATTCACGTTGATAAATCTGCCTGCCTGGAAACGCAAGTGAGACAGCTGGTACAAATGGCAAACCAACAACAGAGTAAATTTGACCTGAGGCAACTACTGGAGACCATTGAAACCATAAAGCAAAAAGTTGCTTTCCTGGAGTCATTTGAACAACGTTTAGGTATTCTGGTAATTCTTTTCTGACTAAAGTTTTCTGGTATTACTAGGTTTGTTAGCGACCATGTTAAAGTCGTGAAACAGATTCAGGTCCTAACTACACATTGTGCGTTTCTTTGAGTCCACCTGATCCATGTGTTTTTTGTGAGTTCCCCACTAAGCAGTTATTTAAAAAATACAAATTAGTTCACCTTGAAGGCTAGTTTCTTGGATTTACCAAAGGAAGGATTTCCAGAACATTTATATAGCCAAGATCCCAGGTCTGTATCTTTATGTTTATGTATAAGAGAACTTGAATTTTTAGTTCAAAGGAAAGACAACTGTATTTGTGAGAGTTTGTTCCTGCCCCTCTAGGAAAAGGGAAAAGGGGGGAGTGAGGTTCTGATACCATATGTGGCTCTGTTGCTGAGGTTGGAGCAGTGGTTGTTCATTGACTTGTGCCAATTAAATCACCTTTGCCAGCTGCTTCTTCCAGAGAATTTTCTCAGAGATACATATAACTTGACCTTATTATAAATGTGGTAATCCTACCACTCTTTTAAGCAACTGCACAAGTCAGGATTTTCTGTAAGGTCATTTTGTGAGGCTGTGTGGCATATTTCAAAGAGACAGCTTAGCTGCAGGTTAGACAAAGAAGTTAAATTTTTCGGACAAATCAGGCAACTGATACTAGGAACCATAAACAGTAATGCTTAGGCTGCTTTATACAAATATTTAACAATCAAAGGGAAACTTATTGAGAAAATGAAAGGGGGATTGAAAGAAGGAAGGAAAGATGAGAGGTCATATTCCTCAGTACATTTTGATGAAGGTTAGTGTCATAGGACAAACATATTTAATTATTTGAAATTGAGGCAATCTTATCTATACAACTCGTCGTGTTGTGCAATCTCCTATTAGAAATCAAGAAAGAATGGAGCAGTCCTTTACAAAAAGGGCATCAGAGCCAAAACAAGCAGTGTAAATGCTAAAGAGTTAATGTCTGTTATCATTGTGCTTATGTGATACGGACGTCATTTCCACAAGTCTGTCTACACCTCTCCACTCCTTCCCACTTGATTGTTTGTCTCTTTTTCCTCCAGATTTTCTGGAAGACTTGTCCAACCAACATGACCTCCACCTTGGTATGCACAGGGCACAGCTTAACAAAAATGAGGAACGGTTTAAGCTTTTGGAAGGGACAAGTTATAATGGGAAACTGATTTGGAAAATTATGGACTACAAAATAAAGAAAAAAGAGGCTGCGGAAGGCCACACTGTCTCTATATTCAGCCAGCCTTTTTATACCAGCCGCTGTGGGTACAGATTATGTGCCAGAGCGTATCTGAATGGTGATGGTTCAGGAAAGGGAACACATGTTTCCCTGTATTTTGTAGTGATGAGAGGGGAGTTTGACTCGCTGTTACCCTGGCCTTTCAAGCAAAAGGTTACACTTATGCTTTTGGACCAAAGTGGGAAGAAAAATCACATCAATGAAACCTTTAAGGCTCTCCCCAACAGCAACAGCTTCAAGCGGCCAGAAGGAGAGATGAACATTGCCTCAGGGTGCCCTCGGTTTGTGGCACACACTGTGCTGGAAAATGCAAAGAATGCTTACATCAAAGACGATACCTTCTTTCTAAAAGTAGTGGTGGATTTAACTGACCTTGAGGAATTATGAGATGCACCTCAAAAGAACCACTTGAAAAATTAAAGAATGTAACATGGTGTTCACCGGATGGTTTCAGTTAACAGAGGAAAGCTACTCTCAGTCTGCTGACTGATTTTTTTTACCTTTTGATAGCTCAGTGACTACTTTTCGTACTTTTTCAAAACTGCATTAACTGTCGGGTAGTCTATGGAGATGGATTTTAAGCATGTAGCAAAGTTCTAAGTATTATGAGAACATTTAACATGTTTGAAATTAACTGGTTCACTCTCTCAGGAGCCGCATTTTTAGAATATAGTGCAGTGTGATCTGCTGGAGTTCACAGGCGGGTCCGTGGGTTTGACTGGCATCATACACACTGCAAGAAGAAGGGAAGTTTGTGCATTTCACACAAATGATGAAAATGAAAGCATTCTAATGGCTAACACACACGGATGGCCCCCCTCCACAACCTAATCCTACACGTTTATAGAGACTACGTCCCAAATTTAGAGCTCACAAGTATGTGCATAAGGTTGCAGCTGGAGTGAAATGGAAGGTGTTGTGGAAGAGCCCCTAACAAAACGTGTTCTCAAACTCTTGAATACAAAAAAAAATTATAGAAAAATCAATGGTGCTAGACTAATTAGCTTCTTGATAGGGGAAATATTCTGACTTTATATTCTCTCTGTGTGTATTATATGGTCTGATCACCCAGCGTTTTAGATTGCTTTTTTAATGCCCAGTGTGGGATGGACATGAAGTTGAATATTATAGAATTTAGCTTCTACAGCTGATCTTTTACCTGTGGAATGAATGTGTGCGTGTTCCCTCTTCTAAAGGGAGGTAATTATCGACCAGCTTATTGATTTTCAAGTGTATTAGCCTGTTGGTTTTACTATTGTACAGTATAAACAGAAGACCAGCTCTTGAGAAGCTGTTTCAGGCTTGGTTCTATGTAGAATACACAGGAGAATTAATGTTATCTAAGCAATAGTTATTGCATCATTTGGTCCTCGGCAGTATTAGTGATAAGCTTGTATAGATCTATTTTACTTCCTATATTGTGTCCTTCTGAAGCTTTAAAACTTACTGTGGGCCTGGACTACATACACACTCCTATCTGCTCTGCAGATCAGGATGAGTTCTTCTAGCTGCCTTTGTCTAATTTGAGTTCCAGGACAATTCAACTGTTCATAGATTAATTCTAGTACTCAACACAGTGAAGCACCTTACAAAATGTAACCATTATTTCTACATAAGTAGGTTGCCTGCAATGTTTTTCTGCAAAGGAGTTTAGTTCTATACACACAGGGAATTACTAACCCATATGAATTTTTCAGGAGAAATCAGAAGGCATTACATCTAATATAAAAGATGAAGAAAATATATTTTTTTGTAGTAGGGGAAAGATTGAGAAATGCAAAAAACAAAAACAAAAAAAACCCCCTGAGATTCTGGAAAGGGCTTGTGGGAATTTATATTGTTTAATAATGTTCTGTGACATTTCGTTCACCAGAATGTTTGTGAGGATTTATTATGTTGATGCAATGCACCATTTTTAGCATGGAAGACTGTTACTTTAATAATGTTTCTTCTATGTGATGTAGTTCTGTATCTGCTTGGAAAGCATGATCATTTTTTCCCTAGACTGAATTGCCATCTGCACTGATTTCTTTTATTTTAACAAGAGTAAATAAATAGTTATGTGTTGAAGCATGTTAGAGAAAAAAGGAAACACTGAAGTGTTTTTTTCAAGGATATAAGGTCCCAATCCAAAGACTCTGCCAGTCTCTGAGAGCTTGGAACAAGGAAGAGAGTATGCCGTGTGTCATCTTCTGTCTCAGTACTTCAGTGGTCCTTACTTCCATCCTCTTTTGCTGACTGTAGTAGCAAATTCCACAAGAATCAGGAGAGAGTAGTGGACAAGGAGGCCATTGAAACACTGAGATAAGAGGAGCATTTCCACATTCCCAGTGATCTCCAACAACTAAGATTGACAGGCGGGAGGCTTTAGGTTGGGGTATGCCAACCTTATAACTTTTATACCACTGCCTGGTTTCTAAAGAATTGACCTAGTTTTTGTAAAGATGACCACATGTTATTTATTTTAAAAACTACTGACCTACTTGGAGTTGAAATTGCTTCCAGTTATAGGATGAAAATTACCTGTATTCGCAATACAGAGAATGGAGCGTTATCGATAGCTCCACCTAACTCGATACCCGTGTCTTCTAATGTGCATCAAATTGTAAGATGAGCTTTAAACAGATTTTTATGTATTTATTACTATAGTTTTTAACCCTTTTGTTATCAGTGGTTTTACATTTTCAATAAATATTAAAATCAATACAGAGTGTGCAATGACTCAAACACTACTAATCTTGAATTATTGAACTCTCCTAAACTGCTTATTTCTGCTACTGTCCTTTGCCGTATTTCCTTGCTTTCTATAGACGTAAAGCAGATGAGTGGGGTGGAAAGTTCAGGTGTATACACACAAACTCTTCAAAGGTTTGTGTTGGTGTTACTTTTATAACTGGCAAGATACTTGGGATCACAGAGCCAAGAGTGGCTATCTTGAAGGATAGAAAGAAAATCTGCTTTTCTCCCAACTGTTCCTGACATCCAAAAACTCCTCTTTAAACAAAAATCACCTATCCAAAATACACCTTTTATGTAGTAAGTGTACTGAACTACAAGTGTTGCAAAAAGACTTTCAAGTGCTAATTAGCTGAACAAACCTGATCTATGATCTGTTCACCTTCATTTGCTTGTTCCTTGAACTTCCTGCCTGCTCTTTCTCTCCCATAAGCACAATCATTTATTTATCAAGCTATTTCTGTCATGTTTTTCAGCACATGGTGCCCCCAATACAACAGACCAACACAGAGTTAAAATCCAAAGGCACTAAAGTGAAGCATCAAAAGTAGTTATAAAAACTGAACAGTCTCCCGGCAAATTTTTCAATTATCCAACAAGGTCAACCTAAACTAACACAAAACATTGTTATAAGATGTTTTAGTGCCTTCCTCAAGACTACCAGAGAGCCAGTCATACCTCATAGCAGATGGCTTGTCATAATCTCTCTGCTGCCACTGAAAACCTTTTTTTGCCAACTATCGAATAGCAGTGGCACATAGCAAGCTGTCAACAGGTGACCTCAGTGACCAGATACGTTAATTCTGGAGAAAGCAGCCTACACTTTGTGCCCCCCCCATATGAATAACAACAAAGGCGATCTTTTTCCCTTATGCATATGCAGCAAGAAGGCAGATAACAGTGGCAAGTTGAGGTAACCCACTGAGGGTTAAAGAACCATATCCTGAGTAGTACTGAGAAAAATGATGAACCAGTGACTGACACAAAGGTATGGGCTGTGTTGGGGGGATCCGGTGGGAAAACAGGCTTTTGATCCCTGCTCTAGATAGCATTACTGTATTCTCAAGCTTTCTGGAGGATTTCTAAACGTACTGTAATTTTTGGGACTCGCTTGTAAACAGGAAAAACCTCTCTTAGTTAACATTAAGCAAATTTATATTTTCCATTTCTAAACTTACTGTAATTTTGGGGACTCGCTTGTAAATAGAAAAAAACTCTCCTTAGTTAACATTGAGCAAAATTTATATTTTCCTTGTGATACTACAGAATTATTGAGCAGTGGGGCTGTAATCCATGACCATTTTTGCACATTGTGGCAAGGCAAGCTGCGTTTCAGGGGTTCCCGATCCCTTTCTTCCTCGCGCAAGACACTCCAGTGCCCATCCTACGCTGGTCTTTTTCAAGGGGGCTTTCTCCCAAGAGTTTCGAGCATTTCACAGCTATAAAGGCCATTTACGCACGGGACATTTTGCCTTGGATTCGCTGCTCTCTAGATGCACACTTTCCCCGCCCAAATTCTCAAAACTCAACAATAAGCCCCCATGCAGATTTCTGAGAATTTGGAAGGGGGGAATGTGCATCGAGAGAGGGGCAAACCCAAGGCAAAACCTCCCGTGCATAAACGGCCAAAGAGTCCCTGACCGAAATATTGTCGAATCACGGTCAGAGTTCATCGGTTCTTGTAGTAGGTTATCCGGGCTGTGCGACCGCGGCCTTGGTCTTTTCTTTCCTGACGTTTCGCCCGCAGCTGTGGCAGGCATCTTCAGAGGAGCAACACCGAAGGACAGTGTCTCTCAGTGTCAAGGGTGTAGGAAGAGTAAAATATAGTCAGAAAGGGGGTTTGAGCTGAATAATTGTCCAGCAAAATGTATCAAAGGGTAATGTGCGAATCGCTGTCCTGTAAGTATCGAGATAATGTCAAGTATCAAGATAATTATCAAGATGATGTGCTAATGAGGGTGTGGTGTGTTAATATGGAACCATTGTATCCTGAAGTGATCTGTTAATGTGTGAAATCCAAAGCGGTCCCTTTCACACATTAACAGATCACTTCAGGATACAATGGTTCCATATTAACACACCACACCCTCATTAGCACATCATCTTGATGCTTACAGGACACTGATTCGCACATTACCCTTTGGGGGGGCCGGCCAGAGGGAGCCCGGAGGTGGGAGGCGCCGACCCTGCCCCGAATGGCCTCCCGCCATTTCCCGGATGTGGGCTCCGGCCCTGTCCCGGCAGGCGGCGGCGCTGGGCGTTGTGGTTCCGGGTTCCCGGAGAGCCGCGGCGGTTGCTGCTTGTCGGCCTTCGCCGTGGCCGCGGGGCAGGCCGGGGCTGCCTCTGCCGGCTACCCCCCCTCCCCTCCTCCCCCCCTCCGGCGCCTTGCGGGCCCCTCCGCGCATGCCTGGACCACCCCCTGCTTCTTCGGGCGCTGTGGGAACAATAATACGTCGCCTTTCTGGCGGAAACGGGGGAGGAGAGTCGCGACCCGGGAGAGCCTGTGAGAGGTGCTCGAGCCTCGCGTACCGGGGCGGGGGGGGGCGGGCGAGTGGGGTCGCGCGACATTTTTTGTGTCCACGGAGAGTTTTCCTCGCGCCAACGAGGGGGCGGCCCTTGAAATGCGTTCGCGCCTCGTACGAAGAGCCACGCCAACCCGGGATCGCTGCCCTAGCAGCTACCCCCACTTTGCCCCCATGGCGAAGATTGCTGCTATAGGCAGCCGAGGGGGATTTGGCGGGACTTCCCTCATGAATGACCCCCGGGGCATAGCCACGGGCCGCTGTTTCGTGACGAGCCTCTGCACACGGTGGCCGAGTTGCAAGCCTGGGAGAGGGGCCCGTTGCACTGTGGTGTGGGCATTTATATGAATTCTAAAATAATGGTTCGGACGTGTTAAGGAACAGTTAACTTGGCCGTAAGTCTAGTGTATGCCCAGAATTGAAAAGGTGTAACGTACAGTACAAATATTTAAAGTATATACTTGTGTGGTGTTGCTAAGAGAAGACTTTCAACTGCCCCATGAGGTAAAGTGGGGGATTTATAGGTATCTAATGCAATACTCAAATCTTTGCAATGACTACTCTGGCTTGTTAGCTTGTGTTTATGCAGTGGAGAGTTTCCAGATCCAGGGAATAAACTTGCATTTCTTAAAGTGCTATGATAACATATTTCTTGGCAGAATTGGACACAGATAGAAACTCAGATTAGGGACTAGAGTTGGATTGACCTGTTCAAAAGAAGAGTTCTGATATATTTACTGCCATGGAAATTGTGTCTGAAACCATTGTACAGCTATAAAATGTTAGATAACCTCATATTTATTAACTATTTACATTTGTTTGTAGGTGTTGCTAGCTGAGCACAATTTGTTGTATCATGTTTAGATTAGACTCTTGTTTCAGCTCTTGGTAATTTAAGTGCACTAAGGGCCTCTGGGTAGTTTCCTCGTCTTTCATGAAAAATGTTTTTGACAGTGGTGATGGTCTGTATGTGTTTCACAGATATGGATGACAGGCATGAAGAGAAATGTGGGACACTATGTGCTACCTCACAAGAGAAAACAAAAGTCAGAGGTAAGATCAGTCGCTGAGTTTGTGATAAGAAGCTTCTAGAGAGCATATTGCAGTTTTATGGTTCTGCATGCAAGTAGCATTATGGTTTGGTTCCAGTTTAGGCTAAGGCTCATTCATATGGATATTACGTAAGTCGATTTGTTCAGGTGTCTTCCAGATCTTATAAATGTGTTCCTTTGGAGTCCTCTTGAAGATTTTTGAGAGCATTTTGAGCCATGATTTCTGTTGGAAGTGCTCCTGAGCGATCTGCCATGCTCTTATCGTTGAAATGTCAGCTTGCATCATTTGCAGAATATAAAAAATTGTCACATGAATTGGTTTCATTGTTTGGAATTCCTTCAGCAACAGAGAACCGAAGAAGAAACTGCAGGGATTATTTAATATTTATTAATTTATCGTTTATCTCATTAATATTTACTTTCTCAGAGTAGTTAAACAGCATAAAAATTGTAATAAAACATTTTAAAACAAATGTCTGAAACTAAAACATAATTAAAATCCTAATCCTTTATCCCTTATTTTATTCGTTCTTCCAGAGAGAGAGAGAAGGAAACGGAAACGCAGCAGAAGTAGATCATCATCCATTTCCTCCACCACGTCGTCCAGTTCCTCTGCATCTTCCTCTTCAAGTTCTTCGAGATCATCTGCTTCACATAGCAGAAGCAGTTCTAGTAGTAGAGGTAAAATTGTGCTGTGCTGATCTTTTTTTCTAAGTGTGTTACACATCCAGTAATTCAGCAAATGTTGCCAACTGCCAAACCCAGTATAAACAGTTACCTGGATTGCTAGGAAGTTGTGCGCTTGTCCTGTTTGGTGTTTCAGGATGTTCCACATGTAAAGTGCAGCCGCTTGGATGGAGCTGGCCTGATGTTGTAATGAGCACTGGAGCTTTGTGTTGTGCAAAATTTTCAGTGAGCACATAGAGGTCTCTCACGCTTAAGAAACAGCTGAATTGCGCTTAAGAAACAGCTGAATTGCGCCTACCCCATAATGTGTCTTGTGGGGAGTGGAAGGGAAGGTGATTGTAAGTGGTATTGAGACTCCTTAAAAGGTAGAGAAAATCAGCATATAAAAACCAGCTCTTCTTCTTCTTGGTCAGGGGTGGGGAACCTTTTTTCCACCAAGGGCCATTTGGATATTTATAACATCATTCGCGGGCCATACAAAATTATCAGCTTAAAAATTAGCCAACCAAGCCCCAAGCAGGCAGCTGCCCTAGATGACCCCCCCATGGGGGAAAGCAGACAGGCATCCAACCGTTGGTGCACTCGCCCACCTGGTGGCACAAGATGGTCTGTTGCACCAGCTGGGCGTAGCCGTCCAGCCGCACGCCGGAGTTGCTCCTGCTCTGCATGGTCGGGGCCAGATTCTACAGCCGGCTCCTGCTACCTCCGCCTGCAGGGATGAAATGAGGACACACTGGCTAAGAACTCTCCCCCCCCTGCATTCTGGCCCTGCCCCCTTAAACCCCTCCATTGTCGCCACTTCCGCCCCCAGTCCTCTTGTAATACAGAGGGAATACGTTTCTCCATGGCCTGGGTGGGAAAGGGTTAACACAGTTTCTTGGGTGGTCCTAGCAGCTCCATAGCTAATGACTCTTCTGCAAGGGGGAAAAAGGTTCCTTTTCTCGGCAAAACAAACTCACATCTGCCTTGAATAGAGGCTATTCTTGTCCACGGGAGGAGGCGGATCGCCAGTCTTAGATCCTTCTGAGATAGAGATCTGCCAGGACCCATGAAGGGCCAGACCAAATGATTTCGCAGGCCTTAAATGGCCCCCGGGCCTGACGTTCCCCACCCCTGTTCTTGGTATTTACGGTTCCACAGAGAGATTTGGGTCTGGTCCAGGTTCTTAATCCAGTGGTTACAAAGTACCTAGTTTGCAGCCCAACCCCACCTCTCCCAGTCATGCACATAACGTCACATGAGTACTTGCCTAAAGGCCCATATATGTAATGATCTGGTTTACAAAATTGTTCTTCCTTTTAAAAGAAGCAGAAAAATTGGGGGAATTGGGCACAGAATGCCAACTACACATGACATTATGGCCTTGTGTTTGGGCATGGGGTTCACCACCAGTGTTTGGCCATATGGACGTACGTTCACCACCACCACACAAAGACTGTCATTTAATGAAGATTGTCAAGTGCCTGAAGTTTATCCCCAGTTGGGAGGGAGAGATGCACATAGAGTAGTAGAAGGACTAAAAAATGGTAGAAGTGTGGAGCTTCAGCGTGAAACTCCAGTGTATAGAAGTTAAGTATCATGACTGTCCACCACAGCAAATTCTGGTCCATAGAAAATCTATTAGCCTTTGAAATACTTACTACAAGTGTGTGCATTTGCTGTAAAAGACTAACATGGCTCTTCCTTGAATGTGATTGTCAGTCTTGGCCTTTGTAAGTGCTTACTGTGAAGTCCCCTAACATGCTTTTTCAAAACTTTAGATTCTCCAAAATCAAAAGCAAAGAAGAGGAAAAAGGAAAAACATAACAAAAAGGTAAAACTAAAATTAATATAGGGATCAAGTGATAATCCATGTGTATATATAATCTGTATTTTTTGTAAATGAAAGGCTAATATGTATCAATTTTACTGCATATTGAGAGGGATGTTTTAGTCTCTTTATTCATAGATTCAGGCCCAATATGAGATGCACTCGAGCAACACAGTTGCTGTGGTGTCCTGACCAACTTCCTCTTAGCAATTTCACTCTGGTTGTAGATATATGACAAACTCCCGTGGGATAGTTTCTCTTTTTTTCACCCCTCTTCAAACTTCCCCTGATGACTGGTATGAGCTACAGTGTCATGTGAGAGCTGCTGATTTGCTGGTGACCTGAACTGGAAAAGAACAACTCATTATTCACTCAACTCACTAGTGTGTGTGTGTGTGTGTGTGTGTTAAGTGCCGTCAACTCACTAGAAACAGAGCTAAAGAGCTACTCAGCTATGGAAATATGGGGTCACGAGACTGCTTACAATTGGTTTGGGTGACAGTAAGGGAGAAGAGGTAAAGAAGGTTCCCCAGTCATCCTGGCTCTTGGGGGACACTAAACACAGTGAAGCAGTTGGGACGACAACTAGACTAATGATGGAAGAAGACTCAGGCCTTTCTATAAAGTTGATGTAAACTGTTTTTCCTCTGCCACCAAGTGTGTCTGCACAACGTCCAGTCCACAAAGTTGTTTCAAGTGGTTGCATCTAGGTCCGCAGAAGCAAATAGTGGACATTTCAGAATTTCACTGTGATTAGTTTACTGAACCCTCGCTGGACAAAATTGCTTGCATCCAATCCGACTTATTTACTGCATTATATACAGAAGTTCAGAATGTTCTTGAGGCTTCCGTTAATCAGATCTCAATGGGTCCTTTTTCAGCTGCCCTTGAAGATGGCTTGGAAATCCCAAGGGGCAGTGGCTCAGTGGTAGAGCATCTGCTTGGCATGCAGAAGGTCTCAGGTTCAGTCTCAGGTGTCTCCAGCTAAAGGATCAGGTCATAGGTGGTATGAAAGACCATGACCCAAGACCCTTGGAGAACTGCCTTCAGTCTATTGACCTTGATTGACCAATGGCCTTGGCAGTATATTCATTTTGCCTGTAGAGATTCTTCCTATCTATGAGATTTTTAATTTTTCCCATCTCTGTATATCTTCAATAATACTTGTCCAAACTTTTTGGTAGTTATCTTTATAAAGGTTGTCATTTTGTCCTGTTACATTTATTCCCAGATATTATATTGGTTTTTAGTAACAACACATTCTGTTATCTCTTCATCCTCTTCAGCTGCCGTCTTTCCCGTCTTCTTATATCCAGAATAAATTCCAAATTTATATATTTGTCCAATGTAGATTTCAAAGAGATATTTGGTTTTATCACTGAAGTCACAACATCATTCACATAATTTTTCATTTTAAAATCTTCTTTGTCTTTTTTATTCCATAAATCTTTGTATCTTGTCTAATTTTTATAGCGAATATTTCCATTGACAAAATGAGTAATATCGGTGGTATTAGACATCCTTGTCACGTTCCTTTTGCTATTTCAGTTTTTTCCATTGAAGATCTTGCTTGCTGTTTAGTATAAATACTTTGCATCCAGTTTAAACATATTTTGTAGGACTTTCATTAAAAATGCCCAAAATATTTCATCAAAAGCTTTTTCTGAATCTAAGAACATTTCTCTCTTCCTCTTGCAATATTCAATTACATTCAGTAAATGTCTGATATTATCATTCAGGTGTCTTCCTGGAACAAACCCCATTTGATCTTCATGGATTAAATCTGGAATATATCTTAGTCTTTCAGCCATGATTGTTGTGATTTTCTTTTGTACTTTTAAATGTTTGAGTGACTGCTGATCGTTGGCTTATATTTATTTTATATTCATTTAAAATGATTCCTAAGCTGCCTTGAGTATTTATCTGTATATTGAAAGTAAGGCTATAAACCTTTATAAGAAAATGTTACTGATATTTTTGTGTTACTTTTAATATGTTTTTAGAAGAGGAAAAAAGATAAGTTGAAGAAAAAGAAGGAAAAGAAAAGGAAGAAAGAAAAGTCAGGACCTGTGCAGCTTTCTAAGGTGGGTCTGAGTTGCAACGGTTAGCAATTCTTTCAGTCCTCTTCCTTCATAGAACTAGACTAGTCAATCAATCAAATTTTATTTCGATACAATATCAGCTCTGAATAAAATCAAAATAAAATAATAAAAAGTTGATGGTTCTGGGAAGGATGATTCGAAGAAGAGGAGGAAAGGTCTTCTATGGGGAAAGGTTTTCAATCAGCCGTTTACGAATCCCACAAGACCGGAAGCAAAATTTGGCTACTTGAGTGGTTATCTCCCTAGAAGAGTCTGCTAAGAGAAAGGAAACTTTAGCTTCTTCACACCTCCCAGGAAAGGATGACAATACGGGGAGAGTGTACTGCGATCTTATATCGTTGTAGAAGGGACATTGCAGCAGAACATGTTCTATTGTTTCCACTTTCTCAGTTTTGCATGGGAATAATCATTGATGAAAGGGAGTATGAAGATACCTGCCTTCCAGGAGAGCTGAAAAATAGCACTGTATTGCTATTCTTACACAGAGGCTCCCATAAAAATAAGAGCAGCTGTGAAGAGTCATACCAATACTAGTCTAGCATCTTGTTTCACACAGCGGCCAATCAGATGTCCCCAGAAGACCTGCAGATGGGGCACAGAGGTCAAAACTTCTCCCTTCTGCCACCCGGCACTGGTATTCAGAAGGTTATTGTCTCGGAATATAGGGGTTCCGTTTAGTCATGGTGGCTAATGGTTATTGATAGACCTATCCTCCACAAATTTGTCTAACATTGCAATCTTACTCAAAGTTACTGCAGTCTGAAACCAAGGGCATTACAATACTGACCATTATGTTTTCAAAGCAGAGTTTAAGATTGAGTTGTTAGTGTCATAGAAGACACTATTATGGGTAAATGTATAATGAACGAAACAGTTTTTTTTTTAAAAATGGAAACCAGAAACTAAGCTGATTTAAGTTAGCAATAGAAATACTGTTTCCATGGAAACAGCCTGACAAAAATAGAGGGAAGATTTTTAAATACGACCCTGTAAAAACATTGTGATAGCTTCCTCTCTCAAAGCAAATTTCAGAGAAGAAAAAAATTAAATGGCTAATGTAACTGGGCATGAACATTCCTTTTCTACCTTGTCTTTGAAAGGCTCTAAAACTATTGTCACAATTTAGAAGATATTAAACTTGCTGGGGTGTTTTGATAGTAGCCCACTGATCAGCTCTTGGTGCTGCAGAATTGCTGAAGCTAAGCAAGCATGCGCCTGATTGTGAACCAGGAATGGTGATTACTAGGGCAGCAGCTAAGTCCCCACATCTGCCCAGTTTTTGCCTGCACACCCGCACAGTCAGCATGGTTCTACTCCACCGTATCTCTGCGTCATGCTGCCATGGGGCTTATTTGCTGTTCTAAGTGGTTTATGGACACAAGTGTGGCATAAATAGGCCAGAAGAGTTTTTGGAAAATGATTTGATTATGAATACTAGTAATTTACTGTTATGTACACTCATTTTTGTTGTTGTAGTACTTAAAAGATAAAAAGAAGAATCAAAACTACAGTATGATCACAGGAAAGAAAATTAAGATGAAAATAAAGAAGAGTAAAAAGGATAAAGAGGTAATGTTTCAAAAGGGGTTTTGTTACTGACAGAAAGGGGTATCATCTGTATTTATTGATGTGTAAATATTTAGCTCCAGTGTTAAAGATAATAAAGTGACTTAGAATTCTAAAATACTTTGCAGAATGCAATTACTCATAATCTAGTTTTACCTCTGTACCCTGATGTGGCTCTCCAGGAATTGTAATGTAGAGGCACAGTTTCATCCATATCATGATGATCATCTTAGCCCCACTGAATTTGGGGAAGAGCCATGGCTCAGTAGAGCATCTGCTTGGCATGCAGAAGGTTCCAGGTTCAATACCCAGCATCTCCAGTTAAAAGGATCAGGTAGTAGGTGAGGCAAAACACCTCTGCCTGAGACCCTGGATAGCCCCTGACAGTCTGTAGGCAGTACTGACCTTGGTCGACCAATGGCTGATTTCAGTATAAGGCAGCTTCGTGTGTGTGAGTGAATTGGTTGGGTGCGTCTTTTCATGCATGGTGATCTGGGCCACCAACTGTTCGATGTGACTAGTTGTCCTTATCTACAACTGGTTTAGGGTCATAGTTTTTTTTCATAATGTCCTATTGCTTTTGTAAAAATGCCTCTGTATCTCAAAGCCCCCCTTCTAAGCCTTCAACATATAGTTTTTGTTCTAATTTTTTGGTTATAATACTAAAATGTTGCAATTCTCTACACAAGTCTGTATAAATCCCAGCATTTTGATAGAACTTAAACAGCCTGTGTTCAAAATTATTGGATTGCTGTCTGATCCTGCTTTTGTCTGCTCAGAAAGAGGTCTTTATGAATTCAGCAAGATTTGAGGTTAAGTATGCACAGGACTGCAGCCTTAATCTCTTGAGTGTTATGTAAATTCATACATCTAACACCCCACATTTGCAGACATAAATTCATATAATATGCAGAAAGTAAGTCTTAAAATCAGAAGGGCACTCTGAACGTAGAACCAAGCTGCAAACTGGATTGTGAATACTTGGAGCTAGTTTGAGGTGGGGGTGGGGGAAGAAGTGTGTGTCATTTTTTAATGTGTACTTTAAGTCTTTTAATGACTGGCTTTCTCATTTGTAGCGAGACAGAAACCGTGCTGAGCTCCTTGATTTCTTGAACTCTGCTTTGTAGTGAACGTTCTACTAAGCAAGGACCAGTAAGTCTTTCAAATCATTTGGTGATCCTGCTTCCCAAAGCACCAAATACAAGCTCACAGTGAGGGCTGGAAGAACCCAATGTGTGACAAGCTGAAACTGTCTTGCTGGGAAGATAACGTACCTCCTTCACGACAGGCGAAGTAAAGAATTTGGCAATTTGTCAAGAACTGTGTTGCCCCCCCCCCATTTTTCTCTGGTGACTGCTTAAAAATTGTATGATACTGAAAATTCTCTAAAGTTAGATGACATCTTTGTATTTGCTGTACATATTGCAGCCAGCATATACAAATTTACCATCAGTTGTCCTTTTGTCATTTTTCATGTTAAAGCTGAGTCCTTGCAAATAAGCTGTTCAAAAAGAAGCCTATCTGTGTATAGATATTTTAGTATTAAGTATATTTGTTGTAAACAGCAAAGCATCTTTCTATCTTGTGTTTACTATAGAGAACTGAATACAACAATACTTCTTGAATCATTGTTTTTCAGTGTAATGTGTGTTCATTTGACAGTTGGTATCTGCCTTGTGGCTGATTATTAACTAGGTGCTAGGATTTCAGATACAATATTTTGGGAAGACATAATCATTATGTGAATATGTAAAGGGAGGGGGTGTTGTATCGACAACTGTGATTGCTTTTTGGTCTAATTGTTATAGTCTATGTTCTAGTCTCTCTTAAGGAGTGCTATCTGTATAGGTACATACTACAAAAATCCCAGTGGGCCAAATTCAGAAAAGTTGCACTGTATGTCAGAAAGACTTCAGAAGAAGACTGGGCACGTATTATGACACCACAGTATATAGTCTTCTATTTTAGAAGAAAATACAAATAAAATCCATTGCTTCTGAATTTAATCTAAATTGTAAATTCACTATTATTTTTTAAAGTCTTGCTACGCTAAACCCAAGTAGCCTGAAATCAAAGAGTGTACCTAAGATTATATAGAAACCTGGGGTGGAATTAAATGTGATGTTGGTGACAGGTTGCCACCCAGAACAGCAAACATATATTTTCTTTATCTGACATTTGGTAGGTAAAATATGCAATGTCACATCTCTCCCTCCCCTTAGCTTATGGGTATTTTGCCTTGCTTGTGATCTTGAAGACCTGAGGCCTAATTATCAGAGTACTGCTTAATATGAAGCTGAGGAGGTGCCGATGGGACCAGCCCCCAAATTATCTCTGCTTCCTAACTCCAAATAGGCTTTACGAGCCAGGCATATGTGGTGGTGGATAGTACTGTCAAGTCGCAGCCGACTCATGACGACCCAATAGGGTTTTCAAGGCAAAGGACGTTCAAAGGTGGTTCGCCATTGCCTGCCTCTGTGTAACAACCCTGGTATTCCTTGGAGGTCTCCCATCTAAATACTAACCACAGCCGACCCTGCTTAGCTTCTGAGATCTGATGAGATCAGGCTAGCTTCACCATTCAGGTCAGGGCAATGTACAGTGCAGCATTTCAAAAGGTATACATTTTCACAACCAGCATTTGGTGAAACAGTTCAAGTTTAACAGAAGAGGGCACCCTCTACCTGTAAATGAATTGGGGATGGAATTTAAATAGAATGCAGGTGCAGTGAAAAGTGTACTGAATATTTTGTTTTTCTTTGCAGCTGAAGCTGCCTTTATATCAAGTCAAGCCACTGGTCCGTCTGGCTCAATATTATCTATTCTGTGGCAGTGGTTTTGCAGGAAAAGATCTTCCATCACCTGCTACTGGAGATGCCAGGAACTGAAGACAGGCCATTCTGCAAACTATGCTAACCTGAGCCACAGTCCATCCACTCTTAAAGAGAAATTATGAAAATCTTTCATAAATAGAATTTCTTTTAGAAATGAGCTCATTTATGTGCTCTCCCATATTTTCAAACTCAGATATTATTCCTACCCTAATATAGTTTTGATGAACCTCCAACTTTTCTTCCTTGCTTATTTGCCCAGGTTCTTCACAGGCTGGGCTGGCTAACAACTGTCACAGAATGGAGACTGGACCTACTTTCTGTCATGAGGGTATCTTTGTCTTCTGGGGAATAAGGCGGTCAGGCCACTCATCATAGTCTTCCCTTTTTTTCAGCCTTCTTGCATCTAAGTTGTATGGCAGCTGTTTCACTGACAAGCTCTGCCTGCTTTGATAGGATGCTATCAGCAAGGGAGTGGGGTTTGCTGCCAAAACATGTTGCAGTTAGCAAAACATTGCATATGCTATAAGCCAAGTGTTCTCTGCTGCACATAATTATTTGTCATATAGATTCCAAATGAATAAAGATGGTATCTGGCATATGTATTGTTTATCACTGCTGTGCAGTCTAGACACAGATGTATTAACTAATTTAATATTTATGCGAAGGAAATCCTTAATACCAAGTTCATTAAAATAATCTTCAAGCCTCATTAAATTACTGATCCAGACACTTAAGTGTTGTCTTGTGACTTTTAGAAGACAATTTCTTGCTTGTGCATTTATTTAATCTAAGAACATGGCCTCGCGAGAAAGTATTGATCCAAAAATGGTCACAATCAAAGTTATTACAATGACGTGGTAGATGACTGCAATTGACTAGGAACTACTTTGTTCAAAATTGCTGGTGATAACAAATGTCCTGCATGAGAGAATTTGTTGACTGATTCATTTGATTTTTTAAATGTAAGTAGATACTTCCAGTTTCAGAGGGATGTGCATGTTAAAGGCAATCACAAGATTTATTGCTTAGTGTTTCTATGGTCTCCTTTTGTTTTTTTACTACCTATTGAATTTGGTTCATGCTTTACGTTTGGTAAGACTGAAGAAATGTTGAGAACTAGCAGTACTTAAAGCTACTACCTACCATGGAAATATTATGAAGGCAATAATTCCTTTTATCTGAGGGGGCGTGGAATTATTGATAGCCATGGCAAGTAGCTTGTTTCGGTCCTTCAAATTCCTAATTTCCATCAATCCACAGCTGGTTTAAACATATTAAGGAGAGATGGTTTCCTGGCCTGCAAAGCTGTATTGGCCTCTACCATGTCACACCCCAACATCCTGTCTTCAGAGTTATCAGAGCATTTGAACGATGAGTATATCAAACCTTGCTTTTCTGTGGTGTGCAGTATAATTTGTGTACGCCTTTCCCTTTGATAAGTCCCACACACCATTGAGCAGTTTGAAGTCTTCATCCAGCCTAAAGAAATGGCTTTCCTCCAACTTAAATGGCTCTTACTCCAATTCAGCCACCACTTAACTTGAAGGAAGGCTCCCTAGAGAATAGCTGGATCCAGCCAGTTTTTCCACTGGTACAAAGAGAAGTAGGGAGGGGGTCCCCCTTGACCACCAAAAACAATGCTGGAGAATTATGGGACCTAGGCGGAGAGAAGCCATGTGACAGGCTGTAAAAAGGAGGAAAGTTGGGCAAAACAGAGCAAGATTCCATATCAGAGTGGAGATTTGAACCTGGCTCTCCCAGATCCTAGTCACATGAGCCACACTATGCCACTCATATATAAAATTGTTGATCTTTTAAGATGGTGTTCCTATATCCCATAAGTACTTAGCATATCTATTTTGTTTTTCTTCTTTAAACATATCTTATTTTCTATGCTGCAATAAGAGGAATTATGTTAGGAAGCCTCCCTTGTTTTAAATAGTGCTCAGTCTCAATAAAATATGGCAACATCAGAAACAATACTGAGGGTACTAACAAACAGCAGTACGTAAAAATCAATGAAAAGGACAACCAAATTTAAAGAATGTATTTCAGAATTTAATACAATACACATGTATAGATACACGAATAGATAGAAAACTTGGTCATGTGACTTGTTAGAAAATGGCTTTTCATGCTTGTTGGTTTCTTTTATGATTAGCCTCTAAACACAACTGGGGAGGGGGGAACACACAAATACAAGAACTAGACAGAAAATAAATCTGTTCTACCCCAAAAAACTTGACTTTTAAAAAGTGCCCTATCGACAATAAACCATTAATAGATTCAGCTGAGCTAGCCCTTCCCCCACCTTCTCAGTGTCCACTTCTGTGCCCTGAGGGGGGGAAAGCAAGAGAGGAGAACCCTAAGCCAGGAAGCCACCGTCAGCTTCTAATTTTAGCTGTACAAGTCTCTTTACGTAAAACACAGAGCTTAGGAAAAACCTTAAATAAATATTCAGAGGCATAGAAAAATGGCATAGCAACTGTATGATTGTCAACATTTTGATCTCTTCCTCTGAACCTGAGTTTAAATGGTCTGTTTCAAATGAGATGTAATGTGCAAGCCCTGAGTTGTTTTTTTAAAAATGCAAGTTGCTGGTGTTTTGAGAAAAAACCCTTTGTCTGGAAAGACTTTTAAAAAATCGCGTATCCGCACTGTCCTGTTTTGCTTGTAGAGCAAAATCTAGCAAAATCATTCCAGGAGAAATTTTAGCAGTAGCCTAATAGGTCGCCTAGCCCTCTCTCATCAGAGCTTGCAGAGTCAGCCATGCTTAGTACTTGGATGAGAGACCGCCAAGGAAGCCTGGGGTTGCTATGCAGAGGAAGGCAATGGCAAACCACTTCTGCTTATCTCTTGCCTTCAAAACTCCATGATCCTGAGGTCATCATTAGTTGGTTGAGACTTGAGAGTACTCAATTATTTATTACCTGAAGCACTTTAACCTTGGATGCCCCTTTCACCTTCAAGGGTCACCTGAAGTTTTAAGAGATCAGATCTCTCACATTTCAACAACAGCTGACGCCTAGCCTTGGCTTCAAAAACCATCCTGAAGATTACAAACATGCCCATAGTATTCTGTGCAAATGGCAGAATGAGTCAGATTCAACCACAGTTATGTCCTTTAAAAGTGCCATTGATTTCAATGGAGACTTAAACCACAACTTACAATCTCTCCTATTGCTATCAATGGCACTTCAGTTTTGCCTGGATCATGCCCTATGTGTGCAAATTCAGGCAATGGTAAGATTGCAATAAAAAAGCCTGTTTAAAGTAAAGCCCTGGCTTAAGTTTCTCTTTCCAGTAAGGAAAAGTAGATTAAAATGAGGTCATGTTCAGAAATCCATTCTAACTAGGGTTGCATTTTGTGCGCCATGAATACACACAACTGGGCAGCTTCCATGTGTATCAGTGTTGTTCAGAAACAAATATATTTCTTCTAGAAGAGAAGCACAGCCCACCAGAAAGTTCCCAATTATCTCAAAACAAGGGATATAAGTACAGCAGCAACAGCTTTAGAGTTGCATCACAGAAATGGTGCACTGCTCCTTTTCCCTCTTACCTAGAGCCAGAAACAAGACAGAGAGAAGACTTCCATAGCACAGAACTGCATATAGGATTCATCTTCACCAGGAGACATTCAACACAGGCAAGTGGCTGATTAAAAGCAAGGGTGTATCAGGCTGGGATCATCTATTGGTTTCCAAAGAGGAAAAATCACCCAAAACAAATAAATTACAAATAACCTTTAACTGATCAATAGTATGCAGAGAGGTCCACAAATTTCGACTGGCCATAGTAATCAATCACTGTTCCTAACAATCAGTGAGATTCTTTTTTATGCTTCCTACACCACAAGGCAAAAGTAAGCATGTCTCTTTAGTATCTGATGCCCAGAAAGGAAATTTCATAGAGGACAACCAGTTGCTGGGATGGGTGGTGTAGTCCCTCCAGCCCCTAATAGTGAGGTTGATGATGTTCCAGCGGAAGACACAGATGGGCACTGTTTGGGAAGTGGCACACATTGCCTCTGCCGGCTTTATAAGGAAGTTACTCATTGTAAGGGGGTGGGGGTTACTTGAAGATTAATGGTCACCAGAAATAAATTCTGGGTCCCCACTGTGCAACTGTATTTGTGGGCCCCTGGATATGCTAATTAATTTCTGTCAGGGACTGCTGAAGTGAATAATGTATAGATGTGCATCAGCTCCAGTTCCTATGGACACAATGAGAGAGGGAGGCATCTATACACAGGATAAACAGACACATGGGGCTGATTCTCATAACCACTTTTCTGGACTTCTTTTTCAAGCTTTGGAAAACAAAATTACTAGGCTGTATTGAATTTTTTTACCCACATCATAGCACACAAAGCTGTCAATTTGTATTTGTGAGGCCAATCCATATGAATGATTCACCTTGCACACATTTCTTTGACCGCACAACAGAACTCCAGATACATGGATTAAAAGAAGCCCTCAAAGTGTTCATGCAAATTCATCGACAGAAAAGGGTGAACTGGATAGAAGACAAAAATGACACACTGATCCAATTGGGTAATAAATAAATAAATACAATGGTCTGTCTCTATAATCTTATTGTTATAAGTAATCAAGTCAGTAATCCCTGGTGTTCCTGAACTCTGGCATGCTCCATACTCTCCTGGTTGGATCAGTGCCTCTCTCAACATCTTCTGAAATGGTCTTGATGTTGCTGCTGAATGGGGAAATCCTGGAACGGGGTTTGAAAGTTGTGAGGGAAAGGCTGGTTTTGTGTTTTGTGTTCCACTGCCTAGCAAGCTTCTTTGCCTCTTCCTCCTCTTTCATCTTCTCAATGACTTCATGTAGAGCAGAACGGAACAGCCGAGATACTTCCAGTGCTTCTGGTTCATATTCAGCAATGAGTTGCCGGAATCTGAGGGATGATAAAAGTCAACTAGTTTACAATGTTAGAATGACGGGAAAGGCACCAGTCTATGTGCTTTAATTCACATATACTGAATTTAGACTCCCCTTAAGAAGGAAATGGAGGGTGATTCTTTTTATAATATAAAAATTATGTTAGTTTCATTACAATGATAATGGAGAGGTATTAAGCCAGTCTACATTTTGCCACCCAGAATTTTTAATAAAGAAATATTTATTTTAAAAGTGCTGTTTAAACAGCAGAATAGGAATAAATGGACAGTTCGCTCAATGGAGGGAAGCAGTGGATCCCGCAAGGACTGTTTATTGGAACTGGTGCTATTGAACTTGTTTAGAAATGATCTGGAAATGGGGGAGAGCCCAGGAACTATCTAGCCATGTTTTTGAATCTGTATCCAAAACTTTCAATAAACCTGAAAGATACTTCCTTTTCAAAACATCTACTGGGAATATACTTCCCCTTTTCCCATTCTTTCTCAAGAACCATGAATAAATATAGATCACAGAATGATGCAACTTAAAAATTTAACAAAGGTAACAATATTCAAACAATAGTCAAATACGTGATTGAGAATCTACAGCCCAAATGCTGTGACCAGTATTTTTACAGGGGGTGATCTCAATGAGTCCCTCACTCCCATCCTGTGCCAGTTACATTGGGTGCAAGTGTGCTTCCACTTGGGGGCTTTCAGGGAAGGGAAAGAGGAAATATTGCAGGAGGAGAAAATGAATACCCTCCCCACAAGTCCTTGCAGGTCCCCCGCTTGTAAATTTATAACAGTCAAAGTACTAGATCTTGGTTTTTCTCTTAGGGCCACTTTCACATACTAACCAAATATGTAAACGAAATATGCAACAGGGAACAAAAGAAAGACTCATCAGTACCACATGTACACAGGCACAAACCACTGTGAAACATATAGCATTCCCCTCATTTTGCGAAAACTCATATTGAGGAATAAGAATTGAAATCCCAGGCCGCCCATATAGGAATTCTCATCACAGTCCTGAATTTTCATGACAAACACAAAGAAGTTCTTGATCACTGAAGGCTTCATCATACCTGAAAACAACAGGACCACAGTAGGAGGGGTGTATTTTGGAACACAAGTCTTCCAGTTGCAGACGTTCCCCTGGACTGATATCATAGCTGAGCTTCTGGTAGTTAATCAGCCAGCTGTAGTCCACACCTGTCTTTACCTTGCGGTACTCATTCTCTCTGTCCCGCTGCTGTTTCTCAGCTTCCTTGATTTGCCAGCCCAGCTCCATCATTAGGGTTTCTATCACCATTTCTGTGGGGCTCCTTTGAGACATTCGTCTTGGGGGATCATTCCACCTGAACCACGACGTCAGCGACATGGTCTCTGTAAAGGGCAAATGGAAGGTTACAACGTATTCATGTTTTCAACTGGAAAAGTGAATGTTTCAGATTTTGGGCTTGCACATACTGGGTCCAAATACCCAAGAATATGGAGTAAAGTTCATATTCTGATAAAAGTGAATGATCAGAAATAAGGAGTGCTGCTCCTCCCCACCATTTCACCCCTTCTGGAAACCACAGCAGTGTTCAGATGGGGAAGAGCTACAGAAGAGCTCTTCTCACAGGGTAGAAGTACTTCTGATGTTACCCTCGTGGTATGTAAAAAGAGCCCTGCTGGATCTATGTTGTACGTCTAGTCCATAATCTTGTTTCCCCAAGTAGCTAACCAATTGCCCTGGAGCCCCAACAAACAAACATGTATGAAGTTCTCTTATACTGAGTCACACCACTCTGACTGGTGGTAGCTCTCAGGTGGAGGAAGGTCTTTCACATCGACAGACCCTTTTAACTGGAGATGCTGGGGATTGCAGTTGGGACTTTGTACATGTAAAATAGATACTCTACCATTAAGCCATGACCCCACGCCCAACCAAGGCTCCCCAGCGTTGCCTCCTAGCACTGGCATTCGGAGGTTTATTGTCTGTGAATGTCAAGGTTCCCTTTAGTTACTGTAGCTAGTAGTCATTGATGGACCTATCCATGAATCTAATCCCCTTTTCAAGCCATCTATGCTAGAGGCCATGACCGAACACACAAGCAGTGAATTCCCAAATGTGATTACTTGTTGAATAAATAAGAACTAATCTTTGTCCATCCTGAATCTGTCGCCCAACAACTTAAATGAGTTCCCCTGACTTTAGCACTAAGAACATAAGGAGCCTGTTTCACGCAGTGGCTAACTAGTTGCCCTGAAAGCCAACAAGTTGTTGAGGCAGGTGTCTAAAATTGGGGAGAGGGCTTCAGAGATGGGAAGGCCAGTATTTGTTCCTTGTTATTTTCCACTTTCAGTATACCTGTTTTTATTTTATTTGTTTACATGGACTGTTTATGACTGGAAGCCAATCTGAGCTTTGTAGAAAAAGCAGTACAGAATTATATTAAACAAACATCCTAATAATATTTGACCACTATCTTTATTTAGGAGACAGGAAAAGCCTCACCATACAGTAGCGGCACAGGAGGGCTCCTGTTTAATCCCCACACCTAATCATCCTAACAGCAGGACATGTGATCCAAATATATTATTCCCTATTGCATTTAGAATAATTCACAGCAGGTCCTAAACAGGGGCAGGAAGAGCAGACACACAACTGGTGTTGCTACCTTGGTCACAGAGTTCTTCAAATGTCACATTTCCCTTCAGAAATTCACAAAGAGGGTTTCATGCACATGTGTGGAATGACAGATGGAATGTATGGGACTCATGGCCCCAGTATCTTTATTTACAGATTGCAATACTCATTGTGGAACATTCTCACTCTTGGGTTAATTTTGGTTACTGTATTTCACTAAACATTCTTTTTAAATGCCCTGAGAAAAAGAAAACACTGAAGAGTAAAACGGAATTGATAAGGATACCAATGAAATCATAACCAAGTATCTGTCCGGAGTTTCCATGGGATTTAGTAGTGATTAATTTTTCCTAGATTGTACCCATGGATATTGCAATCCATGCAAATTCTAATTCAGTAATTAATTTATTAAGTAAATATGGTTTCATGTGCTAGACAAAAACCCTATCATGAAAGCACATCTCCTAAAGTCATCAGTTACATACAATTCTCAAAAACCATGTTACCCATTTGCCAGATCACTTGTAGTTCATGTGTACTTCTCTAAAATAGTTATTAGATACCGACTGGATGCATTGGACTTCAGTATTGGCTAAGGAGGGAGGGAAGACAGAATGGTATAGCCCAGTGGTCGGCAAACTCCTTAGTCAACAGAGCCAAATATCAACAGTACAACGATTGAGATTTCTTTTGAGAGCCACCTAACTGGAGATGCCGGGCCCAGACAAGCCTCGACGGCGCAGCGGGTGGGAACCAGGGGATGTGGCCGCCGCTTACAAGAGAAGACGGCGGGGCGCGGCCGCTTTGGCAAGCCCGGGCGTGCACCTGCAGTGGGCGGGTGGGGGGTCGCTGTACGTCGTAAGGGCGCAGCAGCCCACCCAACCACTCTTGGCACCTGTCCCGCGGGGCCGGGGGGAGGCGGGAGGCTCTGGCGCGGCCCCTCGTCTTGCTGCGCTCCTCCGCCCTGGCCAGGAGAGGCGCGGGGGGGGGGGCGTGAGCGTGTCCTCAGCAAGACAGCCTGAGCCGGGATTCCCAGTGGGTTTGGGGACCTCGCGTGGCTCAGGCACGTACAGGGGTGTCGGTCGGGTGACGGGTCCCCGCGCCTCTCGTGGACGCCCGCCCGCTCTGCCCAGGCCCACCTGAGGGGATTGAGCAGCGCTGAGGGGGGGGAAGGGAGGGCGGCGGCGAGCGTCTCTGGGCCAGAGTGGGCGAGCAGCAGTGGCCGGAGGAGACCTCAGTTCATTCACACGGTGGAGGCGACGACAGCCGCCGCCTCTCCCGTCACCCGACCAAGAGCCGCACTCAAGGCACCAAAGAGCCACATGTGGCTCGGGAGCCGCGGTTTGCCGACCCCTGGTATAGCCCGAATTTGTCAGATCTTGGGAGCTAAGCAGGGAGCTAACCATAGAGTCCACCCTCCAAAGCATCCACTTTCTCCAGGGGAACTGATCTCTGTAGTCTGGAGATGAGCTGTAATTCCGGGGGATCCCCAGGTCCCACCTGGAGGCTGGCATCCCTGTCACAGAAAGGGAAACAGACAGGAGCAGATAGCGAAACTGGCACTACATTCTTGTACATTCTTATTTTCTATTCCTTTACTGACAAAGGGGAAACCAAATTATTTGGATTTGGCATTGTGTTGAGTACCACCTCCAAGATTTTAATTACGTACTTTGGGGTCTGTTCAACCCCTATGTGGTTGATTAACCAACCTCAACACTTTCTCCTGGACAGCCTCGATGACTGGGCTTTGCTTTGTGTGCAGTGTTTAACTAATAGTCATGTGTAGTTTCAGTAAGACTTTTGTCCCTCAGAAGAGACTAAATGGCTATTCTGGGGGATTACCTTCTTCTGTTCTGTCTAGGCACGGCTCACTTTCATGAGCTATCTGGATAGTTTTACTAAACATTCCTTTATATTGTGCAGGCATCTTTTATACAGGGCACCTTACACATTCCTACCCGTAGTTTGGTTGACAGTGATTGGTCTGCCCTGTGAATAAGAGATGATGAATGAACGGCTCCTCCCAAAAGGAAAGAACTGAACTGGTCAATCTTTTAGTTTTTCCCATCCTACAACTGTAGGTCGAGCATCATAAAGGCCTAAAATTGTGCTCTCATAGCTTGGGATGTCATTGAGAGGGTTTTGCAGCATTTTCTGTATCTTGAAAGATGAGTCAGACACGTCTAATAAAAACCTTTTATTGTAATTCTAAATGTATTTAAATGTCATTCCTTACTTCTCTGTGTTACTATGCCGGCTCTTAGAGATCTGTCACAGAACAAAAGACTTCCAACATCCACGACCAGTGGAAGAACAATAGCTTTGACTGAGGAGTGGTGGGATGCATGTCAGCGAGCAAGTTAATGTTTTGAAGCTACAGGGACAACATGGCATGATCCTTGGAGCCTTTGTGACTACTATATCAGCACATGCCAGAAAACAAAACAGCAAGTACGGTTGGAGCTCGACCTTCCATGGCTCAGGAGTCCAGTGGAACCTTCTCCAGCATAAGCTTTTGTGAATCAGAGCTAACTTCATCAGATGAGTCTCAGAAGCCTCCACACCCCTGGTGCCACTTCTCCGATACAAAGCAGCACCCACAAAGTATACTTTCCGGGGGGAAAGTGGCAGGCATATGGACTGGTACTAAATCTTTAGTCCACCCACTTTCCCCCTGCAACTCTCCCCACATGCGTCACTGTCTTCCCAGCTAGGATTCCAGCCCCGTTTCCATTGTAAAAATATTGTATAGCATACTTCTTTTATTGTGAAGATAAGCACACAGCAATGCTCCAAAGTGGATGCTTTTCAGAAACCTATGTTCCTCATTTAAAGTGGTCTGCATGCATTCAGAAGGCTCCTATAGTTAAGAGCCATATGTTAAAAATGTTCCCTCTTCAACTTTGTAACATATCTATGTGGGTTTCTTCACCATTCTGCACACTGCAGAAACACACTCAGAGGAGCCAGAGCCATTAAGAACATACGTAGAACCTACTGGATCAGATCAGTGGTCCATCTAAGCCAGCATACTGTTTCACACAGCATCCAACCATTTGCCCAGAAGGCCCAAACTAGCAGGGCATAGGCGCAGAGGTCAGTCCCTCTCCCCACAGCACAGTGAATCTCCTTATGTGTTACAAGGCAGAAACAATGCATATCCATTTTCAATTTAGAAGTGGCTGAGATCGTGCCAGGGCCATAGCTAGGGGAGGTGAGGAGGGCAGCCACCACCACTGTAGAATGCAGAGAGAGAGCGGTAAAACTGCCTCTGCTACAGGAGGAGTGGGCTGGGTAGGGCAGTTCTGCCACCCTCTCTGCATGCCACAGGGGTGGCAGCTGCCCCCCCCCCCCAGCTATGGCCCTGGATAGTGCCTTAGGGCATCTTTACACTTAAAATAAAAACACATCTTTAAAACAATTAAAAACCAAGCTATAATACACATACATAAAACAATAGATACAACGTAGAGCAGGAAGGAGGAATCAGTGAAGGAACACCAAAACTAAGAAGTCTTCACTCACTGGCAGAATACAGTGACAGAGAAAGAGACAGATGAGTCTCTCTGGGGAGAAAGTTGCAGGGTTTTGATGCCACAACCAAGGCCTTCTTCCATGTTGCTGCCCACCTAACCTCAAAAGATGGCTGCAGCTGTCTAACAGGTTCTAAGCCACACAAGGTTTTAAAGGTCAATACCAGCACCTTGAATTGTGGCCAGAAACAGACTGGAAGGAAGCCTGTGTAGATGGGCCAAGACTGGACTGATATGGTCCCTACCCACTCCAGTCAACATCCTGGCTGCAATATTCTGCACCAGTTGAAGTTTCCGAACACTTTTCGAGGACAGCCTCATGGAGAGGGCATTGCAGTAATCTCATCTAGATGTAACCCCACAGTGGCCAGGTCTTTTCTGCTCAGGAAAGGCCAAAGTAGGTTTATTTATTTATTAAAACATTTATATCCTGCTTTTCCCCATGGTTCAAGTCAGTTCACAGTAACAGCAAAAGTGGAAAAAGGCATTCCTGGCCACAGCTGCCACCTGCTTATGGCCTGGTTCCAAGAGCACCCCTAAGCTTCATACGCATTTAGTATGTCTGTATACAGCTGCAGTGATTCCCTACATTCAATACAGTTGAGGAGACCTGCAGATTTCCCCCATTAATTCATGAATTGGAAGGTAAGTTTCCCCTGCTATGCAAGCAGTTACTTATCCTTTAAAAACCTTCTCTGAGAGCATAACTCTATGCTATATGCCAATCGCTACTTTTGTCAGGGAAAAGGAAAGCTTTGAGTGGAAAATCTGGCGTAGGAAAGCCATTAAAGCTGAATTAGGAAGACCGGTGCATTAGGAACAAAAATGCCTCCATCGTACCAAACATATAAAAGTGTTACAATGACTGGACCAACATGTTTGAGAAGAAGCTTGTAAAATGTGCTCAATTTGAGTCCAGTAGCACCTTAGAGACCAACAAGACATTCAGGGTCTAAACTTTTGAAAGTTACCCACACCATTTAATCATGTATGAGTAAATGAACTGAAAACACATTCTCCCTTTGCCCCCCCTCCCCATTTACTCGCATTTCCATCTTCCTCTGTTACCTCCGAAGTCAACTTTTAGATTTGGTGGGGGCCCAACTTCTCCTTATTCCTTTGTAAAGTGCCCTGCACACTGAAGGTGCTGTGTGTGTGTGAAGTGCCGTCAAGTCGCAGCCGACTTATGGCGACCCCTTCATGGCAAGAGACTAACAGAGGTGGTTTGCCAGTGCCTTCCTCTGCACAGCAACCCTGGTATTCCTTGGTGGTCTCCCATACTTAACAATAATGAAATTGCATAGTAAATAATCTATCAGACAGAACAGGCAGGGAGCCAGTACTCAGCACAGATTATGAACATCATGCACAAACAGTTGAAGACTGGTCCCTCTTGATGACTTCCCATCACCACGCCTGCAATGGGAAGTGCCAGCCATAGTATCATCTTTTCACTTAGCAGCATTTCCACATCAATACTGCCATTTCCAGAAAGCAGCTGATACTGACAAGAAAACACTTAAGAACATAAGAAAGGCCCTGCTGGATCAGACCAAGGCCCATCAAGTCCAGCAGTCTGTTCACACAGTGGCCAACCAGGTGCCTCTAGGAAGCCACTAACAAGACGAGTGCAGCAGCACCATCCTGCCTGTGTTTCTACCGCACCCAAAATAATAGGCATGCTCCTCTGATACTAGAGAGAATAGGTATGCAGCATGACTAATATCCATTCTAACTAACAGCCATGAATACCCCTCTCCTCCATGAACATGTCCACTCCCCTCTTAAAGCCCTCCAAGCTGGCAGCCATCACCACATCCTGGGGCAGGGAGTTCCAGAATTTAACTATGCGTTGTGTGAAAAAATACTTCCTTTTATCTGTTTTGAATCTCTCACCCTCCAGCTTTAGCAGATGACCCCGTGTTCTATTATGGGAGAGGGAGAAAAACGTCTCCCTGTCCACTCTCTCCAAACCATGCATAATTTTATAGACCTCTATCATGTCTCCCCTCAGCCACCTTCTTTCCAAGCTAAATAGCCCCAAGCATTTTAACCGCTCCCCATAGGACAGTTGCTCCAGTCCCCTAATCATTTTGGTTGCTCTTTTCTGCACCTTCTCAAGCTCTGTAATATCCTTTTTTAGGTGTGGTGACCAGAACTGTACACAGTATTCCAAGTGTGGTCTCACCATAGATTTGTACAAGGGGAGTATGATATCAGCAGTTTTATTCTCTATTCCTCGTCTAATTATGGCCAGCATGGAATTTGCCTTTTTTACAGCAGCCGCACACTGGGTTGACATCTTCATTGAGCTATCCACTACCATCCCAAGGTCCCTTTCTTGGTCTGTTGCTGCCAGCACAGATCCCATCAGTGTATATGTGAAGTTGGGATTTTTTGTCCCAACATGCATACTTCATGACAGGTAACAGTGTGATGCCATGCTTGGTGCTATATATTATGGCCATAGTAGTAGTAAGTCACCAGAGCACATTTCTAGCAAATGCTGACCTAGGAAAGAATGTCCTCCAATCCCAATCCCAGCCAAATGGTTCAAAAGGAAACTATAGTATCCCAAGAGGTTTAGCAGAAATAACTGGGGAGGGGGAGACAACATTGCCCCCATCCCACTCCTGGGAAAAGGTTTATCAGAGTGATCAAAGTAAGTTCTGTTCCAAAACTGGACCTAAACCTGACTGAAATAGGTCAAGATATTCAGTTCTACCCTAAGCTGCTTGAAGTGGGGCAACCACTACCCATTTGAGCACATTGCCTAGGTAGCAGCAATCAGCCACTAATTATTTGGATCTTCAGGATATAATGATTTTTTCCAGTAGCAGATGAACTATTGCCTCCTTATGTATCGCTCCTTCTTTCATGGATGCATTAAGTACTGTAAGTTTTTGGTATAAACCAAGATCAACAAGAGTTGAGGAAAGTGGTAATAGGCTGCACCTCTCCAATCAAGCTTGTCAGGTCACACTAACTGAGTATTAGCCAACAAAACCTGACCAGACTCTGCTACATACTTACTGACATACATACATACATACATACATAGTTCTTGTAGAGTCCAGGTAAACATGGAAATAACCAACTTTATCTGCTAAATGCTTTGCAAACTTGTCATAGCAAGCTTCTGAGAAAATATGATCAAAGTCCTGGGAGCCCAAGTATTTCTATATTCTGTAGACTGATGAGGGCTTCTACAGGACTGCCAGCCACGACTGTACAGGAACTCCCTAAGGCACTGGTTCCCAACCAGAGGTCCGTGGACCCCCAGGGGTCCATGAGAACTAAACCAGGGGTCCGCGAAACAAAGTTATAAACCCATAATAAATTAATTTTTTCGCGGGCGGCATGGTGGTGGCTCGCGGGCACAGAGCACAGCGGCGTGCGGTGGTGACTCGCGGGAGCGGCGCACGACAAGTAAGGAACATGCAGGGGTGGGGAGGCCGGGGGAGGGTGCAAGCGAGCCTCACACAACCACACACAATAGGAGAAACACTTGTCAAACCTTGTTTGATGATAGCTGTCGAAGAGGTTTTAGGGATGGAAGCCAAAAAGAAAATACAAGAAATACCTCTATCGAACAACACGGTAAAAGCTTGAATTGAAATTATGTCAAATGACATCGAGGAGCAGCTTGTTTCGAAAATAAAAAATTCGCCATGTTTCGCTTTGCAGTGTGATGAATCGACAGACGTTTCTAATTGCAGTCAGTTGCTCGTATTTGTCCGCTTTTTAGACGACAACAACACTATTAAAGAGGAATTATTGATTTCGCGGAAACTGGAAATGACATCAAAAGGTATCGACGTCATGAATATAATAGCGGAGTATTTTGAGAAACATAGCATTATGTGGGAAAAGCTCACCGGCTTCTGTACGTATGGCGCTCCAGCCATGTTAGGATCACGCTCCAGTCTAGCAACATTAATAAACCAGAACAATCCTTCAGCAATAACAACTCATTGTATCATACATCGTCAGGCGTTAACTTCCAAGACTCTTCCTAAAAGCCTTGTTAATACCATGGAAATGGCCATAAAAGTAGTCAATGTTATTAAAAGCAGCGCCTTAAATACACGCCTTTTAAAAAAACTGTGCACTGAAATGGACTCCGATCATGAGACTCTTCTATTGGCTATCAAAAGGCAATATGCTGGGAAGGTTATTTGAACTAAGAAAAGAGGTTGAGCTGTTTCTACCCAAGAAAAAAATTAAAGATTTACTAGAGCTGGTTTTTGATTCGGAAAGTCAGATGCATTTGGCTTATCTTGTGGATATTTTCTCACATTTGAATAAACTAAACTTACAGTTGCAAGGTTCTGGAAACATAAATTTAGCAGGTGTGGGAAACATTTTTATGTTTGAAGATAAACTGCGTGCCTTTATTTACAAACTTCAATTGTGGGTAGGCGAAAACAATTATTCTGCGTTTGTGACATTAAAATCACTGGTCGATGATAGTAAAGATGACATGATCACCGCAAATATACAAGACAACATCAGAAGTCATCTGCAAATGCTGGTCGATGAATTCCACCGTTACTTCCAGGAATATAACTAGACAGAATCAAAAGATTCCCAAAAGCTGATTCGCAATCCTTTTGGTATTGCTGTTGAAGAGGTTGCAGAAGAAATCCAGGAAGAGCTCATTGAATTCCAAAATGATAGGCACTGTAAGGATGCGTTTGAATCAGTTTCTCTTGAAGAGTTCTGGTGTAAAAAAGCAATTTCATATCCTACAGTTCGGGGATTCGCCTTGCGATGTCTTATGCTCTTCTCCACATCTTATTTATGCGAACAAGGGTTTTCTGCTTTGCTTATAATTAAGAACATGGCAAGAAATTGATTGGAAGCAAGTGATGATATTCGTTTAGCTCTGAGCAACAGTATTAGCCCCAGAATTGCCCAGCTTGTAAAAAGGATGCAAGCTCAAAAAGCACATTGATTTACAATTAAAAGTTCTCTATTATAAAAAATATATTCAAATATTATTCTAAGTTTAATGTTTAACTAACAGTTATGATTAAAGTTTATTTTCAAATTCTCTGGATTTTTATTTTGAACCTTGGGGTTCCTGCACCGAACAAGTCCTAGTGGTCCCTGGTCAAAAAAAGGTTGGGAACCACTGCCCTAAGGAATTCTTTTAGCTCATTTAGTCTCCAAGGGTGGACCAATCTAATGGGTCCCCCATCCTCCTGAAAACCAGATCCCAGCCATATGGCAACATCATGAAGCTGACCTTTCTACTAACCATTAGGAAAGTGATGTCCAAAAAGCCAGGACATAATCCATGATAAAACTCCACTTTCATGCACTTTAATACAGCTGACGCAGGACCAACAGCCTGAAAATGTTGTTCAGTGTCACAACATTAAATCCTGTTTTTGGACAGCTTAGTTGCACACTGATTAGATTTTAAATTTAAATCAAAGCTTTCTCAGATGTACCCACATGATCTTCAGCCCATCATGACCCAGTTATGCTAAAGTACTTTGATTTAAACTGATTTAATTTATTTGCAGTCAATAAAACTAAATCAGCTTAACTCTCAAGTTCATACGATATGGTCAGGGACATCTAAAAACTAACTGACTCTAAATCTGTACCATCTAGCCTCATTGAGTCGTGGATCATAGCCTTAGGGACAAGAGTCCACTGAATCATGATCTTAATCATGTTCCACTGGGACATAACAAATTACAAATATCTGGATTCTCTGACGAAAGTATTTAGGCTGCAGCAGGAAATATATTGCTCTCGATCCCTAGAACTGAAGGGCAAACTACACGTTACATATAATGATGCCCCAAATGTTGCTGTTGTGACCACTGTCATTTATTACTTATTAAATATATATTAGGCACTTATACAGAAATAAAATGACCTATCTGCCTGAAAAATAACAATTTGAAAAGATGCAAGAAAAATAAGGAAGGGAAACAGAAGGATCGAACTATACACTAATTATGTTGGACTGAAAGAAGTGAAAAATAAAGAGTAAAAAACTATATAGAGGTGGGGGGGAAGAGAGAACCCAGAGAAGTAAAAAAGGAACATCAAAGAAAGCATGCAAGATGTGTTCTTAATAATTTCTTCTAACAGGACAAAAAAAGGCCTGATAGCTACCTAAGAATCATTATTGCATGAAAAGGTGACATAAGAGAGATAAGAAATAGCAAAAGGGAATACAGGTTTAGTAAGAAGATTAGCATTGATTAATTCAGGCGCAAAGGAGAGAAAACTAAGAGAAATAAGAAGGGGCAAAAGCAGATTGGGGTTTGCTGTGAAAAAGCCATGGTTTGGAGACTTATCCCTTTCCCATACCCTCCCTTATTGCAAATTGCCTGCCTTGGTCGGGGTTTTTTTACCACTGCAGGATTTCAGACCTCAATGCACTTTGCAAATGCACATCTGAAATCACCTAGAGGGTGATTTGAAAAATGTGCATGTGGGGGGGGAGGGGCGTGGTGATAGTACCACTCCCTTTGTCTCTTTTTCATCCAAAAACCACAGCTCCCAAAACACTTTGCTTAAGAAGATCATTTTAACACAAAAGTGTACTTTGGCCTCAGTTCAAGATCCTGAACAGAACAGGGTGATACCAGCTTCTTCTTCCCTGGCTCCAAGGAAACCTTGGCCTCACCTATTATTACAAGCACATTCAGGAATATATCCAAAGGTATAAGGGCTGCCCTCACTGTCTAAAATGCCCATACACATGCATTCTCCTCATACCCACACACAGTCAATGCTGTCAATTTGTACAGCTCTGATCACCTTGGTGTGTAAGGAGTGAATAGGGTTGCCAACGCTGAGTTCCGAAATACCTAGACGTTTGAGGGTGGAGCCTGGAAGAGTGGGGTTTATGGAGGGGAGGGAACTTGGTAAGGTATAATGGCTGCCAACCTCCAGGTACTAGCTGGAGATCTCCTGCTATTACAACTGATCTCTTGAGGCATGCTGTTCCCTGGCATCATCTTGTTGCACTGGGAGGTGACGTCATCAGCCAGCACCCAAAGCTCTGGGGCCCAGGAGGGAGGTGGTGAGGCCTGTGTCCAGTTGTTGGGTCTACCTGCCACCCAGGGTCCCATCCTGCTGCCTGAGGTACAAGTGAGGTTGCCTGAGGAACAAGTGAGGTAGGTGGGTTCTGTTCAGCTCCTGCAACATCAGGGAAGTCCCCTACTTAGCCACAGGTGCCTCCATTGAGGATGGGCCAGGCACTGGCCCCAGACATACACACACACACACACACACACACACATCTACATTTCCCATTATTCTGCTGAATGCATCCCATCATTTCTTATTGCTGCTTTGGATATTATACCTGTCTATCACAGAGCAGTCAGAAGTGTTCTGCTATCAATTGGCTTCCTTTTAAAAAAATACATTAGGGATTTCAACCCATCACAACTCTTTTTGATAAATGCTTTGGTTTTTCACTGATGGAGTGATATTTCAATAAATATGAGACTTTTTCAAAGTAGGCAATATCTTGAGACCATGTAAGAAAGAGAGCTGCTTTTTATGACAAAAGGACAAATCATTTCTGGTTTCCAGCACCATCAAAAAGGCATTGGTTGAGCTCAGAGAATCCTACAAAAAGCTTTAAAGTGATACCATCAGAACTGAGTACCTTTCCCCACAGGGGAACAGTCATCATTAAACTCCAGTTTTAAAAGTCTCCATTTTAAGTCTGTGGTTACTGAATTCAAGAAGTAATAGTACTGACTTTTCCATATACATACACAACATTTTAGGTTCATAAAAGTTTAAGGGAATTCACTATGTATTCATTAAGCAATAATCCTACTTAACAGATCCCAGGGAGATTAGACATATGCGATTTAAATTTAAAACACACTAACAAACCAAAAGTTGGTTTAATACTTTGGATCACAATGAACTTTGGCCCGGGAATCAAGTCCTTGTTGTGCCAATAATCTCCATCGGGTAACCTTGGGTGAATTAAGTCTTTCAGATGTAAATAATAGGAACTTGCACAGAAATGTTGAGAAGGAGTATAATATTTGATCATTTGTGTACACTGCCGCAGAGATAATCTGCTCCACTGAACAGAGGGTAAGCAGTGTGGACTTTAGCAGTGCTAACCTCCTGTTGAGGAGTGTCAGGGAAAAGGATGCACATTGACTCAGTCTCCCCTCCCAAACAGGTACCAGACAGAGGGGAGGGGGCATGGCTCAGTGGTAGAGCCTCTGGTTCGCATGCAGAAGGCCCCAGGTTCAATCCCCGGCATCGCCAGTTAAAGGGACTAGGCAAGTAGGTGATGTGAAAGACCTCTGCCTGAGACCCTGGAGAGCCGCTGCCGGTCTGAGTAGACAATACTGTCTTTGATGGACTAAGGGTCTGATTCAGTATAAGGCAGCTTCATGAATTCAGTCAAAGCAGACAATACCAAGCATGCATTATGAACCCTTCCTCTGTATCCCATGCTCATTTGGTATGAACTGGATCCAGTCCGGCACGCACAGCCAACTGTGCCCATGTTCTGAGCGTCCACTGACGATGTGTGTGTGTGTGTGTGTGTGTGTAAAGTGCTGTCAAGTCCCAGCCGACTTATGGCAACCCCTTTTGGGGGTTTTCATGGCAAGTGACTAACAGAGGTGGTTTGCCAGTGCCTTCCTCTGCACAGCAACCCTGGACTTCCTTGGTGGTCTCCCATCCAAATACTAACCAGGGCTGACCCTGCTTAGCTTCTGAGATCTGACGAGATCAGGCTAGCCTGGGCCATCCAAGTCAGGGCCCACTAATGATACCTGCATGCAAAGCAGCGTTCTCAGGTATGTCCCCAAGCGATAGTAAAGATACTTGGACCTCAATGACTCTGCTGCGCGCTCATTAAAGAATCAAAATTGTTAGGGCGCTCCCACAAGAGACCGAAAGCTCACCATTTGTTGCACAGAGTTAATTGAAAAGTTTAGTGGGGTAGGAAAAACAGAGTAGATCTGAAACATGAACTCTCCCTCACCGGAGCACCCAGTATTCCAGCAGAGGGTGTCAGAGAGCAAAGAAATACAGGAATGCAGGAACACACTCACATACACACAACCAGCCTCCAATTAAGGACAGTGGTACTTGCAATAATAGCCAGGAATATTATTTATGCTTGTAGAATTCAAGCTCCAAACGCCAGTACAGCTGTACACGTTGGTACAGATATTTATCTATACACATTATACATTCACAGCTAGCCAAGTATCTGTATTTTATACACTGTTTTCTGCAAACATACATGATGTCCCTGGCTGCCACAGCGACCGCTTCTGCGTCTCCAGTCCAGGGCTGTTTTACTGTGTGAACACGTGCATGCCCCTTTCTGCTCGATCTCCATCTCACCCCCCTTAACCCAAAACACTGAATCGGAATCCAGCTTCACCAATTTACATTCCAGTAAGGGCTCTCAGGACTGCACCCTCCAACCATAAAAACCACCCTGCGGATCTGCAACCATGTGGGGTCCCCATCAATGCAGGCTATAGATTCAGGCTATTAGTGCACGGGAGGTTTTCCCTTGGATTCGCCGCTCTCTAGATGCACGTTTCCCCCAACCAAATTCTCAAAACTCAACAATAAGCCCCCAGGCAGAGTTCTTAGAATTCGGATGGGGGAAAACGTGCACCTAGAGAGCGGCGAATCCAAGGGGAAACCTCCCGTGCACAAATGGCCTCAGGTGCAACAAGAGCACACACAGGCGATGCCAAAGACAAACAACCACCCTACCCCCCCCACCCCATTCCGCCCCTCTTTTCCCCACTTTGCGCTGCCTTTGAGGCGCTACCGGCGCCCCTTTGCTTACCGGGTGCCTGCGAGGCGCTGAGAAGGACCCCCAGTCCAACTTGGGGAGGTGAAGAAGCGGAACACGACGGAGGAGCCTTTCGGCCGCGCGCGCTTCTCCGCCCCGGCCACAAACCTGCACGGGGTGGCGAAGCGACCTCGGCGGCGCCGGACGCTCGCTCGTTGCCTCGCGCGTGGCTCTGCCTGCACAGCCTGGGCGTGCCGCGTGGCTCTCAGCGATTAACCTTCCCGGCTGCTGATTGGCAGTTGCTATAGTGATTCCCCTAAGCCGCTTTATCCGTGGCCGGGGGGGGGGGGATTTGGCGAGCAGTCTGGAGGCGCGTGGACCTCCCTCGGGGAGGGAATACTTTTTTTGCCACTTTCTAGATGCGCTTTGCCCCCATCCGAATTCTCCAAACTAAGCCCCCTGCAGAGTTTGGAAAATTCAGATGGGGGAAATGTGCATCTAGAGAGCGGCCAATCCAAGGCAAAACCTCCCATGCATTAGTGGCCTGTCAGAGGAGGGCAGAAAATGCCAGGATTTGTCCGCAGCATAGGCGTAAACTATTGGGGGGGCTGAGGGGCTAGAACACCCCCCCCAACTTGGCCCCCCAGTGCCCACATGAGGGGCTCAGTTACAGTGGCACCTGAAGCACAATCCTGCCCTGCCTTTCTGTTGTATCATATTACAATTTCCGATTCCTTGGGACTTTGTTCCTGTTTGTTAGCATGTATGTGTGTGTTTATTAAGAATGTATAACCTGCCTTAAAAGAACTTCGCATTGTACACTCTGGAAATCCAGACAGAGGGCAGTGAGGACCAAAAAAAAAAAAGCTTCCAGAAAAGCATTTTAAAATTACAAAGTGCAGAATAGTTTGAGATATAAAAATCAACTCTTCTTCTTCTAAATCCATTGAAATCACTTGGCTTGAAATCTTTTTAAGAGTGCACAATGAGCCAAGAAGTCTGTCATTCTCCAGTTTGTCCTCATAATTGAAAATGTCTTGAACATTTAAAATTATACATGGATAAATATATTTTGCCTGTTTTTTTTTTTAATCTTTGTGTCCAAAGTTCAACTAGACTAACCTAGAAATTAACCAGCTTCTAATTACTGCAGAGGATTATGTGCCTGTTTTAAGTCTCCGCTCCAGTTCTGCAGATTGCCCCTGCTGCCCTGGACATGGCAGTTTGTAATATTAGCCACCTCACAGTCTGGCATAGGCTTGCCAGATCTGAATTGAAAGCTAACATGGAGATAGATTCAAGCCCTTAAAGTTGCCATCAGATGTGGAGTTATTATCTCATCTCGGACAAAGAACAAACTCTGGAGATGTTCAGACGCTATAAGTGGTCTGGTAAAATCACAGGAATAGCCCACAAAGGCTCATGGTTAGAGAACAATTTGGGCCTGTTATTCAGTGGGAACTTCTTAGAATTCAGGTATATTTGCTTCAGCCCTTGTATGGGAAGAGTATATTCTCTGAAGATACCTCACCCAAGGAGACCTCAGTTATAAAGAGCTCCTGACAGGTTAAGGACTCTTTACCTCAGTCTTTAAATAGCTGACACCATGTAGCATTCCTCACTCTGTGTCAATTAGCAAAAGCCATGAAGTGCTGATTCCAGAATCCAGTGTTAGGTGAACCACTTAAAGAACAAGGTAGTAAGCCATAACCCAGAGCTTGAATGTTCTGTGCTGGGAACATTATGGCTATTCTTCAACTCTCTCTTTTCTGCCAGGTACTAGCCTGCAGCTGTGCTCCTGTACATGGACAGAGAGCAGTCACAATAATTTAAAGATTGGGGTGAATTCGTGGGTGGAAGGCATTTCTCCACAGCATTTGCTATACTAAGTAAGAATGTTCATCTCTTTCTGTGGTGTATCTACTCCATCTTCATCATCATCCTGATACAGTACCATTAATGTACATGGCATATTACAGACGTTTGTAAGCAAACAACAACAACAACAAAATGGCACATATTCCTAATAAATTTATAATCTAATTTTTATAGTGGGAAGTTAAAAAGAAAGAGCCCGAAATCAGGGTAAGAGGCTAGAGTAGAAAGAAATGATAGTGAGTTTTAGCAGATGCTAGCTTTCTCAAATAATCCACCACCATAAAGTAATAAAGCTGACATTCTTCTCTTCCCTGTGGTGTTAAGTTTGAGAAAAGAAAAATAATTATTTTACAGCAGGGGTGAGCCTCAGTATATGCCCTGCCTCAGCCAATGCTGACAACAGCACCGGAGAGCTAAACTAAGCCTCCCATAAAGCTGTGCAAAAATGTATATGAAGTGTGCATGAAATAAAATTGATAACATGGGCTTACATGTTTTCAAGCTTATTTTCAGGGTAACATGGGCAAGAATCATGCATTTCCTTTAAAATAAAACAGGGGATTGTCTGAATGCTTCACATACATTATTCCAATAAACATTCTCTATAAGATCAGAATTATTTTCCTCATAATACAGATACAGGCCTGAAGGGGAGAGAAAAATGCCTTAGTGTGTCTATTTTCCAATGAAACCTAATGAGTTTGTAGCAGAATATATATCCATCCTTAGCTGTCACAGTTAACAGTCACTGATGTATCTATTCTCCATTGTGAAAATGCCTATGCATTTTTAAAAGCCTCTTAAGCTAGAAGCTTCCCACACCCTGAGGGGGGGGGAATTCCATACATTAATTTTGCTTCCTCTTGATTGTCCTTGAACCAGTCTTTGACGACATGACCAGAGCTCTGATGTTTTGAGTACAGTTGAGAAAAAAGTGTCCTGCCCCTTTATTTCTTCATGGGATATTATTTAGCATGTGATGTTATTTCCCTCCGTTCCATGAAAAGCTTCATCTACCCATTTCTACACATTAAGCCTCTATTAAAGGAACAGGATATTTTCCCCCAGGCCTGCTGCAAACCCTAGTTTTTAGAGAGAAAGAGACCAGGGTGGTGGTATGGGCGTCACCATAGAGGTACAAACAATTACTAGGCTGGTGCATCCATTAAGAGGATTTATCATAGCCCATACCCTTTCTGTTTGTCTACCTCACTTGAAACCGAGTGAGCTCTATCAACTATGGTCACTTATACGTGGGTTTCTTGCTCCAGCTTGGAGGCTACTTGGAAGGGATTTTTCTTCCTGATCCCCACAGAATTGTGGTGGTTCCATGCACCACCTGAGTTTTCCCTAGCTTTCCTAAGATCTTTCCCAAACATGCTTTTCTGTAATGTTTTGGGGGAAAGGCCCTTTATGCAGGGTGGTTTCCCTTGCGGTCACTCCACCGACTGCTCCGGTGCTTCATTTTGATTATGCATGCCTTTCCCGACTGTCAGAGGTCGCCTCGCTCTTCCTGTGCATTTCCGCGTGTTTTGCCCATGTTTTCCAGATGATGTTTTAGTGAGAATCTGGAAAACGTGGGCAAAATGCGCGGAAATGCATGGGGAGAGCAAGGCAACCTCTGATGTTGCAGGAGCTGAACAGAACCCACCTACCTCACCTGTTCCTCAGGCAACCTCACTTGTACCTCAGGCAGCAGGATGGGACCCTGGGTGGCAGGTAGACCCAACAACTGGACACAGCCCTCACCACCTCCCTCCTGGGCCCCAGAGCCTTGGGTGCTGGCTGATGACGTCACCTCCCAGTGCCAGGACAACAAGATGATGCCAGGGAACAGCATGCCTCAGAGGCTGTGCGGGCCAGCTGGTGAGGATGGAGGCAGCCAGAAGAAGCCCAACCATGGTGTCCTGGGTGGGCCATATGAGGGGCCCAGCCATGCAAGAACCTTGGAGAAGCCAGGCAGGGAGGGACTGGCTAAAGGCCTCCTGGGAAACCAGCTGGTGAGACAAAGGGGGAGGACCAGCTAGGATGGAACATGAGGGTGGCATTTTAGACCGAAGCAGGAGGAGGAGGCAAGGAAATCACACTCTCTGGACAGAAATCCTTTCTACTTCCAGAAACCTTCTGGTGGATCCCAGCCCATAATAAATGTATTTAAGGTACTACAGATAAAACTGCTTTTTACTATATGAGACTTTTTTTACTGACTGGCACTAAATCTTCATATCACCTACTTTGCGATCCTTTTAACTGGAGATGCTGGGAATTGAACCTGAAACCCTCTACATGCCAAGCCGATGTTGTACTACTGAGCCATGGCCCCTCCCCAAGGGGACTTTTGTTATTGTAGCTGCAGCAGGTTAACATGGCTATCCCTCTGAAACTGTTATTGTTATTGCTATTGTTGTTGTTACCATATGCTTGAATTCTGATTACTGTAGATCAGGCTATCTTACATGATAAAAAGAATGGCAGTGTAACTTAACAACAACAGTAGATATCTTCTCAATGGGCCAAGTTGCCTATCAGGGCTTGCATGAGGTGAGGAGGCAGATGGATGTCTGTGGAAAAAGAAATCACCATACTGGAAGAGACACAGATTGGCTTGCCATTTGCCCGGTGGCAGCAGGCAGTTTCCTGCCTCCACTCTCAGGCCCCTGCCCTCCCTAATTTTAGTGACAAGAGAAAAAGGGGGGGGGCAAACAGCATTGATGGTGATGCTCTAGGAATTTCCCCCAGCCTCTCTAGTAAAGACCATAGAGGTTGGAGAATGCCTACAGTGACAAGGAGGAAGTGACATCACCCTCAGAACTCTACCCTCCCCAGGCACTGCTTCCCAAATCTCCCAAAATTTGCTGGACTGAGGCTGGTAACCCTCGACAGAGAGAGAAGCAGAAAGGCACTGAGTGGACTGAAGGGTCCAGGAGGTGCAGATCTGATGTGGGGTAGCAAATGTGCCCTTGGGGTGTGCCTATTTGCTACCACCTGTGCTCTACCATTATATTTGTAAATAAAGCAAATTCAACAAAAATGCTATAAGCTTCCGTGAGTGAATTTTAACTTGGCATAAATGGAGCCATCTTTATTTTCTGCTAGGTTCCTTCCTCTGCATAAAAAATGAACATCTGTAGCTTGACCAGTTTTCCTGCTGGCTCTGCTATTCTGAAAAGACTAATTGTCCAAGTAGACAAGACATCCGGTCTTGAATGCTGATAAGATGGTACAGAGTAGAATTTTGAACTCACTCTCCCTGTAGCTCCGAGAAGCTAAATACAGTTTCTAAGCTGCATGAATATGCCAATACTTGATATGTCTAATTGGATGGGATAATTTTTCTTTTTCTAGTTCTTCCCTAGTAACGCTGTGATGTCATTAAAAACTATAAAGGTTGTATGCATAATTAACTCATTAGAACTTCTCTGTCTTTAAGTGACTTACGGTGCATTCCTAAGGAGAGCTACTCCAGTCTAAGCCCATTCGTTTCAATGAGCTTAGAATGGAGTAACTCTCCTTAGGAACACACTGAGACTAGGTGAACCTCTCAGCTTGAGCTTTTAATAAGGATTACTTTAACAGCTCTTTTTTGTCTGGAATGCAGAATTGGGCAACCCTTGTTGGAATCTGCAGTAAATTCACGGTCACTTCAAGTGCTCCAAAAGGTACCAAGCCAGTTAAACAATACCCCTGGAATCTCTCACCACTTGGGAAAGTAGAACATATGCAACTATTATTATAACATGTTTAAAGCATCTCACATCCATTAGCTCAATAATTATATGTATCTCCTCACTCCCAAAAAGTTTTACCTATAGCCATTAATTGCTTTGTAAGGGAATTGTTCATTTTCTACTAGTGCTACGTCTTCATCTCTATTGACAGCCAGCGCAAAGAGTTGAACAAGTGCCAAGTTCGTAACACTACGAAATCAAGGACCACCCTTTCTGAAGTAAAACCGAAACTCTTGGCCTTACTTCCTCAATCCTTTCCAAATGCCATTAGAAAGGCTTCAACTGTAGACTTAAATGTATTTGACTATCTGGAAAAGGAAATCACAAGAACCAGTTTTGTGATCTCCTTGACACTCCAGATCGTTCTATAAGAGCAGATTCAAACAATTCATGCACCTGTTTAACCATGGCATTCCTGTTAGACGTACAGGAAAGGCAGCCAGGCCTAGCTAAAGAAGTAAGTGGAGGAGTATGAGAGGAACAATACTGGACCCACAATCCATGAGGTATTTCTATTGAAAGTGGTATCTTTTCCTGGGCAGGTTTGGGTTCAGCATAGTATCCTACCACATTGTGTCTTTATAAATCCTTGGCCTGGCCCTCCCTTGTTTTGCCCGCCTTGCCAGGTTTTCACCTAGGGTTGGCAGCTCTGGGTTGGGAAATTCCTGGAGATTTAGAGGTGGCAGCTGAGTAGGGTGGGGTTTGGGGAGGGGGAGAAACCTCAGCATGTTATAACACCACAGAGTCCACCCTCTGAAGAAGCCATTTTCTCAAGCGGGACTGATTTCAGTAGTCTGGAGATCAGTTGTAATGCTTGGAGACCTCTTCCCCAACCCCTTGTAGGCTGGCAATCATATCACACACAAAGTTGTCTTTGCAGTCACGGTGTGCTATGCTCCTTTGAGATTAAGCATGCACTAATAACAGTTTTTATCTTGATTTTCAACCCTTGGAAAACACCTGTGCTTTGACATGCCCAGACTTGTTCCTATTGTTAGCCGAAGAAGCTGGTGCTGAACTGACGTTAATGGCAAAGATGCCTCTGGTATTAATGGGAAATTGGCTTTGTCTAAATTTTAAAAATGTCCCTAGGAGGAGTCTGCATTTGTTTATAATGGGTACGTGTTGCTTTTCAACAACAGCAACAGAAAAAGAAGTTTACACACACACACACACACACACACACACACACACAAGAACATGTATGTAACTCCTTACATTGAGTCAGACCATCTCTCCAAGATGGAGAAAAGGCTTTCCTAATACCTGCTATCTGAGACCAGACTGAACAATGGCAAATGGACAATATGTCAGAGTACCCATTTCCACAAAATCAGGAGTCAAGCTTTGGGAGGAGATGCTTTGTAGTAAAGATAAAGCACCACAAGGGAGTTAAGCATCCTGTCTGCTGAGCAGTTTTCTCTGCCCATCTCCTTCTGCTTTTTTCCTTTCCTTTATTTCTGTGCTTTATGCTCGTGGACCAACAGATCATAAGCAAAACAAATTAAATAAGCTTGGTAATACAGAGATAATCAAACATACAGAAATACAAAATCCAGAATATACAATTAGAAGGAAGTATAATTAAAAGCCATAGATAAAAATTTTGCCATGGTGAGGGTTCCCCTTTTGTTGTTGTATTCCAGACCTGAATGTATGGAGTAAACACTACCAAATACAGTTTGGGTTCTCTAGTCCATGTTGGGAAAATGGAACACGCCTTGACACCGAGGGTGTCTATGGGTGACACTATGAACCTGCTGTTGTTCGAGACTTCTTAGCAATCTTTGGAATGCTATTCATTTGTCAGGAAGGCATTTTAATGGAAATGAAGAACTTTATGAAAATGATATTTTAATATCTCAAGTGAGCGACAGAAAAATGGCAGCCTAATTTTATGTTTCATTTTTAGCAGCTTTTTTCTTGGTCGTAGAATAATAGCTAGTTAACTAATTTAGCTGAATCCTAGAGCTGGATAATAGGGCACATTTAGCAGAGGTGGAACACAGAAATGTTACATTTCAGTGTGTGCACGCATGTCCCCTACTGTTGTTTTCTCTTTTTAGCCATGCTTTTGCAACACACTGTTTAAAAACTGCTGACAGCTGTGAAAATATCTTGGAAACTAAAACAATGTACAATGTACCAAATTAGCATTCTCCCAAATGTATCTTGACAAAAAATGTTTTTAAATTAATGTAGGGCTGGTTTATACCCACAGATTTTGAGTGTATACAGGCCATGGGAAAGGTTATGGCTGGACCATGTTTGCATGGAGACGCTGTTGATATGATTGATGACCAAAAATTGTGTTGACAGGAATGGCAGAGGATAGAGCCACCTAATGACACCCATATACTGCCAAAGAGCTTCCATGTGGCCTGGCAGCAAGTTTAAACCAACCTGTAATCTAATTTATACCACAAAAAAAATCAGTATAGTCATATTTCAGTATAGCTCCAGTAAGGTTAGTTGTCTGTCGTTGCCCAGGTCGGTGGGCCCCAATGAGTCAGGTTGCCAGCTTTGGGTTGGGAAATATTTGGAGATTTTTGGGATGGAGCCTGAGGAGGGCAGGGTTTGGGGAGGAGAGGGATTTCAATGCCATAGAGTCCAATTGCCAAATCAGGCATTTTCTCCAGGTGATCCTTATCGGCTGGAGATCAGTTGTAATAGCAGGAGATCTCTAGCTACTACCTGGAGGTTGGCAACCCTACCAATGAGGCAGTTGTGGGTGCCATGGCACCCACTGATTGGATTTTTGGTACCCATTTGCTTCCTGGACAAAACTAGGAGACATCAATTTTGCATTTGCGGAAAGCACCCCTGCAGAAAAAGCTGCATGCATCATAGGAGGATGCTTTGCTTGTAACCTCCCTAACATTTTATGTTTGGCTCTATGACAGCCTTTTTGTGATTCCCCCCTTTTGATAGCCATTTTAGGGTGGTGACCACTCTCGGTTCTCAGAATTCCAAAAGTGCTGAACAAGATTGGGGACCTCTGTCTGCTGTAGTTTCATATTGAAACTCTGGGTGAGTTGGGGAATTAAGGAATAGTCACAGAGGAAAACAAAGAAGGAAGATTGGAGGGGGACAATGTAAAGCTAGAGTGGACCATAGGTGAAAATAATATATATCAAAGAGGTGGGCTGGAGGGAAGGAAACAGGGAAAGGGGAGAAGCGGAAGGAAGGAAGGAAGGAAGGAAGGAAGGAAGGAAGGAAGGAAGGAAGGAAGGAAGGAAGGAAGGAAGTGGCAGATATGGGGGGGAGGGGAGGAAGCAAGAAAAGGAAGCAACTGGCAAGGGTCGTAAGGGGTATCTTCCCATGCTATTTCAAAGTATCCTGATTACCACCATATTGATCACAGAGGAAACTGATGTGCAGAAATGACTTAATATGAAGAGCTGAAGGCCTGCAAAATGAGAATGCATGTTAATGCTACCAAATGGCACAACATAAATAGGAATTAAGGTTGCCAACCTCCAGGTCTCCCAGAATTACAACTGATCTCCAGACTACAAAGATCAGTTTCCCTGGAAGAAATGGCATCTTCAGAGGGCAGACTGTATGGTATGCAATAGATCCCTAGGGGAAACCCCTCTCCACATTCTCCCCTCTACAGGCACTGCCCCCAAATCTCCAGGAATTTCCCAGGCAGAGGTTGGCAACCCTATTAGGACTGTAGATCTCCAAACTGCATTTTAAATTTTCTGTAGGAAATGGCATGTCTTTCAAAGTGGCATCTTTCAAAGCTAGATTTATTTCCAGCTCTTGCTTTTGCACATGAAGCAGCCTTGGTTGTCCCTAGAAGCCCTCTCGCAACAACAGCACAGGCCCTCATTACCACACGGCTGGAATACGGTAATTCCCTCTAAGCAGGGTTTACAGCCCTGCATCATTGCCAGCTTGCTCAGAGAGGAGTGGCCCAATTGATTCCATCATCATCATCTTAGGCCTGCCCTAAATTCCCTGGGCTGCCTGCCTAGATGTACTGCAGAGGGGGCAGGAGGGGGAGGATTTTACACTGATGAGGAGACACTTTGGAGCATTGCAATTAAAGCAGATTTCCTGTTTCACTCGGACTGCTAGCCACAGCTGCCTCCCAATAGGTTTGCTTGTGGAGGATGTCGTAAGAGAAAGTTGTAGGTCTAAAAGAGTGTGATCCCACTCTCTTTAATTTATCTGTTTGTCACTGGTTTGTTCATTGTGCGTATATACTCAATTTTTTTTCTCTAAGAGAGCACAAGCCAAGAACCTTAAAAACCCATATTCAGACCAAATAATGTATATAATAACTGCAGAATGGTACTTTACTTAGAACCTGGTGGTTATTTTATTGGGATTTCTAGCCTGCCTCATACCTACAGCTCAGAGTGGCTAGTAACATTAAAAAGAAAATGAAATTAAATCCATAAATAAAATACACACAGCAATTATAATCTGCAATAGCAAAGCTGCAATGACTCCCCACCTGTTCATCCTGCCATTAAAACCCAGATGTAGTAAAGGCTATCTTGCAGCCTGTCTGGGAAAAGACTGGCCCTAAGTTTGGAGAGTGTCCAGAAGAAGCTTCCACAGGGGTTGGGGAGTTACCAAGACTGCTTCTTTTTAAGCCTTTGTGATGTAACGCTGATGCACAGATCGCATAGCTGACACATGGAATGTTCCCAGTTAATTTTAAAGTTTAATATGATGGAACTGGTGTGTGTGTGTTGGAGGGGCATTTAGGGCGTCTGAGAATCAAAATGTGGTCCATTGTTCCCCTCCTGCCTTAATGTACCATGTTGGCTTCATTGTTGCTATTGGCTTTATTATGTTGCATTTTAATTATGCATTTGGTGCACACCTTTGAACAGTGTCAAATCATCCCTGCAAAATGAGATGTGTATTGTGCAACAGCACTTTATGAGGACAATGCCTCATGCCCTCATCTTATTGTTCTCCAGGTCAGCCAGAGTAAAGAACTTTGAGGGTTTGATTTCAGAGGCAAACTTAAGCATATGCTATTACCACTTGCATTTAAACCAAGGGCATTTAAAAGTGTTTCACTTGGGCTGAATCATGCATGTGATTTTTTATTGGGACTAGTGAGGAAGAAGTGTGTGGGCAGGCACAAGTGCCAAGAAGATTGTAGGCTTTAGCTACATTGAATGAGTGGCCACAAGACCTCTGTATGGGAAGTACCATCAATAACCTTCACATAGGGCTTGAGGAATTGTCTCTGTTAATTCTGATATTTCCTATATAATTCTGAGATTTAAAACAAAGGAACTTCCAGACATGCACAACAGCTAGGGTTGTCAGCCTCCAGGTACTAGCTGAAGATCTCCTGCTATTACAACTGATCTCCTGCTGATAGAGATTAGTTCACCTGGAGAAAATGGCTGCTTTGGCAATTGGACTTTATGGCATTGAAGTCGCTCCCCTCCCCAAACCCTGCCCTCCTCAGGCTCTGCCCCCAAAACCTCCCGCCAGTGGTGAAGAGGGACCTGGCAACCCTAACAACAGCAATCTAGTAGAAAATCAGGAATCTTATTCAAATGCATTGATGCATTTGATGGTAGTATGTTCTGCTTTCAAAACACCTTTCTGATCTGGAGCGGGTCAACAGTGAGGCATGACCTTGCAGACAATATCATTATAGCGATTGCTTAATAATCTGTGCGTGATGGCGCTACACTGTACATTGGCTGGAAAACAAGCTCACTGGGTTGCCTGGGGTATCCTTTGATCTCCTTTAATCTTGTTAGGTGCACTCTTTCATCAACACCCCTCCACCTAGTAGAGCATGCAAAACATGCTTGCCTAGACTTGTACCTGTTTAACTATACAGTCCGCTGTTTTGTTGTCCACATGCTGGAACTGCTGGCTTGCATGTTGAATTAGGGTAGTTTTAAGAAAGCAGATTGGGTATAATTTCTCAGTGGCACATTATCACTTTTGCAGGTGGTTTGGATGTGATTGGATGTGTGGCCTGGATGTGATTTTCACAAATCACATCCAGGCCAAATTGCTAGCTTCATACAAGCACCATAAATACTAACATTTTTTTTTCCTGCATCAGCTTCAGTTGGAGTGACCTTTAGCCCACAAAAGCTTATTCAGAAATAGAATTTGTTAATCTTTAAGGTGTAGGGTTGCCAGGTCTCTCTTTGCCACCGGCAGGAGGTTCTGGGGGCGAAGCCTGAGGAGAGTGGGGTTTGAGGAGGGGAGAGACTTCAATGCTGTAGAGTCCAATTGCCAAAGCAGCCATTTTCTCCAGGTGAAGTGATCTCTATCGGCTGGAGATCAGTTGTAATAGCAGAAGATCTCCAGCTAATACCTGGAGGTTGGCAACCCTATTAAGGTGCCACTGAGCTACTTTTTTACTTTGCTCCTCCAGACTATCATGACTACCCATCTGGTGTTATTATTTTAAAAGGGGGAGTCTCTGTATCGCAATATCTGTTGGGAAAAACTTATTTCTTGAGAAATGTAGCAGCACCATGAGACAGCCTTTGCACTATTTTCTAGAACAACTATGGAAAGCTAATAGAACAGTTATCCTATATCTTCTAAGTAGAAGTCCGTGAATGCAATACTGGATCTAGAAGCAAGTCCAACCTATATTTCCTTTATGTAGTTTCTGGGTGGCTCTGTGCAAACTGCAAGGCTGGGCCAAGGATTTTTTGTTGCCAAGGTGAACTTTGGCCCTCAAACCATAAGGAAAAAAACACTACACACCATGGAGAAGCCACCCACATTCAGGTCATCCTCACTGGAGCCAGAAGAATTGCTATCCTCCAAGTGGGCCCTGGGGTTTTCTCACAGTTACAACTGTCTCCACAGTTCACCTGTCATCCCTGAAACGTATTAAAAAAATTAGATAAAAACAAAAAGAAAAGCCCTGCTGAGTCTAAATTATTTGTGGCATCAAGAAATGCTTTCATTTGTCTGTCCAGAATCAACTTCATTTACTGATCCCACATCCTATTAGTATGGGATAGGAAGGAATGTTCTCTATCCCTTTCTCCATACCCTGAATAATTTTATAAACCTCTGTCACACCCTCCACCTTTGGTCATCTTTTTAAGAAATGGAACCCCCCCCCCTCCAACCTTTAGAGCCTTCCCTTATAGGGAAGGTTCTCCTACTGCTTGATCGTTTTGGTCCCCCTTTTCTTTTCTGTACCTTTTCCAACTCCATTATATCCTTATGAAATAGGACATACTATACATACAGTGCATTCCTAAGGAGAGTTACTCCAGTCTAAGCCCACTGAAATGAATAGGCTTAGACTGGAGTAGCTCTCCTTAGGAATGCACTGATTTTGCAAATGCACCTGACCCTTAGATTTATCCAAGGACATTATGATACTGCCTGATTTATTTTCAGCCCCATTCCTGATAAACCCCTAACATGGAATTTGCCCCTTTTTTTATCGTTGCTGTGCAGTGAACAAGCAATTTCACTGGAAATCTATCAAGACCCTAAGATCCCTTTTCTGGCTAGTTCACAGACCTGCATCAGCATATATTGAGTTAGGCTGGTTTGCCCTAATGTGCATCATTGCCCGCTTGCTTACAATAAACCTTGTTTGCCACATTGTTGCCCACTGACCCAGTGCGGAGAAAACCACTTGGAGCTTTTCACAGTCCATCCTGAGGGCCAAACTACACGTTTGGGTAATTAACGAGTTAGGTTCTCCGTCCGGACCAACTCAGGTTCCCCACAACCACAGAATAGGTCTTGGGAATGAAAGCTGTTGTTAGATGAGGAAGGGCTTCTGTCTCCTCCCCAATCTTTATTCCTACACTTAAACAGCACTGGGGGAGAGTTTTTCCCCCATTTTTGCTGCTCTATGCGCATATGTGGTACAGAATACTCCACGTGGAACAGCAGAACCAGGGAAATAACTCCCCCAAGTGCAGTTTCCGTATGGGAAAGTGGCTTGCGGGAGAAGGCAGGCGGCGCTTCAAGCCCTTTATTTTAAAAATGCTGAGTTAGGTTGAGTTAAGAACCCTGAATGTATAGTTTGGTCCTGATTCATCTGAAAACTTGGCCACTTGCACTGCCTATCCTGATAGATAATTTATGAAAAAATTTCAATAGCACCATTTACAACATGACCATTTTTTTTACTTCATATCTTCCTACACCCTTACACTTGTCCTCCCACTGAAAACAATCAAGCACTAGTGCCAATATGTAACACTGTGGAAGGGCAAAAGAATATGCCTCAGCAAGAGAGACAGCACTCTGAGGAGGATCCTAGGGAGGTGCTGGTTCACTAGGTAAGAGGACAGAAGCCATACGCAATGGTTGTGTCTTCAGAACACTTGCATGATTTACTATTGTTCGGCACCAAATCTAGACTGATTTTGACAACCAGTGAATCATTAAGATTCCAAGATTTCTTGAAGTATGCATCTGGACCCCAGTTTCACCCATATGTACATACTGAGAGGGGGTGGGGGAGAAACCAACCTTTCTCCACTTTATTCACCTTGCTTGAATATACAGTAAACTGGTTAAAGACTTACAGTGTAAGGAAATCACATAAAGGGGTCATTAGATGGCCAGGACTGCATCCACACTTGCTTAGATGATATGATATCATTGTGCTATAACAACCACTCACAAATGGATTTCCTGTGTGGACAATCTAGTTGCTAATGATTTCTATTGTGCAAAGTTAGCACAATATCTAAGGATGTGTGGATACAGCCCTTCACTCTTCTACTCATCCACTATTTCCTGCTCCAATGAACCCTAACCAAACTAGTTCTGTTCATCTGTTCATCTCTCCATCTATTCAGCTTGATTTTGGTTATTAAAATATATCTATCCTGCTTTTCTCCAGGGTGTCATGATGCAGCTTACAAAATGCCAACAGGCATTGATATGCCTATAGTGCAGATGTTAAAAATGTGGAGTCTCTTTCCATTAAAAAAAAGTTGGCACACTTGGTAGAACATCTAGAAGTGGGGGGCATAAGATGCAGAGAACCTGCATTTATAACAAGTCAAGCCACTGGTCCATCTAGCCCAGGGGTCCTCAAACTTTTTAAACAGGGGGCCAGTTCACTGTCCCTCAAACACTGTTGGGGGCCGGACTATAGTTTGAAAAAAATATGAACAAATTCCTATTCACACTGCACATACTGCTCAGCAGTAACGCACAAGCTCACTCACTAGCAAACACACACACACACAAGCCCACTCACTAGCAGGCACACACACAAGCTCTTTAATTAACAGGCATTTATACTATTAAAGGTGAAGGTTTCCCCTACATCACGCTCACCTCTGCAGCGTAACAAAGATATAGTTAGTATTTTGCTCTGGCTGGGTTTTATAGCGCCAGGATTGCACTGTTACAAGAACCGCCGGAACTGAAAGGGCACACAAAATCTCTCATGGTCGTCATCTGACTACAAAACCCCACTGATGTCACCCAGCAAAGAGAAACCGGCTATTCTTTTCCTACAGAAGAAAAGTGGGCAACTGGCCACCCTGTGCCACCAGATGTGGCATATATGCCTACCTCTTGTCAGGCACACTACCGATGGCCAGGGAAGGGGCCAGCTGCCTGCTTAGGCTCAGTCCCCCCACTTAGGCTTTCTGCAAAATCTTCGTTTCTGCAAAAGATGCTGTGCAGTTTTCAGTGAGACACCAAGAAAGGAGGGCGGGGGGGGGGGGGAAGAGAGGTAAAATTAGGACCGATTTAAAAAGGGAGAGGGAAAATAAGGATAAAAAAGAGGTAAATTTAGGAGGGGAAGTGGGAAAGGTCAGTTTGAAGGAGAGGTCTGCAGGGCGGGTCACTAGTCTTTCAGGAGGTCAGCTAGATGCTTCCTGGGCATGCTGCTATATGGGGCTTATTGATTTTAAAAAAAATCTATCTCAGTGCAATCCTAGGGCCGCTCTCTAAATGCACATTTTCCCCCGCCAAATCCTCAAAAGTAAAAAATAAGCCCCTATGCAGAGTTTTTGCGAATTCAGATGGGGGGAAATGTTTATGCATGGAAGGTTTTGCCTTGGATTTGCCGCTCTCTAGATTCACATTTCCCCTATCTGAATTCTCAAAACTCTGCATGGGGGCTTATTTTTGGCCATTTATGCATGGGAGGTTTTGCCTTGGATTTGCCCCTCTCTAGAGGCACATTTTTCCCATTTGAATGCTCAAAGCTCAACAATAAGCCCCCCCCCCCCAATGCAGAGTTTTGAGAATGGAAGATGGGGAAAATGTGCCTCTAGAGAGCGGCAATTCCAAGGCAAAACCTCCCGTGCATAATTGGCCAAATTCGGCTTAGACAGGAGCAACTCCGGACAGGAGGCGGGGGCTAAGCTCTACCGGGAGTCAATGCAGTTTACTCCTGAGTAGGCGCACTCGGGACCAGGCAAAGGAGGGAGGAGGCTAGACGGTAGGGAAGGGGTGGGGGGAAAGAGAGGAAGGCGGGTTGCCCCAGAGGCGAGCCGTTGCCTCCCTTACAGGCTTGAGGTCCGGGTCGGCTGCCTACGGCTTCTTCCCAAACCACCGGCAGCGGCTGCAATTGGCGGGAGCCTCCTCAGCTCCCTCTTTTGGAGGGCTGGACGAAGGCAGGCAGGCAGGTAGAGAGGGGGAAAGGAGGAGGAGACGGTGACGGCCGCCTCAGGTCACAAGATAGCGCCCAAGTGGAGCCGGTCGGAGGCCATCCCCACACGGAGGGCTGCTTCGAACTACTGCTCCCGGCATGCAGCGGGAGGGGGAACGGGCTTTCTCCCCCTCCTGTTTCCATCCAGAGGCGGGCCGCACTGCATCATGGGGCTCATAGTTCCCGGTGGGGAGGCACGGCGCTGGTTTTGGGCCCGGCCTGAGGGGCCAGATTCAGGACCCTGAGGGGCCGGATCCGGCCCACGGGCCATAGTTTGAGGACCCCTGATCTAGCCCATTGCTGACTGACTGGCTGAACCTCTTCAGCAGGAAAAATGTTTTCCCAACCCCTGGTTCCTGCAATTGAACCTGGATCATTGCTATGCAAATCCTCCCAACTTGTAGCTGATATGTCTGCATTACACAACATAAGTTATGAAAACATTGAGATGAGGAGGGGGATTTTAAGTGTGACCAAACATATCTTGTGCAGAATTCTCAGGAGCTGGCTGTCTTCTGAACACATGAAGCTACCTTCTACCAAGTGAGGCCACTAATCCATCAAGGTCAGTACTGTCTACTCTTACAGGCAGCAGCTCTCCAGGTTCTCAGGCACAGGACTTTCACAACACCTCCTGATCCTTTTAACTGGAGATGCCAGGGATTGAACCTAGAACCTTCTGTATGCCAAGCAGATGCTCTACCACTGAGAAATGGCCCCTTTGTATGAAGTCTGTGGAGTTCCAGCTATCATGACACTTCCAGGGGGGAAAACGTAGCTACCTCATAATGTAAACAACTACAACTATAACCAAGATGCCATCAGGAAGAGGTGGGAGAGACAAAGGTGACACCAGGCGCTCAGGTGAGCACATATGCATTACCACATACATGTTGGCAGACAGATTATGCTAAAGTGGGTAAGTCAAAGAGCTGCGTTAACTTGATTCTCATTCTCTCAGCCCTGCATTTCTGTCAAAGATGGAAAGACACCCCTTGCATGATACCAGGATTAAAGCCCGTCACTGCAACAGTGGGGAATTTGCAGATGATTCAAGAGTTCTTGTTATTTTTATTCTTAAAGTTTCACTCAATAGAAAGGCCATTATCTTGGAGGATGCTTTTCCTTCAAGCGGGCAGGAGTTTCTCATGGGGGAGGCTCTTCTCCTTTGGAAAGTGTGCATGCCAGCTCGTAACAAGGTAAAAGATAAAAATAGTCCACTTCAGTAAGCTTTGGTCATATAGGGCTGTTGCCTGAGCTGCCCTCCTCTTGCCAGCTGGAGAGGGTGGCTTTGGTTTCATAGGCAGATCAGTGTTTTCCTTCATCCCAAGCCTGCTGAATCCGAAAAAACATGTAAATAGTGCTAAGCCATAAGGGGGCTAAGCCATTCGTGAAATATTAGTAGGAGGAAGGACACACGGGCCATCTGAAGGTTTGGAGCTGAGAGTCGGTTTATGCAGTCACGTAGGGTGCTCAGTTTCTAGGTGGGGCCTGGAAATCTCACAGAATTACAACTAGTCTCCAGGCAACAGGGACCAGTTCCCCTGGAGAGAATGGCTGCTTTGAAGGGTGGACTCTATGGCATTGTACCTGGCTGAGGTGCCTCCCCTCCCCAAACCTCGTCTTCCCCAGGCAATTGCCAACTTGAAGCTGGCAACCCTACACAGGCTGAGTAGAATCAAGTGGTTTGCTTGTACTGTTTCAAACTGTACAGCCAAGTCGCATGTTTGAATGTTCCCACAAATCATAGAAAAACAGCTTGTAAAGCAGAAGGCTAAGCTGAAAGTTTTCTCCAGCATTTCTGTAAGCTTCCAGCTAGGTAATTGGGAGAGAACTAGCAAACACACAGGTGTCATATGGAATTTCGCTATCTTGTATCCCTTCGATGGAGGAAAATATTTGGGAAGCTGTGCTGGTGGCTCCATATCTTGAGCTAAGCACTCCTGTTCCTGTTTTCCACCTGGATCTCTGATACTGGGGTAGGATAAGGGCCACTGTAAGGACCAAGTAGAAAGAAAATCCATGGAAGCGTGATGTAGACAAAGGACCAGAGGTCATCAAGTTCAACCCTGGCCAAAGCCAGGACATCGGTTTTATGGATCTTGTCCACAGCACACTACAACCAAAGACCAACTGCACTGCCAAAGGGGAACTGCTAGGGTTGCCAACCTACTAGGTGGAGATCTCCTGCTATTACAACTGATCTCCAGCCGATAGAGATCAGTTCCCCTGGAGAAAATGGCCGCTTTGGCAATTGGACTCTATAGCATTGAAGTCCCTCCCCTCCCCAAACCCTGTCCTCCTCAGGCTCTGCCCCAAAAACCTCCTGCCAGTGGCGAAGAAGGACCTGGCAACCCTAGGAACTGCAGACTGTGTAAGTCTCGAGGATGGAACCATGTTTGAGCCCCAACTGGCTAGGATTGTCTCAAGAAGATGCCCCTGCTCTGGCGGGGGGAGGGTGTGCGGAAATAGCAGATCTGAAATACAAGCAACTGCAACCAAACAGAGGCAAATGAAAAAGGTAAGCTGCTGGAAGGAAAAATTTTTCACCTTCATATCCAAGACCTTTCCATTCCCCCTGAAAATTACTGTGGTCCAAAATCCAGCACAGTCCTATTTTTGATGTATAAGTGACTAATCTTGAGTATATCTGTTCTCTCCCACCCACTGTAGTCTGTGCTGGTTACTTACTTGGATTCTCCGATACCTAGCCATGCCTGAAACCTTGGCGCCCTTGAAGGAAGATTTTAACTCTGATTTGTGCTTTGCTGGTTGCAGCTTCTCTAATCCCAAATTATGAGTCAATGAGCACCAGCAGCAAAATATCACAGCTTTAAAAAGAATTTGAATCTTAATGCTGAAAGTCAGATGTTGGTATCCCTTTGAATGTCTGTCTGCCACCTAATCTATGCCAACAGCATCAGAATGCATAATCACCTTTATACAAAACAGCAAGCCACGTGGACACATGGGGCCCAAACATTAACAAGGTTGGAGCAATTGTCATGAATAGTGACAAGTATCCTTAATCCTTGACTCACATCCTCCACTGGTGCTAAGATGTCATGTTTGAATGACAAATGCAGCACACCCATGGACAAGAGAGAGATGCTGTTTACAGGATGCTAAGCTTTCTGGGATGATAGAATCATAGAGATGGAAGGGACCACCAGGGTCAACTAGTCCAACCCCCTGCACAATGCAGGAAATTCACAACTACCTCCCACACACACACCCAGTGACCCCCTACTCCATGCCCAGAAGATGGTCAAGAAGATGCCCTCCCTCTCATGAACTGCATAAGGTCATAGAATCAGCATTGCTAACAGATGGCCATCTAGCCTCTGCTTAAAAACCTCCGGGGAAGGAGAGCTTACCAGCTCCCGAGGAAGCCTGTTCCACTGAGGAACCGCTCTAACTTTTGGAAAATTCTTCCTAATGTCTATAAATGGAAACTCTTGATTTAATTCCAACCCATTGGTTCTGGTCCGACCTTCTGGGGCAACAGAAAACAACTCAGCACCATCCTCTATATGGCAGCCCATCAAGTACTTGAAGATGGTTATCATATCTGAAGTTTTATGTGGGTATGTGGGGGTATCTCATTTCTTCTTGGATAGTGAAGCACCTGGTTTTCACCCCCCCCCTTGATTAGCAATTTTGCTGTAAACAGATGGTACACAGGAAGAGAAGTCCCACATTGTAGCTGCCAAGGAGTGGCAGGACACTCTCCCCAGTTGCTTTCAGGTTATCTCAGAAGCCAGTATAGTGCATTGGTTAGAGTCTCAGACCAGAGCCTGGGAGTCCCAGGTTCAAACTCCCATGAAACCAACTGGATGGCCTTCGGCCACTCATGTTCTCTCTCCGCCTAACTTTCTGCACAGAGTTCTTGTTGTGAGGACAGGAGATGATGTAGCCTGAGCTCCTTGGATGATGGGGGAGCCACAAGTGTGCTAAATAAACAACCTGACCCTTCAGTGTATTTCTTCTCCTGCGTATAGCATGTAATTGTAGCATTTAAGGGCCAGGACACACTTGCATATTGATAAGTAAAACCCTGTGCTACAATGTGTACATGCATAATTCAACGGTTCTTAAATCTATTTGTTTTAATTTATATTATACTATATTATGCATATTGATTCTTGAAAGCTGCCCTGCACCCAACTTAGTTGGAAAAGGGCAGGGTATAAATTAAATAAAAGACAAATGAAAAAGTAAAGGGATGGTCTTAGTGATTATGCGGCTCTGAACAAAAGTCCAGAATGGGGTCCCAAAATCACTGCTACCCCACGGATGCCCAGCCACCCTGGCTGGGGCCAGGGAAGGGGTGGCCCTCACACTGAGCGAGGTGGGCAGGAGCCACCACTGCTGTCGGAAGCCAGCTGTCTGAGCCCCAGATGGGTAAGTTGGGTTCCCAACTTCCAGGTACTAGCTGGACATCTCTTGCTATTACATCTGATCTCCATCCGACAGAAATCAGTTCACCTGGAGAAAATGGCCGCTTTGGCAAAATGGACTCTATGGCATTGAAGTCACTCCCCTCCCCAAACCCCACCCTTCTCAGGCTCCACCCCAAAAACTTCCCACCAGTGATGAAGAGGGACCTGGCAACTCTATGGGTAAGTGCAAGTGGTGGCAAGAGCCTGCTCTTCTTATTTATTTATTTTTTATTTTATCTTTAGTCTTGTATCCCGCCCTTCTCTCTGCTGAAGCCAGTCCTAGGGCAGCTCACAGCAAATAAAAACCACACAAAAATAGCAATACATAAAATTATCTGAATTAAAAAACCCCAGTCTCAAATTAAAAGCCAGATGGCACTCAGTAAAGAACATGGAGGCCAGTGGCCAGGCCGGCCTGGAAAGCAGCCGGATCCCCTAATCCAGGTCTTAGAAAGCAGCGGGAGAAGGGAGGGCAGCTATGTTGGAAAAACCGTTGCTGCTCTCAACCATAGGAACAATTTGGTCTTACTGGACCTGCAGAACTGGGTCAAGTCCCAAGTCATACAGGCCCTGCAGAGCTGGGTCAAGTCTCATCCCTCCTTTAAGGGAAGCGCCATGAGTGGTTGCCCCTCAAGTGCCCAGCGGAACTGTCTCAGTAGTCTGGAGATCAGTTGTAATTCTGGGAGATCTCCATGTCCCACCTGGAGGTTGGTAACCCTAAATCCATATAGATCTGACACACACAGGTTCTGAGACAGCTTGACAGGCTCCCCTATATTTCTTAAGGTAGCCTCAGTTGTTTGCATCTCTTCATGTATCATTATCCAGTATTTTCTAGCTTTCTTACATGTCCACCACATATGAAAAATGTGGCATCTGTGTTCTGACATTTCCAACATTTCCCATTAAAGCCTTCATTGGCTTTTGCTATATCTTTAGGTGGGAAAAACATCTAAAAACATTTTTGTACCAATTCTCTCTTAATATTTGGCATTCTGTAAACTTAATTTCTTTAGTCCATAAGTTCTCCCAATGACTCATATGTATGTTTCCTCCCACGTTTTGCCTAGATACCCAATCTTGTATTTTCTCTTTTCTCCGCTCCCGCATTTAGATGGTTAGCCCTGATTCACATTATACACCCTTCTTCTCTGCATTTTCTTCTGTGTTGACAACAGTCACCCCTTCACATAACCAGAGCCAGAGAAGCTTAATGGTGCCATCAGCCTTGTGAGTGTGAAGAAGCCTTAAGTCTACGAACTGCAATGTTCTTGGGTCAAATTTTGCCTCAGCCACAAACTCTCATTAGGTATCTTTAAGAATGCTGCTCTTACTGCAGTCACATATTCGCAATATGGGAATAATACTGATTGGTAATGCTTATTGGTAAGCATTACTGAAACCAGAAGTGCTAAATAAATGCTAAGTATTCGTTTTCATTATTAATAATATGACAATCGGTATTTGTCTGGGAAAATAGCCACCTACAAGCTATGACATTTTTAGTATAAGCAGTAGTGGCATCTAGTGGCAAAGGCTGGGGTGTACGGCCAGAGTCTGGGAACTTTTCCAAATGAGGAAACCTCACAGCTTAACCAACATTAGTCTCATCCAGCATAACTTCTGCTTTTAAAAAAACAAAAACAAAATTTAGACCCTCCCAAGGACCACCAAAATAGCAAACTAGTTAAAAACATACATAATAAAATAGCATCTTTAAAACAATTAAAACAAAAACAAATAATTGAAACAGTTTAAACCCGAGCTAAAATACACATAGAAAAACACAAAAACAACCATTAAAACATTGGGCACGGAGGGATCACGGAGGGAATGCCAAGCAAAACAAAAAAGTCTTCATCTGCTATCAGAAGATGACAACAGAAAAGGATAGGCGAGTCTTCATGGGGGGAGAGTTCCAGAGTTTTGGGCTGGGAATTACCTGGAGATGTTTGGAGCGGAGCCTGAGGAGGGTGGGGTTTGGGGAGGGGCCATAGAGTCCAATGGCCAAAGCTGCCATTTTCTCCAAGTGAACTGATCTCTATCTGCTGGAGATCGATTGTAATAGTGGGAGATCTCCAGCTAGTACCTGGAGGTTGGAAAACAAATCAGACACCTCTATACATTTATCATAAGATGAGAAATTCAGTATAGAAATTAAGTATGATTATGAAAGAGCTTTGTTTATTGTATCATATAGGAAGAACTGAGGAAGAATCGGGCTCTGTGCCTTGAAACGATCGTTTTCTCCTTCAACCAATCAGCTGCTGCAAAAGAAAAGAAATACATCATAAAGGACATTTTAATTTAATTATATTGAATTAGTGCAATACTTACCTTTTATAGGAATTGCTGAGAAATTGTTGTTGTTGTTTAAAATTCCATATGTAAAAGAAATAAATACATGTGTCTGTTGGTAATATGAGGTGTTGGTGGTTATATTACCACATACTGTAAATATATAGCCATAACTTCATTGGCATTATTTACAGCTATTCCTATACTGAGTACCTGGAGGTTGGCAACCCTAGTCCATGATCATCCCATCATCAAATATGCAAAGGGGGAGGGATCGATGGCAACTTGATGTGTACCCATGGAGCGCTTCAACTGCTTAACTTCTAGCAACTCTACCTAATCCTCCCCTTATAAAAATGGGGCGTTGCCTCATAGATGGTTTGCTTTGACCTTTTGCACAGATACAAACTATGCCATATTACACATCATTGCTAATCCGAATGCTAATTGTTGATTCAATGAGTCCTCATTAGACACAGAGAAATGAAGCAATCGCTTCCCCAGCCCAATGGAATGAGATTGTTACACCTGTGCCTGCACCAAAACATTTGGCAGGTGCTGTATCTATGCCATATTTCAAGGGTGGTGGCTTGAGTCATTCTGGAAATCAAGAACAACATGAGCAATGCTCTTCCTTCGACTTTCGAGTGCACATCCCTGAACACCATGATTTTGGAATCTGTTTGGTCACATTTTATGAAAACTATCAGCAGGCAGACAGTAACTTCAGCCAGTCACCCTTCCAGTTCCAGATCACTGGTAAAATGTATTGCTGCTGTATTTGTGCTTGGGACAGCATGCGGATGCACAGACAGTAGCGAGTGACAACGTTCATGGCTGCGTGCCGTGAAAAGCTTCACCTGCTGATTTCTGCACACCAAGCCGCTGTTAAACACAGCAGAGCAAACCAGGCTGAGGTGTTGTTCTGCTGAGCTCTCAGACAAACTCAAAAAAGGGTGTTTGTGAGATGACGAATCACCTTGCCACAATCCCACAGAGAGTTAAAGGCCCATTGATTTCAGTGCATTTGTGGCTGCTGCATCCACACACAGGCTCTTTCTGCCTTCACTTGACAACTAAAGTGCTTTTTTTGGGGGGTGGAGTAGTCATGTAACATCATGCTGTAATAGCCCTTTCCCATATCTTCCCCTGCTTTACTCAAATCTTTTTGGAAAGGACACATGTGTTAGCATGCATTCAGGATGGGAAATTTTCCTTTTTCAAAGGTTCTACTTCCACTGGTGCCATTTTCCTTCTGATAGCCCTTGAATGGCTGCCCTTTCCATGCTATGCCACTGTTGGTTTTTGTAGTTGCTGTTTTGGAAAATGATGGTTATTATATTGCTATAGCTCTATAGCAGTTATTGATTAAAAGCCCTTCAGTAGTGCAGTGGGGATGCAAGCAAAATGGTGGCTGGTGAATTTGTGAAGAAAACTCCTTTGTAGACACTCCAGTGCCAGTTCAAATGCTTCTGTGTAGTCTCTGGGTTGTGTTTCTTGCTTCCATATACCACTTCCAGGACCATGGCAGGCGGCTTAGTAGGCTAGGTCTTAGCCGGCTCTCCATTCCCACAGAGAGAAAGAAGTGGACATCATATAGGTCTTAGTAACAAAACTTTTTATTCAAGACTTTACAGGTAGCAGGGCTCCCAGGGCAGTTTACAGCATCCCCTTTCCCCAATGCTTCATGCCCCTTTCCTCACCTGCACAGTGCACACTTGTTCTCACCTTCCCACTTTCAGGCACGTGTGCCACAAGCATCCTGCACCCCCAACTTCTCTCTGCACCACTGCCATCCTTAAATCTAATTTGAGCATCATAAGTACAATAGAATTTGAATGTTGGTATAAGACAGAGTATAAGCTCTAGTGAAATATGCATTCTGAAATGTTTATTCAGAACATGTTATTCACATGTTTATTTAGAAATAGCTCCATTTTAAAATTCATATATACCCCACTTTTCTACTCAATGGGTACCCGAAGTGGCTTACATATTTTTCTCTCCTCCATTTTATTCTGACAACAGCCCTGTTAGGTAGGTTAGGCTCAGAGTGTGTGACTGGCTCAAGATCACCCAGCAATCTTTATCACCGAGTGGATATTTGAACCTAGTTCTCCCAGATCCTAGCCCAACATTTTAGCCACTACACCACATTGGCATCAAGATGACCTCAGAAGGGAGTTTGTTGTTAGCTCATTTACTGTAAATCATATACACCCAGCTTCCTTCCCTGATTCTTCCCAGAAGTCAGGAAGGAAATGTAATCCTTCACTTAATTATATCAGTTCTGTTATATCTACATAGCATAATGGTGCACTCATTTGACTCAGCTCTTTCATATATAGGCCACTGAACTCTTGTCTGTACAGGGTTCCTTACCATTTACCGCTTCTGAGAGTCTTGTGGTACCTCACCTTTTTATTTTTATTCAATTAAAACTTCTATAAGCCCACCCTTCTTCCAAAAATCTGAAACCCAAGATGGGTAACAACAAAGAAATTAAAACTATAAAAATAATATTGAAACTTATACCAGAAGCCAGCCACAAAATTCATGTAACAGCTTGCTGTCTAAACATTCCATACTGCTGTCCTTGTTGAAGTTTCAAACACTCTTCTAAAAAGTGTCACTTTACAGCCTCTCTTAAAAGCCACGGATAAGGAGGCCCTTCTCATGCGAAGCAGTTGCATAAAATGGGGCAGCAATGGAAAACAACCACAAGCCACACGGCTGCCTGCTCTGTACTACAAGAGGGGACAGCGAGAAAACACTGTTATGGTTGCGAAAGCTGCTACAAGGGTCCAAACTAGGAGAGGCAGTTCTTCAGGTATGGGGGTCCATGGCCATGAAGAGCTCTCAGCACCAACACCCTGAACTGAATCCAGGACTTTTAGGGTTGCCAACCTCCAGGCATTTAAGTCCCTCCCCTCCCCAAACCCCGCCCTCCTCAGGCTCCGCCCAAAAAAACTCTCGCCAGTGGCTAAGAAGGACCTGGCAATCCTAGGTAGTTTCCAAGTTATCTTCAAGGGCAGCCCATGGGCAGCATGTTGCAGCAGTCAAGTCTCGAGGTTATTATAAAATGGATCAGTGAGTACAGATCAGCAGTGTCCAGGAAGGGTGCCAGTTGATGGGCTAAGCACAGCTGGGGGGGGGGGAATACTTTGTTGGCCCTTGAAGTAATCTGCTTCTCCAGCAAAAGAGCTGGGTCCAGTAATACACCCAAACATTTAAATTAATCTGATAGAGACAGCTGTACTCCATCTAAAAATGGAAACACAGTTCTCTCATGGACTAAAGCCAATTGCTTCAGATTCAAGAGGTGGAATCTCAGTTAATAGACCTACCGGTATATATACTTGGTATAGCAAAAAATATTTGTAAGCAGCAGATGCAAAAAAAGACATAAAATACAACAAGTCCAGGATTTGGCATTATTATGTAAAATTCAAATGCAAAGCACAGTGACCACTATCCAATTAATACCTGAGATGGCTGTGGAATATTTGGTCTTTGTTCAGGTCTTGGGAAATGCAATCAGATTTCTTAATGAATTGTAATTCATCCGTTTTATGGTAGGAGTGCCCTTTTGAAGTTATTTTGTTGAAGAATGATGACTTTTAGGTCAATAACAGAGTGCCCTAGGAGACTGATGAGTTCTTCCACTGGTTTCTGAATGTTGCCATTTTTATGTCAGATTTGGGTCCATTTATTCTTCTGCGTAGAGGCTGACCTGTCTGACTTAAGTAGAGAACAACAAGGCATTGTTGACCGGCATGGTAGATAGATAGATAGATAGATAGATAGATAGATAGATAGATAGATAGATAGATAGATAGATAGATAGATAGATAGATAGATAGATAGATAGATAGATAGATCTCACATTTGAAGATGAGCAAGTGAATGCATCCCTGACAGAAGATGGTTGATGTTTTGTAGTAACAGCATTGCTTAAGTGGATATGGGGACAGAACTGGTGTCTGCATTTGCTTCAGGGCCTGGTCCCTGGGTTTTTGTCTCTGCTAGGTAGGCCACTGTTGTTGGTAAGAAGCTGCTTTAGATTAGGGGGACTGTCCTTAAGCAAGGAACAGCCTACTAGACCTATTACTGATAGGCCCTTATGCAACTTGCATTACAGGTAATTCTCAAATGTGCATTTTCCTGATTTGGATCAGGAGTGTGGAGCAGAGAAAGAGGAGAATTAAGCCTTTCTCCTTGTGCTGTTTCCCCAACACAAATTGACCCTCAAGAACCTTATTTACAAGACGACATTATAAAAAAAATGGAGAAGTTAGAAATATTAAGAGAGAGGGACTCACTGATCCAACTGTCAGTGTATTAAAAAGCTTGAAAGGAAGAAATAAGACAACAAGCTTGACAAGGCTAACTGAACATAGGAATTGCAGTGATGGATCAGACAAAAGCCCATCTGCTTCTACATCCTGGTTTCTGGTATAGGGTGGTTCCGTCTAGCTGTGATGCTTTGATAGATGTTAAAGTTCAAGAGTTTCAGAATATGAACTCATAGGATAAGTCTGATGTAGCTAAACGTTGAAATCTTTCTCAATATCTGCATGTGTTTCTAATGTGGGAAAACTGACTGACTGAGATGTTTATGTATGTTTTTGTGTTTCAGGATCACAGCAGCTGAAAATAATGATATCCATAAAGTCCTGACAACAGGTGGGGGGGAAACTGGCTCGGCCTGAATGATGGAGATTCCAAAAGGTGACTTAATATTTGGAGTGTGCCAAGATCTGCCACACTTGGGCTTTTGGTCTGCTGAGTAAACAGTGGTTGCATAAAGTGAAATTGCCCAAGGCAGTAGCGACAAAAAAACAAACACACCCGGCTGCATTTCAAAGTTTAAGGTGTTATGGAGAATGAAAGACGCCTGCCTCTTTGCTTGAGATGCTTCCATCCCTTTGCACTTTTGCATTCTCTTTTGAGAAATCTGCCATCAATCTACACATTGAGGGCTATTCTCTCTAAGCACACACATACTGGGCATGCTTCCAGAAACCCAGCAGAGAAATGCTGGCTAAATATTGGATTTCAATCAGAAAGGTACTTGGCACCACTGAAGGGTCTGAATGAAAACAAAGGCCTCCCTTTTGAGACTCGCAGTGAATTCCAAGAACAGGTTCTCATGGAACAGAGCAGGCCAAGATAGTGAGTCTGTCTCCTCTGATGACTCCTCTTCACGTTAGCTACAGTTTCATGCATGTTGGCCTCAGAGAATGATTGCTTGCAGGCACCAAAAGTTTCCTTCGGCACCTTTTTATTAACATAGCTAAGGGGTCCAAATTTTAGTGACTGAGGTGCTCGTAACAACAGCAGTCTAGCATAGTATAATTAAGGTTGCTGGATGACCTTGGGCAAGTCATTCTCTCTCACCTAACTTACCTCACAGGATTGTTATCATAAGGATAAAACAAAGGAGGGGAGAACAATGTTGTAAGCCACTGTGTATCACAATGTGCTTGGAACGTATTGGTGTCAATTTATATGGTAGGGTTAGGATGACGGTTTGTATTGGTTACTTGAACTGATAAGCCTTTTTGTTTAAACCTGTATTAGGGAGAAAGGCTGTCTTTATAATATAGAGTGGTAAATCTGAATGGAACCTTGTAGACTATCTAGAGTAGATAACAATTCAACTTTCTGTTTCCACCTGAGAAATTCTGTCCCAAATACATGCCTGGCCAGCCTCTTCTTGAACACCTCCTGTGAATGTGATTCCACAGCCTCTTTAGGCAGCCAAATCCATTGCTGAATTACCATTAAGATGTAGCGCCTATCATCTCGATCTAGAGGATGACACCACTATACCACAAGAGTCAGCAAGGTATAGTGGTTAAAGTGTTGGGCTAGGATCTACAAGATCCAGGTTCAAATCCCCACTCTGCCATGGAAACTTGCTGGGTGACCTTGGGCCAGACACATACTTTCATTCTAACTAACCTCACAGGATTGTTGTGAGCATTTAACGGAGGAAAGGAGAATGATGTAAGCTATTTTGGGTCCCCGCTGGGCAAAAACGTGTGGTGTAAATGAAGTAAATAAATAAATATACCTTTCAATATTATTTCTTCTTATTTTCAACCAATACACAAACAGTTGCTCACTGTGTCCTTTAAAATATTTGGAAAAAATGTACCAGAAGTTGCCACAATCAGAGAAAAAAGAAAAGGGGAATGAATCCCAACCTAAAAAACAGAAGCCGGGTACCCAAGGCTGGGTGGGATAAATAAGATAAATTGATAGTGAAAATATCATTTATTTAAGGCACTATGTAAAGATAAAAATAATTTTTAAAAATAGTTCAAACAACACAATGGCATTTCCTAAGGTTGATATACTGTAACCTTGGGTATCCAGAGGTTGCCACAATCATTAAAAAGCCCACAAACTACCCTTTTGGATACTAAATAGAATAAGATATAAGAATTTTGCTGAATAATCTGTAGAGTTGCTAGGTAATCATTTTAATTGTGTGACCTTGAATTAAATGCATTTTCTTAACCTACTTCAGGCCTCTCATTCAGTTATCACCAGCTCAGCAACTAAGCACACACATATTTATTTATGACTTGGGACTTGGATAATTATTGCCATAGCATGGAGTGATGTCCAGGGCCTGAAAAGCTGGTGCCAATACAGCCAAGGTATGATTATGCTTATAAAGGCCAGCTAGGAGCAGCAGAACTTAAGCCTTTTTAGTGCAAAGGAAATTGACACAAGCGTTCTGGAATGCTGCTTGCTTCCTTAGGGGAGGTTTGGAGAGGCAATAAGCATATAGCTCTATAACTGTAGTGGGGTGTGAGTGTGGGTCAGGTGCTGGTTCCTGTGGACCTCTGACCAGAGAGGTCAGCAGTACAACCCTCCCTCAACTCCAGCTAACCTAGCAATGAGTGCCTGTCAGATAAGAGACAACTCTCACAAGAAGAGAGGCAATGGAGAAAACAACCGCAATGTGAGAGTTTAAAAAGCCACTCCTCCTTGTATTTACCCTGGTCTGAAACTGACAAGTCATCCTAAGTCCTAAATGTGGCCTTGGAACTTCAAGGGAATGTAAGGCCAAGGGTTCTAAGGCCTCTTGCACCCCGATGGGAGTCACCCACAACACAGAAACCCAGGCACCCACACAAGTCTCTCGTCCCCCTTTCTCTTGCTACTCCCTGCTTTCCAGAGCAGCAGCAGGAGAACGTAGGGTTGCCAGGTTGCTTAGATTGGCAGGAAATTGCCCACCAATCCATTGCCCAGCTCAGAAGTGGGGATCGCAATCATATCACTTCCAGTTTACACCTGGAAGTGCTGCATCGCAACAGGCCTTTCACCACTCAAAGCCCGTTGCAATGCAACATTTCCGAGTATAAACTGGAAGCGATGTGGTCGGGTTGGCACGGTTGCATGCACGCAATCCCTGTCTCAGCTCTGCCCAAAAAACCTCCTGCCGGAGGAGAGGGGGGACCTCGCGACTCTAGGAGAAAGGGGGGAGTGCCATTGTGGCAGCAGGAGAAAGGGGGGGAGTGCCATCATGGCGATGCACTACGTCACTTCCAGTTGCCTAACTGGATGTGATATCACGCATTACTAGGGTTGCCAACTTCCAGGTAATAGCTGGAGATCTCCTGGTATTACAACTGATCTCCAGCCGATAGAGATCAGTTCCCCTGGAGAAAATGGCCACTTTGGCAATTGGACTCTATGGCATTGAAGTCCCTCCCAAAACCCCGCCCTCCTCAGGCTCCGCCCCAAAAACCTCCCCCCAGTGGTGAAGAGGGACCTGGCAACCCTACGCATTACAGCAACAGTCTAGCAATCCCAAAAATCTTTATGGATTGCCTACTCCCTCATGAACCTGCCGAACCACTATGGTAATCTTCAAAGGCCCTGCTTTGGGTGCCCCCACCTTCTGAGATTAGGTGGGTGACAACTCAGGGGAGGGCCTTCTCAGTCATGGCACCAAAGCTCCGGATATCTCTCCCCAGGGAGATTTTTCTGTCTCCTTCTGGTGCTCTCTTCTGCCTGCAGGTGAAGACTTTTTTTGTTTTTCGGTTCTTGTAGGTTATCCGGGCTGTGTGACCGTGGTCTTGGTATTTTCTTTCCTGACGTTTCGCCAGCAGCTGTGGCAGGCATCTTCAGAGGAGTAACACTGAAGGACAGTGTCTCTCCTGTCCTTCAGTGTTACTCTCCTGTCCTTCAGTGTTCAGAGACACTGTCCTTCAGTGTTACTCCTCTGAAGATGCTGCCACAGCTGCTGGCGAAACGTCAGGAAAGAAAATACCAAGACCACGGTCACACAGCCCGGATAACCTACAAGAACCAATGAACTCTGACCGTGAAAGCCTTCGACAATACTTTTTTGTTTTGTTCGACATTCCCTCAATGATCCCTCCTTCCTGACCAATTTTAATCATTTTTAAATGTATTTTGACTCTGTTTTTTTATTATTTTAATGATGTGTGTTGGGGGTGATGTTAATGATTTTAAAGTGTGATTTTACCATGCACATTTTAAATTGTTAGCCACCTTGGTGGCCTTTGTAAAGGCAGAAAGGTGGGATACAAATTTTGCAAATAAAATAAATAGAACATCACAGTGTCACGTGATGTCCCTTCTGATTACACAACCAGAAGTGATGTCACTGTGTAACATGGTGGCAGCTAGCCCCTCCCCTAAAGTTCCCAGGGGTTTCCAGCAACCCTAATTACTGAGTTTTGAGAAATGATAATGGGTGCCACTATAAAATAGGTACCATGTGAGATGAGACCAATCACGAAATTGTTGTCATGGGAGGACAACCAGAAAACACTTGGATGTTCCAAGCCAAGAATCCTCCTATGATAAGGACATCTATTTCTGAATGGTCCTTCCTGCAGTCCCAAAGATGACCCTCTGAGCTAAAAATAGACCAAGAAGGGTGCTAAGAGACAGGCTCTTCTCCCTGAATGGCAAACTACATAAAGTCCTACTAACCTCTCCTCCCTTGCAAGGTCCCTGCATGAGAAGTCAATCTGAACAGGGGGAGACAAAGAAGTCCTAAGCCTTCCCTTGCCAGTCAGTTTTGCTCTGATATGCCCCCCTTGTTGCTTTTATCCTTGCAAGGTTTCAAAGCTTGTTTATGAGGCAAACATAGTTCCAGGACACAGAAACATAAATCCAGAACACAGGGTTAAAGGGAATTTTCAAGAGGAAAGCAATTAACAGGAGGAGCGCCAAGCAATCTCTTCCCTCTTATCACCTCTGTGATGTAAATCCTCTCTCCTCTGAGGTGTTTTGCATTCAAAAGGGTCAGCTGTAGTGTCATGTGGTGTTTGTTTTGGCCATGAAACTGAGTCAAGAACAGAACCCAAGCCCTATAGGGTGATAAGAATGGGGCAGGTGTGGCAGAAGGCCCATGTCAGGGGCTAGCCACTGCCAGAACAACAGGCAAGCCTGTGAGCCTGGCTGAAAGCTGACAAGGAAAAGAAATAAAGCTTTTACCAACAGAAGCATCTCTGGAGAGGATTTCACATTGAAGGCAACATATGGACCAAAGGTGCCAACATTCATCCTGGTTCCCCATCATTAGGGTTGCCAACCTCCAGGTACTAGCTGGAGATCTCCTGCTATTACAACTGATATCCAGCCAAAGAGATCCGTTCACCTCGAGAAAATGGCTGCTTTGGCAATTGGACTCTATGGCATTGAAGTCCCTCCCCAAACCCCGCTCTCCTCAAGCTCCACCCCCAAAACCTCCCGCCGGTGACAAAGAGGAACCTGGCAACCCTACCCATCATTCCCCTGCACTTTAGGTTTCAGTTGCCAAGCTATATATTAGGATTCACTATCCTTGTCTATATGCTGCTTTATTAACAAGGCTTTCCTAATCCCAGCCAAAATGGCATCATGTTAGCTTGCTCAGTTCTGTACTATCAATTAACTACAAATATCTTTATTGAATCAGTAATATACAAATGCTAATAAGGAAAAGAAAATCCTTGATTCAAGGCATTTTTGCTATGTCTTCAGTGGCTTTTCACCGCTTCTTAGTTTCACAATACATTCATGACACGGCAGAAAATAATTTCTCTTATTCTTTTGAATCAGAATGCATATGTTTCCCCATCCTTGTGTTCTCCACACACTGAAGGGGATTTCCCCTGTGGTACTTGATTAAAAATGTCATATACCTGTCCAGGTTTCAGTGACTTAAATCCTTCTTCATAATCTCTCCCTTTTTCTTAATCCTGGAAATAAAAGTTACAATCTGGATCAGTTCACAGATGCACCTCTTACCATTAAAACCTCTCCTTCTGTATGAGCTGCCCAACCTGTGCATTATCAGATAAGATTCTGTTCCAAGAACTTTGAGTGTTGAAACTGTGGCCATACCCATATAGTTAAATATGAAGATAACTCCAAAGGTAAGGACTGTCGCATGGGAAAGATGGCAAAAAATGCTCTGCAAATTACCCTTAATAAATCCTTAACAATAACCATGTCAAAACCTCTTACCATTGTAACAACTGAAGAGGACTGTCTCAGAAAATCATTTCTATGTTTTAAGGGATGTCCAAAAATTATGACAGGAAATAATGGATTCCTCCTAACTGAAAAGCATTATGGTGTCATCCTAGAACGGAGCCCTTGCAATACAGGGCTATCCATAATCTTTGACAAAACTACGGGAGACCAAAAGCCAAGGATCTTTTTCATATGGACTTCCCTCCCTACGTGCTGACATAACCTAGTGAATCCCTGCTCCACATACTTTGCATTCTGGATCAGGTCATAGCTATCAGGAGAAGAGCTCTCTCGGTGGTAGTGATGCTGTTCTTATGGAATTCTCTCCCCAGCAAAGCCTGCCAGGTCCATTCTCTGTTGATAATAAAAAAGCTAATAAAGGCATGCCTATTTCAGAAGGCTTTTAAGACAATAAAATAATGTAATGAAACACTAACTTACTCTGATGGACAAAATTAATGCTGCGTTGCTATAGTGGTGTGAGCATCCGCCAGATAGGGCTGCCAGGTCCCTCTTTGCCACCGGCAGGAGGTTTTTGGGGTGGAGCCTGAGGAGGGTGGGATTTGGAGAGGGGAGGGACTTCAATGACATAGAGTCCAATTGCCAAAGCTTTTCTTTTCTCCAGGGGAACTGATCTCTATCGGCTGGAGATCAGTTGTAATAGCAGGAGATCTCCAGCTAGTACCTGGAGGTTGGTAACCCTATCTCTTGGGGCCTTGACAGGCCTCAGACTAAAGAGGGGAAGGGGTTAACAGCAGCCTAGGTCTTCCTCCTCTCTTTCTACTACCTCCCACTGCAGCCAGTTAGCTAGCAGAACTAACCTGTTCTCCCTGGCCTGAGTCCCTGGCCCTTATGAGGGACACTCCCTGGGGTGTGCCTGCACCTTCCTCATCTGAGGGTTGCCCCTAGGGTTGCCAACTGCCAGGTACTAGCTGGAGATCTCCCGCTATCACAACTGATCTCTAGCCGATAGAGATCCGTTCACCTGGAGAAAACGGCTGCTTTGGCAATTGGACTCTATAGCATTGAAGTCCCCCCTCCCCACCCTACTCAGGCTCCACCGCAAAAACTCCCACTGGTGGTGAAGAGGGACCTGGCAAACCTAGCTGCCCCACTTTCCTGGGTTGATTGGCAGGAGCTGACTGGAGAAAGGAACCACAGAGCCGTGACAGAACTAATTTTTTTCACAATGCCTCAAACTGTTTGTCAATTTCCTGCCATTTCAGAGTGGAACCCCACTATGATACTGTTTGCAAATGAGGCCTTATGGGGAGGGAGTACCCAGTACCACTATTCTTCAGCCCTTAGGAATGAGGTTTCATTTAACAGAGTGTAATTGGCAATGACCTTTTATGTCCTGAGACTGCACTGTTCACCCTTGCACCCGAAGCACTCTCTTTATCGTATGAACCTGGTCACCTGAAAGAATTGAATAAGGACATATTTGGCTATTTAGAATTCCTTCCGCATTACAGAACAAATTCCCCAGCCGCCATAACAAAGTCACTCTTTCATGGGGTCAGAGGTCAGATTAAGATAGCTACAAAATTTATTTAATTTTTATTTTTTTTTAATGAGTGCAGCTGTAGCTCAGAGAAAACGCTGGCGGTGAAATCTAAACACAGTCACATCAGAAGCAATGTGACCATGGAATTTTAAGCGAGTGAAGTTTCATGGCTATCACCACCACGGTTTTCAGTTGCTAGATTCTCTCCTTCCCTTGTCTACTCAGTGGGTTCTGCTTCTGTTACTTCAAACAGAACGCCTAAGGAATCTCAAGGCATGCACATTAAACAACATATGCAACATATGCATATATCAGCAGCAGGGCTCCCACTTCCAATTGGTCCATCTGCTCTTCAGGTGTTTCAAGTCTTGCACAGATCTAATCAGGGCTTGGCGCAAATGAACCAGACCACAAGAACCCACCAACATGCCTATCCTATATTCTCCTATGGTGGCAGTCAGAAAGGGTGTGATGAGCTGTTCTCCATGATGGATTGTTTCACAATCTCCATCTAATTGTAGGACTGGACAGAGTCTGAAAGTCAACTTACCCAGCCGTAAGAAAGGTTTTCTCTGCCCAGTGGTATGCATCCAGCCCCATCTGCAGATTTTGCATATTGGGATTTATCACCTCCCACTCCTGCTCACCCCCTAGAATTATTGCTTGCCTAGTGGACCCTTAGGAACAGCATGGGGGCAAAATGGAGGTCTACAATGTGTATGTTAGGTGCTGTCAAGTCGCTTCCAACTCATGGCGACCCTATGAGTCTATGTCCTCCAAAACGTCCTATCATTAATAGCCCTGCTTGGGTGTTGCTGAGGGAGGGGGCAATTACAGGAAATTACTGCCCCCTCTTGATTGTAAAGGTCATGCACAATAAACATGTCTGACTACTGCCCCCTCTTCTGTAAAGGGAAATGCTCTACCACTAGGGGTTGGACACAGACCAAAAAGGATTCTTGTGTTCAACATGTCGTAATAGGCCACATTCAGAGAATCAATGGGAGAGATAAGAAAACGAAAGCATAGATAGCGGAATTGACTATATGTGAGAAACCACATGAGCTGGTGGAAAACAGAGTTGCACTTACCTGTAATTGCTGTTCGTCGAGTGTCTTCGTGCAGCCACACATGGGACTGTACAGGTGCAGCTTCTCTGATGAGGAGTCTAGTTTGGGAAGTATAGTTGGTTGTTGATCATTTTTCTAGTTTTCTAGTTTTCTAGGTGTTCAAGATTGCTGCCTCATGGACCACTGAAAACTGACCAATTAAACAAATTGAAATAAGCATCTCATTTTTTATGCATCCCCTAGTTTCTAAAATTGTACTGTTTGGGGTGCAGGGTTAAACCCCATATTAAATTATTTTAACAATAAATAAATATTTTATTGATCCATTTTTAATAAATAAATCAGAAAAATTGCTTGAAAATGTTTCAAAGACGAAGTAGTAAGGAGATGATTTCAAAATATTAATTTCCCCTCCCCCCATAGCTTTATTTGAAAGAGAAAAACACACACCAAAAACCACAGTCCTTTGGAGATTATCCTGTCCATCCTTTCTGTACAGTAATGAACACATAAGCTGCCTTATACTGAATCAGACCCTTGGTCCATCAAAGTCAGTATTGGCTACTCAGACTGGCAGTGACTCTCCAGGGTCTCAGGCAGAGGACTTTCACATCACCTACTTGCCTAGTCCCTTTAACTGGAGATACCAGGGATTGAACCTGGGTGTAAGACTCCAGCACCTCGTTGCGTTTCTCTCATAAGGAACTTTACTCCAGACATAATCGCGAGTTAAAAAGTTTTATTTAAGAAAGCCAGTGAGTTCAGTGGGTCCATTGAGGCATAAGGCTAGAATGCAGACATGGGGAAACACCAGTACATTTAAAGGATTCATACAATAGGATTGATTAGTTTCAGGACATAATACAAAAGGGCCGAGTTGAGGCAGAGTTGCCTTGATGGTTTAGGTATAAGGAAACATTACAGAAGGTAACAGCCAGTAACTATTCACAGGAAAAACCATACATGAAACTAATGTGTGAAATAGCTAGGTGATTGCCAGGGCTCCCAGGCATTGTTCCACGGGACCTGGTAACTCAATAAAGATTAGCCGGGCAGGTCTCCATTGAGGTGAAGATGCGGGGGGGGGGGAGAATGGGCAGAGGCCGAAAGCCAGGAAGCCTTAGCTGACACTGGGACCTTCTGCATGCTGAGCAGATGGTCTACCACTGAGCCACGGCCCCTCCCCAAATGTCTGTGCATCACTGCATATGTGAGAAGGGGGCTGACAAGGGAGGAGGTTCAATGGCAGGGAAATTTCATAGAAAAAGCAGCATTCCTGGAATGCAGCAAGGGACTGGATCGTTCCTTTGTGTTTCCTCATTTTTGTAGGGTTTTTTCCCTGCCCCAGCCTTTCGTGAAAGAGTACAAGACTATGATTTCATGAAGGCAAAAACACTGAGTTGGAATTTTTAACATTGTTAAATTCTCTCAACTTCCCCAAGCAATAAGAGGCATAAGGGAAGTGCTAACGGGTATGGTTTCCATTGGACAACCACGAGAGACTTAATTTACAATACTTGTCATATTTGCAGAGTATCATAGAAGCAGACTCCTGTAGTAGGCAGCATGACTGCTACTTCTGCATCCGTTTCTGAATGCAACAGTGTGGACCTCCACAATCTGCCAGATAGTTTCAAATCCAGTTCATCTCCGTGCTTTGAAAATTCTTCTCTGTGCCTCTTAGTATATCCTATATGCATACTAGCCCTATTCACTAGTTTCAGTGAACACGTGTACTGTCCATGTACAGTGTACCCTTGACTGTTCTTTGTGCATTTAGATCATGATGGGTAGCCGTGTCAGTCTGTCAATAGCAGTAGAAAAGAGCAAGAGTCCAGTAGCACCTTAAAGACTAACAAAATTTCTGGCAGGGTATGAGCTTTCATGAGCCACAGCTCACTTCTTCAGATACAGCAAGAATGTGATTTCCTCTATCTGTAAGTAGAGATGAGTGAATTAGACACGCAATGGCAATGTAAATATAAAAAACAAATGCATTTGTGCATTTAGTCATTCTTATGATACAGTCAATGCATGTACTGCTGGACGTGTGATACAAACCTCACATTTATCCAAGTACTGGTCCCCAGTTTCATTCTCAAAGTGAAAATTTTTAGCTCTTTCTTACAAACAGGTGTGTGTGCAGGCTGGATGTACATATGTTCAGTGTAACATGTGAACAGGGCTAGCTATGGTTTCTGCTCTCTATTTCCACACACAGTCAGCCTCAAATTATAGGTCTCAGAACCAGTACTGCAAGTAAATTGTCCGTTTAGGAATACATTTCATTCAGAAACATTTTCTTTGCTTCTATCTAGGAAATAACATTCATGCTTATTAGCAGACAATCAGTTTAATAAAATATGATAATCCAATGGCTGTAATACCACCCCTTTCTTGTCAGGAAGAAGGTCTGGTCTCCAGAAAAATTATGGCCAGCCTACAGATCATTCTAGCTGTAGAAGATAAATGAAAGAAAAGTTCAAAATATACTAGGCAGCTAACCATTTGTCATTTACAAATGTATTTTCCTTGCCTCAGAAATAATTAATCCGAATAACTAATCAGTATCACCATCGCCATTAAATAGAAAATAGCCTAGCCCATCCTCCATTCAAAGCATCCTTATTAGCAAAACCTAAAGAGATTTCTGCCTTTACCTCAAGCCCATTACCACTCTGTAAAACATTTGTTTACATTCCGGGAGATATCTCATGGGTATCCTCCCCCTGTCTCTCTCACTCTCCAGCCCCCGCCCCCAAATACTTAGTCAATTTTTCAAGATGAATGGAGTGCCTTAAGAGGAGCTGAGTGAGGCAGACAGGTCCACCGTGCCATTGCAGTTCATGAACGCTGCCTATCTGTGCACCCACATCTGAAACGGGTTGGATTTGTTTTCAATAATATGAGCTGTCACAGCATACTCAGTACCTATACTGGGTTTGCTGCTACCCCCAACATCCACTAATCTTACAATTAGGACTTCTTCCTCCTCAATGTTCCAAATATGAATCAACCTCTGCTGCAGAGAAGTTAGCAAAACAGTCTGCCCTGCCCTTCCTTCCAAAGAAAAACAACAGTCTCTTTTGTGGCTATACTTGTTTCAGTCCCCTAAAAATATTTTGCTGCTGTCAATACATTCAAATTTACTTTCTGTCCCAGTCAACAAATTCCAATTGGTCTCAAATATCAAGCATCTGGATAGACTGGAACATTCCTAATTGGTTTTTTTAAAAGTTGTATTCACCCCCAACAATATAGGTTCTGATGAGGGGATGCCAAGACTGTGTGCAAGGACTCCATTTCTGTAGCAATCCTCTGCTTGACAAAGAATCTCTGAGCATCTCTCAATGAAGATCACATGGAAGTCCCAATCAAACTATCTTTCAGTGAAGTTGCCAGTTGCCAATGTCTGCTGCCATTTCTTTTTTGAACCAAAATTCACACAGAAAACCTATATTCCAAGCAATTTCAACATAATTCCAATATTATCATCATAATGCAAAAGTCATATCAAAGAGGTCATAAATTACAAAGTCACATGTATTGTTCACAAGTAGGTGCATACAAACAGGTAAGTGTATAGTCCTGATGATAAATATAGGTAAGTAAACACATCACCATGTATATAATAATTCTAACAATTTTTTTTTCTTCTTTAGCTATTTCTTTTTTGGCATCATAGTATGCCAGGCCCACAAACTACTTCCGCTGCTGCCAAAGCTACCATTTCCACTTTTTGCTATCCATGCACTGGTTCTATCCTGGCCCACTCTAACCCTTGTCTTGGTTCAAGCTGCAATAAGTATTTATTGTTCTGATATTTATACCCATTTTTCTCTCCAATGGAGATGGTGGGTGGCTTACATCATTCTCGCCTCCTTCAGTTTATCCTCTCAACAACTGTGTAAGGTGGGTTAGGCTGAAAGTGTGTGACTGGCCCAAGGTCACCCAGCAAGCTTCCATGGCAGAGTGGGGATTTGAACCCATTCTGCCCAGATCCTAGGCTGGTACTCTAACCATTATGCCATGCTGGCTCTCCAGGGGCATATGCATATTTTGTCACTTTAACAGGGATGACACATTCAGTCTGGCTTCCTGCTTTTTTTCTGTCATCCCAGTCATGGGGACCTCCGACCTGATCTTTTCTCATAATACCTTTACAAGGTATCTGTGAACATAAAATTGGTCAACCAGGTGCCTCTAGGAAGCCCACGAACAAGGTGACTGCAGCAGCATTGTCCTGCCTGTGTTCCAAAGCACCTAATATATTAGGCATGCTCCTCTGATCCTGGAGAGAATAGGTATACATCATGACTAGTATTCATTTTGACTAGTAGCCATGGATAGCCCTCTCCTCCATGAACATGTCCACTCCCCTCTTGAAGCCTTCCAAGTTGCCAGCCATCACCACATCCTGGGGTGGGGAGTTTCACAATTTAACAGCCGTGGGGACTGTTTCAGCACTCGAAAGGTATCTTTTACTGTGGCTTCTCTGGTGGGAGCATGCTGCTGGTTCTAACCCTGCTGGTTCTAACCCAGGTTGAGGCAGGAGGAGCCCGAGCCTGGATTGAGGTTTCCCTTGCAAATTTTGCCCCACCAAGTGCCTTAGCTCAAGTGCCAAGTCCAATGGCAGCTGACAAAAGAGAGTGAGCTGAGTGCCAGGAGGGGGACAGATCCACGACAGGATGTGCATCAGCCATGCGTTTACACTGTTATTCTCATCACTCCCCATGTAGCAATGAGTAGGAACTAATTTTACAGACTGGTTTACAAGCTTCCAGATGATTTAACAGGAATACTGTAGAATATAAGCAAATCCATCCAACTGTTTCATTAATTATTCTGGATACGATTTCCCGGCATCTGATGGCTAAAAACCATGTGATAAAATACCCTTTATATTAAAGTATATGCAGTATTTCCCTCCATACATTTTATACATCTTATAATGTCTGCAGGGAGCCATGTGCTAATGTAGCGTGATCTTATTTTAATTATCTTTAAGGCAAGAACACCATTTTTTTTAAGAACCATCATTTCACAAGTATTCTAAGAATGTAACATTTCTCTCAATGTGTTTTTTCTCCCTACTTCGTCATGTATGTAATTTGAAGCTATTCCTTTTGAATCAAGATTCAATCTGCTTTTGGGAAAACATTCTTTTTAGTTCTTCTTTATTAATCAGTCATTTACAAGCTGTACCATTCTTTATTGAGGAAGCAAAAGCCAAAAACAAAATCCATTTAATGCCTCTTATTAAGACCAAACAAAATAACACAACACATTGTGCAAGCTTGAATTTTAGATTTTTTTTATTGTCGTCAGTGCTATTTGATTAAATTTGCTAGAGTCAAAGGCTTGGTCCAGAGACAGTGGCATACAAAAAGACATGGGACAAAATCACATGCAGGAAAATTGCTTGCAGAGGCATCTGTTGGCAACTGGGAAACTGCCTTGGCATGTGAATCCTCATCTATGCCGCTTGGGTTTACTGAGGATCACATTGAACTAAATGGATGTGCACACATATTTGGATGCATTTTGGTTGTGCCTTGGTGGTTTCTCAGCTTTACCTGTGGGCATGCTTACCTGTACACAGTGGCATCCAATCCCAGTCTTCAAGAACAGAGGACAGATCAGTCTTCTTTTTTCTCTCTTTTTGTTGTTGTTGTTGCATGAATCAGCTTTTCATAAGAACTTAAGAAAAGCCATGCTGGATCAGACCAAGGCCCATCAAGTCCAGCAGTCTGTTCACACAGTGGCCAACCAGGGGCCTCTAGGAATATAATAGGCATGCTCCTCCCATACTGGAGAGAATAGGTATGCATCATGACTAGTATTCATTTTGACTAGTAGCCATGAATAGCCCTCTCCTCCATGAACATGTCCACTCCCCTCTTGAAGCCTCCCAAGTTGCAAGCCATCACCACATCCTAGGGCAGGGAGTTCCACAATTTAACTATGCATTGTGTGAAGAAATACTTCTTTTCATCTGTTTTGAATCTCTCACCCTCCAGCTTCAGCAGATGACCCTGCATTCTGGTATTATGAGAAAGGGAGAAAAGCTTGTCCCTGTTCACTCTTTCCATACCATGCATAATTTTATAGACCTCTATCATGTATCCCTATAACCGCCTTCTTTCCAAGCTAAACAGCCCTAAGCATTTTAACCGCTCCTCAAGGGGCAGTTGCTCTAGCCCCCTCATCATTTTGGTTGCTCTTTTTCCCCACAAGGGCAAAACACTACTACACCACTGGACTGGATTGACAGGCACTAGTTTGGAAGGATGGGCACCCAAATAGATTGCTCCCATATTTTAATTTCCCAAGAGATGATTTATCTCAATGCTCCTTATAACCACAAGAGTCTACCAATCCTTTTTTGGCAGCTATGTCATGAATCAAACCCACTCCCCCATATGCACTATAAGTCATGTCTTGGTGTGAACCTTGATACAGGAAGGACATGCAAGAGAGGCAAAGAAGAGTACAGTGTTATCCAGCTGGCCTTTCTGCCCTGTCTCTTTCTAGATATGCTATGAACCAATGCTGCTTTGGCCATTCATTAAAAAAAAAAAAATCAAGGAGAAGATGAAAGAAGTGGTCCTCCATCATCCTTTGCTTTCTTGCGAGGGTAGAAGAAGAACACAGGGAGAGTAAAAACTACGGCAAGATTTAGGTCCGTGGCATAAAATATTGATCTCTATTCATTTATACTGCTTTATGGCCCTAAAGCAATATCACTGAAAAAGCAAAAGGCTATTGATTCAAGAAGAGGATGATAAACGGAGATTCAGCCACCGTAGTGAAAGGTGAAGCTCCAAAGACTGGTTCCACTTTAGATTCTGAGCCCATTTTATGAATTTCTATCTGAAAGCAGAAATATTCTCCTTCAAGGTTAGGGCTGCATTTTAATCTTCTTCTAGCCACATCAGGGTTGTTAATATTCTTGTTGCTCGGCTGGTGCATTCAGACATTTGTAATGGTGTCAGTTCTTCTCTCTGCCTGTCAAACTTGCTTTTACATGCAGCTATTGCACGCACAGAGTGCCGCTCATTAATCTTTGTGGTTTCATCTTTTCCTTGTAGGAAGGGAAGAGACTCCCCCCACCTTTTGAGAAGTTAGACAAGCAAAAACAACCTGCTTATGCATACAAGCATACTGGAAAGCCAAACCAAGGTATTGGGAAGATGCATACGAGCATCTTGGAATGTAGAACCAAGCTACCTTTAATGTTTGTGAGCGTCCTGGTAACAGAACCCAGGTGCTTATGCCTATGAGAATCCCAGGCTCCCAGCACATCACTGCCACAAACAATCAAGGAGCACCCCTACCAGCCTAATCAGGTGGGAGGATTTATTTTAGTATGGGAGAAGTACACAAATATTTTAAAAACAAATGGTACATGAATGGTAGGATATAGCTACAAAGAGAGAGGGTAGCATTGCTAGGCATTGCAGCCCTGAGCTGAACTGCAGTTGGGAAAAGGTGGGATAAAAATCAAATGAATAAATAAATGTGAAGGGTTTCATGAATGTTTCTATATTTGAGTGGTCCTGTGAAAAAAATCTAAGACCCTAGAGAAATAAATAAGTAAAATAATAAATACAACTCTTTAGAAGTTTACATTAAGTCATAGATGGGGGGGGAGAGAGATCTTGTATAGTTCATAACTTGTGGTGTCACAGGGACGATCCAGTTAGTGCCCAGCATACTTACTGTACCACATTCTAGATTGCAGCATTAGCAATTAGAATGTATGTTCTGGAGCGTGGGCAGGTTATTATTCCCTGTAACAACAAAATATCAGATTAAAGGGTAGGAAAATGCAATAGAAGTCTGATCAGATTTCTTGATATTCCCACTGGGTAATTTACACATGGCATTTCAATCAGTTTTGGAAATAGAAAACCAATCTTGGCTAAACAGTATGCTTTATCTTAAACATGACAGTTCTGCATTCTGTGCTATCTATGCATGTGCATGTGAAGGTGGTACAAGTGAAGCTCAAAGACACTACTAACGGCATATGTGAAAATCCTCCAAGGCTGCTGCGGATCTGGCGCTTTCAGAGGAAACAAAAAAGGAGAAGAAAACCTCTGAACAACAAGATATAAAGTATCAGAGGTTGAAAAATAATGGTAGAAGCTCTAAAAATAACCAAAAAGTGTATATATAATTTTTAAAAAATAGCAAAATGTAATGGCAAATTCAAAGGATTATCACCACAATTACAAAAGTACAAAGTTGCAGTACAATATATCCACAGTTAAAAATGGCAACAAATAAGACCACAATCCAAGGTTTGCAAGCTTTCAGGGCCTAGCAACACATTACAAAGAAAAGCATATACCTGCAGCGTGCAGCTCTTTTTTTGTTTTAAAGAAAATCTGCTTCAGGAGGGGGAAGTTAAAAGCAAAGAAGTAACAGACAAGGCAGGGGCAGAGGGCACAAGACACTCTGCCTGAATATTTTTACACACACAAAAACTCCTTCCACATAGAAAACTGACACATTAGAACCCTTCTGGTGTCTAGTAGATATATAGATGTAGATATAGATATGTTTGCATGGAGGAACATTCCATCAGGTGAGCATCCACCCACAGTCTGAAGTGGTACAGTCCAGGAGGAGAGCTTTTATTTGTGAAAAACAGACCTTTGCCTTTAAGCAAGAAGAACCATGCTTACTTGTCTCTCCCAAAGTATAATTTGTCAGCTAGTGAAGTATTCTGGTGAAGCTGAGCATCAGTAAATCATATCTGGTTCTTTGCAGATCCTGATTCTCTGTCCAATTTGAATTTCTCAGGAAAACATCTCGGTCTTGTTTGTGACTTGTAAGGGAGCAAAAGACACTCACTACTAAGCCCAAGTAGATATAATGCATAAAGTTTCCCTATAACTGACAACAGATTTGTGGGTCTATAATTACTGGGATTATGTCTTGGGGTCAACCAAAAATCACGAGAAATTGACCACTTTTGGTTTTTCCCTCCCTTTTTAAAATCCATGGGGTGAAGCTAGTTTAGTGACTAATGGCTGTATAAAGGATATTGATTTCCAAGAAACATTGGTTAAATCCACAGTGTGTGCTTTCCTCTACTGTCTAACATAGCTCCAATGATCCCGCATCAATATGCATGGTACTTATCTATATTAACAGTGCCAAGATATCGGCATGTGTTTACGCTGGCTGGATTTAACGTGCTACCCTCTGCACTCCTATCAGGAAGATATAAAAACATTCTATTAAATTGTATGTTTTGTCCTCGCTCTTTTAACCTGATTGAGACATTGGTCCATGTGTTTTTCCACTGCAGATTCTATGTACGGGCACTCTTGAATTTACTGGAGCCTCTGTTGGCTGATAAGAAAATGTTATCTGAGCAGAAAACTCTACAGTCTTATTGGCAGGGGCTGACCAATGAACTACTGTTTCTGTGGCAAAGTTTCTATGTTCTGCAACGAAAATACAAGCTGAGATAACATCCAATGCATAATTTACTCAGATTCTAACCTTTTAGCTGTAGGTATCTTAAGACAAGCGATGTATAGAGAGGTTTTATGTAGTTAATTAATTTTACATTTGTGTTTTTATCTGTTTTACTCTGCTTCTGAGTGGACTGTGGGCCCTCATAAAGACTGAACTGAACACTCACTACAAAGTCCAACAGCCTAGTTGTATCAGAAGCGATGAGTCTAGGTTGCAGAGGGAAATAGGGTTGCCAACCTCCAGGTACTAGGTGGAGATCTGCTATTACAACTGATCTCCAGCCGATCAAGGAAGATTTGCAGAGTTCTTTCAAGAGTTTGAAGTGGGGAGGGGGGTTTAAGGCTGAAGGCGATCATCATGTAGTTTCACCCTTTCTCATGCAAAGTGGATGTGGAAGGGAAAGCAGATCTGAGGCAAGTCTGGCTTTCTGGGTCTTTGTGCATGTGTGCATGCGCCTACAATCCCTGGATTAAACTACAATCCCCTGAAGCCCCAGGATGGAATTACTCCTGGGACCGGGTAAAAGCATACATTACTTCTCAGCAGTAATTTCTCTCCAGCAAGAGCTCCGGCAGATGACCTCATCACTCTAGATATGGAAGGGAAAAAAACTCTGAGTGGCATTCCTATGCATTCCTGCTCCACTACACATCCCTGAACACTCATAAAAAGATCAATCCTCCAGCCTAATGTCTGCTGGTGCTTTATGTTAATGAAGTACTGGAGCAGCAGCACTGCTGTGAGTTTTATTGAACACAGATTTCTGGCTTTATACTCTTCATTCACTGTGTGCCATGAGAGAGCCGCTAAAGTACAGTGAGAAATAAATTAATAAAAACATTGACATCTCCTTATTTAAACAGGCACAAAATACCTTCCCATAGATGAGGCTGCCCACTGTATCTCAGCATGAATCACTGAATGAGAGCCAGCATGGTTAAGAGTGGTGGTTTGGAGCAGTGGAGTCTGATCTGGAGGACCAGGTTTGATTCCCCACTCCTCCACATGAAGCCAGCTGGGTGACCTTGGCCTAGTCACAGCTCTCTCTGCCCCACTTACCTCACAAGGGTGCCTGCTGTGGGGAGGGGAAGGGAAGGTGATTGTAAGCCAGTTTGATTCTCCCTTACCTCACAAGGGTGCCTGCTGTGGGGAGGGGAAGGGAAGGTGATTGTAAGCCAGTTTGATTCTCCCTTAAGTGATAAAGTCTGCATATAAAAACCAATTCTTCTTCTTCTCTTCTTTTTTTGCTTTACTTCCTTCTAATCAGCCTCTGCTGGGAGTCATTCTGCCACATCACTGGAGTGGGTGTTACTAAATTCTTCAATCACCACCCAATGCAGAGATGCAGTAAAACACCTGTTAGTGCTAGCCAGTGTCACCTCCTTTTCATATTGTCAGTTTCCACTGTTGCTCAAAAATCTGGACAAAAGTCATGGAGGCTGCCTGTCGTGTCTCTGCACAAGTCACTGCTCTGAGCTTGTCTTCTTTCAATCACATCTGTAATTCAAACAGAAACACTTGGAGTGGACTGCTCTGAGAGTAGGTAAACTTTTTTAGGAGTAAGTAAAATGTGCTTCTAAGTTGAATTCGGGGGGGAACTATCAGCCATCAGAAGTTCGTGAAACGCTGATCTATACTTCTTGCAGGTTTCAAGCATCCGCTGACTACCTGTACAACCTGTATTTCTTAAAACAAACACAGCTGCCGGCCTCTTGAACCAAACCAGAAAGTGCAGCCAAAAAAAATCATGTGATTGCAGGTTATGAGAATTGTGAAATATTTGCCACCACTAACTTCCCCTTCTCTTCATTAGAAATTTAGTTATAGCATACAATGAATGGAAATGGAAAGATTTTTATTTTGTCAACCGATTGTCATGTTAGGTTTTGGACTCACCCTGTCCAGGGATCAGGCCCACACATCCTCAGCTGTAGTCTCTTCTTTCACTGAGAAGCAGTTTTATTAAAGTAAGTGGGAAAGGTATGAATGTATTTGTGTGTGTAAGTAAACCTAGGAGGGAGAAAAGGCAGAGGAAATGTGCCATTAAAGATAGAACTGTGATCTAAACAGTGCTCCTCTTAGTAGTGTAAAACACTGAGATTTTCCTTCATGTATAAAAAAAAGAAAAAAGCAGGCAATGCATAAACAGAAATTCCACCTAAACAACAGGAAATACCGAAGACGGTTCCTAAAGCAACACATGCAGCAATTAAAGTCACATGACGGAAATAGCCTAGGATTAACACACCCATTGAAATGTTTGAACTGTAAGCATAAGAAAGACCGCTCAGGCAGGTGAAGTGATGGGCTTGACTACTTGAGTGGAAAAGTCCAGCATTCACTGTAAAGTTGAACACCTGAAGCTGCTGGCACTCCATCAGACCATTGGTTCATGTAGTCCAAGGCTGTGTCTTTAGTGTCCCAAGCAGAGCTCTGCTACCTGAGACATCCTTTTCCTGGAGGTGATGTGGATTGATTCTTTACACATGCAAAGTCTGTGTGCTCCTGCTGAGTTCTGGCCCGTCTCCTTCATGAAAATCAACGATTGGGATTGATGCCTTAGTTGTACAGCTTGTATAGGATATTTACACAGACGTGCTTCTAGGCACTGCCCACAAATAAATGGTTCTGGTTTTGCCACATATTTATCCATCAAGCCAATTAATATTTGTGAGAAATTTGGGTTTATCATCACTGTTGGTATACCTAAATCAGAGCAACCACCATAATTTACATCTGCAGCATCTGTTGCTGTAAGAACGTGAAATACCTCCAGCACCATCCATCTCAGGGACTCAAGTGACAGCCGCTACCAGCCGGTCCCTTCTTAGATGCACGTGGTTTTAAAATCAAACGCAGTTTGTTCAATACAAGCAGAATTATTGAAGCATGGCACTTGCTATAGCGCAGTACACAGTCATGGCAGCCTTTGACATGAGGCAACTGTGTCTGTCACCAGAGAAAGTATTATTCTCTGGCTTCCAACTTTCATTTTGGATGTGTCTTTAAAAGCAAGTGCTATATATTAGTTAGAGGATCATGCAATGCCTGGGGAAATACAGGTTCAAATCCCCACTCTGTCACCAAGTTCACAGGTTAGCCAGACAACTGCCTGAGGAAGTTCACAGGTTAGCCAGTCAATGGCCTGCCCGAGGCTAGCAGAAAGACCCCCACGCTTCTATTGTGTTGCAGAATGTGCAAAACAGAATTGTTCAGGAGGACATTCCTATAAAGGGGGCAGAACTATAGTATAATGGATTAGCTCAGGAGGTGACTTTTATACAGAATGAACTTTTCTTACACCAGCCCCGTTACATTATTTTGTTTTATCAAAAATCTTGCTGTTAGGTTGAATCCGTTCATATAAGGGATAAACCTACATTGATTGTTTTGGAACCCTAGACAGCGTTTTGTTTGCTTGTGTTGTTCTTCCAATTCTTCAGTCCCAGTCCCTCTGTGTTATTCGGTTTTGTTAAGGGTCTCTGCTGTTAGACTGAATTGTTTAATCATATTTATACTCAGTTTGCTGATTGACTGAATAGTCTTTCTCATTCTTGTAATCTGCCCCGCCCTGCCACATTTCTCTGTTTTACTAGGGACCTTTGCTGTCAGATTCCATTGTTTTAGCTTACTTTGTAATTTGTTGGCTTTTGTAATTTTTTGTAATTTGTAATCCACCTTGAGTCCCAGTGAGAAAGGCAGACTATAAATAAAGCTAATAATAACCTGCCTCGAGCTATTGTTGGAAGGATAAGAAAGGGAGAACATGTAAAGTATATGAAACATGAATGGTGAGGTAAAATGTTATAGACTGATGGAACGTTCTAGATGAAAGCGAATGGGGTGTTGTGGGATGTTGGCATTTTGCCACAGGTATGTAAATGTCTGAGACAGACACAGTGCATAGTTCGGTACAAACCTAAAAAGTCCATTATTCAGAGGAAAATCTTTCATTTATCATCATCTTAAAAACTGGCCTGCCTCCTTTTGTTGGCACATACATCTTCTGAAAAGTTCCTCTACAGGCCCCAAGGCAGATCAAAATCTACATGTCAATAAAAGTGTTAGTTCTACCCAAAGCCATCTCTTTTTCATGTCACCAGCCCCCATTCACAGTGAGCCAAGACTGTCGATAGATAAGTAAAGTAGCATTACTGACTACCCTTCTGATCCGACCTTGTTTTAATCTGGTCTATCCATGTAACATCTTCCCCTACTGCCCTACTGTTGGTTGTAGCTTTAACTGTTAATATATCTGCCTGATGGGTGGAATTCTGATGAAGTGACTCAGGAAAATTTATGCTGGAATAAATTTTGTTAAGGTGCAACTGGACTCCTGTTTCATTTCACTAACGAATGTACAATAGCATCAAACGAATAACACGAGCACAGCACAGATAAAACACTCATCATAAAACAACACACTGTTCCATTTTAAAAGGCAAAGGTTTATTTAAGAACATAAGGGTCCTGCTGAATCAGACCTGGATCAGGTGTTGCATTGTACATCAAAGAGGGCATAGAAGCAAATGAGTTAGAAATTGCATTGTACATCAGGGGAATTAACTTCCCAACAGAAGCAATATGGACGGGAATACTGGGCCCTAAGGGTTACTTAAAAGTGGAGGTGTAGTATTGCCCACCTGGGAAAAACTCTTGAGGCTTTTCCCTCAAAAGGCACATATACACTTGCATGATCTTGTTGCTGCTTAGATGTAGATTTTTCCCCCTCACTTCTCTTTTTCTACTAGAATACAGGAAGTTGCACAGATACACAAAAGCAGATTTGGCAAAGCCTTTTTAATTTTTAAGGTCAAACTAGCTTGGTTTTTTCCAAACAAAGCCTCCTTATATATTGAGCTTTCAGTAGGGTTGCCAACCTCCAGGCAGTACCTTGAGATCTCCTGCTAATACAACTGATCTCCAGCCGACAGAGATCAGTTCAGCTGGAGAAAATGGCCGCTTTGGCAATTGGACTCTATGGCATTGAAGTCCCTCCCTCCCCAAACCTCGCCCTCCTCAGGTTTTGCGCCAAAAACCTCCTGCTGGTAGCGAAGAGGGACCTGGCAAATTGCAGCCCATCTAATCCAGTCCCTGGCACAGACATCTTTGGTGGTGGAAAATTAGGGTTGCCAGGTCCCTCTTTGCAACCGGCAGGAGGTTTTTGAGGTGGAGCCTGAGGAGGGGGGGTTTGGGAAGGGAGGGATTTCAATGCCATAGAGTCCAATTGCCAAAGCGGCCATTTTCTCCAGATGAACTGATCTCTATTGGCTGGAGATCTCCAGCTAATACATGGAGGTTGGCAACCCTATGAAAAATGCTGTCAAGGCGCAGCTGACTTATGGCAACCCCTCATGGGGCTTTCAAGGCAAGAGACGAACAGAAGTAGTTTGTCATTGCCTGCTATTACAACTGATCTCCAGCTGATAGAGATCAGTTCATCTGGAGAAAATGGCCACTTTGGCAATTGGACTCTATGGCACTGAAGTCCCTCCCCAAACCCTGCCCACCTCAGGCTTCGCCCCAAAAACCTCCCGCCGGAGGAGAAGAGGGCCTGGCAACCCTAGAGATTGGTCATGGAATTCCTGGTTGTATGTATAGTTTGGCCCCAGAGGTCAGCCAAGATTTCATCATTTTTAGGTGTTTTCCACAGCTGTAATTATAGGCAGCAGTAGCTACTAGAACAAAAAGAACAGGGCATTCCCCTAAAGGAGCACAGCTTATTCCAGACAATGAGGAAGCCTGTCTGTTTCATTAATGAATAGCCAGGTTGTTTAACTCTCTAGGCATGCAGTCCCTCATTACTTTTGAAAAAGGCTAAAATTTGAAAGGGTAGAATTGTGAAGGTGTGATTAGATTCTCAGGCAGGAGGGTAAACTAGATTTCCTATTTCAGAGGTCATCTGTGGATTACTGTTCTAATAATGTTTCAAAAGCATTTGAGGAACCAAATAAACTTGAGCAATCACATACTTTTGAAAGTGCTATAGCTCACATATTTTTAAAGTAATTATGATGAAGTCATTGATTTGAAAAGATACAGCTGTGCACACCCGTGCACACACACACACACACACTTGTTCTATCATACATACAAAGATGCATTTGACACCTCTTGCCTGCAACACTCAAAAAGGCATTCAGGATCTTAATCCTTCACATCCAGGAGGAGCATGCTGGATTATTCAAGTGCTGCATACCCATACAGGGCAATTTACAATACAATTATCAAACCATAGGTAAACAGCCATGCGTTTTTGACCATGTGATTTGCTGAAGTAGTGGCAAAATAGTTGATAAATTCCAGAGGGATAGCTATATCCATCTGCTTCAGTCAAAACACGAAGGATTATATGCAGTTGGCAGATTCTATGCAATAGAGAGAAATCTTTGACGCTAGAAGCCACCTCAAAAATTTAGGATTTAGGCTTGTTTTTCAGCCTTCAGGGTTTTGTATTTTAATAACCATATCTTCTAATTATTGCTAGAGATGTAGAATTTAAGGAAGTTTGAAACCATGAGAGGAAAGGTGTTTTCCCCAGAAAAAAATGGAATAGAAATGTTGGGGGAAATTTTCCAGTCAAACCTAAATTTATTTTACCACTTTAACAATATAAGGGCAACAAGCAGGTGTCTGGGGAGACACAGGGGTGACATCAATGTGATGGTGATACATAATTTCTGGTGAAAACCTGGAAGTGGTGTCATGCCACTCTAGGAATTGCTGAAAACTCTATTGCTGGAAACTCCATAGCATTTCAGGCAATTCCTAGAGTGACATGATGTCACTTCTGGGTTTTCAATGGCAATTAAATGTTTTATTTAAAATATATTTTTTGCTCCCCAGCCAATAGAGCAAGAGACCTGGCAACTCTGTGCTCACCCCTCTATTGTCAAGGTTGCTGATGCCAACCCCAGCACTACTGACTTTCCTCTGCAGGTGGTCAGGCAGGGATAGGGTTGCCACCGGCGGGAGATTTTTGGGACGGAGCCTGAGGAGGGCAGGGTTTGAGATGGGGAGGGATTTCAATGCCATAGAGTCCAATTGCCAATGTGGCCATTTTCTCCAGGAGAACTGATCTCTATTGGCTGGAGATCAGTTGTAATAGCAGGAGATCTCCAGCTAAGTACCCGGAGGTTGGCAACCCTAGGCAGGGAAGTAGGAGCAGTAGCCGTTCCTCTGGGAGACTTGCAGGCTAGTCTCCTGTTGCTATCTAATGCTGTAGGTTGTCTCACACAACATTTTCCATGCTATACTTTTCCAGTGAGTCTTACAAGGCATTTCACTCACCCTAAAAGAAGTTTTTTTTTTGGTCAGGGTTCTTCAAATCTTCCCAATTTTTCTACCAAAAAATATTGAAAAGTCCTCAGACATTTTAAGGCAATTCATTTTCAGTGAGTAAAACTTCATTATGAGCAGCATTTTACTCATTACAAAGGGAAGAAAGTAAAAACTTCAGAGAAGGATTTCTTTTTTGTTAGTGCTCCTCAAATTTTCCAGCTTTTTTCCATCACAAAAATTGAAAGAATTATTGGGGGAAATTATATTTGTGTAAGTTTCCTCTTTTTTCTGGGCCTCTAGTTATCACTACCACAAAACCTCATCCTAAACTCTTCACTGTTGCCTTTAATTTTCTTAAAGCTATGACAAAATGTTGTTAGTATGTAAATAAACATAGGGCAACCCTAGTTGCCATCATCACAATTAAAAATCTAATTATAACTGAACTTCTCAACAGTTTCTCTTAATGTCATTAATTTCATTATTTCTTTAAATGGCTGCGTTTAATTGAATATTGGAGCCAGCATAGAAAGCAACTGGTTATGAAATGTATTCTGCTACCATCACTGAATGGTGTACAGTTAATGTACAAACAAGCAATGACAAGCACTCATGCACATCCATTTCTCTGTCATGCAACAAAATGATAAATAAGCTCTGTACTTGTATGGTGGATCACCAGGAGGCAGTACAATAAATCACTGCTGAAAATACTAGGTGCTGCAATGAAATTACTAGTTGCTTTGACGGCCTGGGATTTGTCAAACCCTACTATACATATATATGCACACACCAGAATTCAATCATGGGGCCAAAAGGCTCAGCATTGCAGGACATAGTTGCATTATGTTACAGAGCATGAATGAAAACAAAAGCCAGTTAAAAGACTAAGTGCCATCCTAGGAAGAGTCACACCCTTCTGATAAGGGTTGCCAACCTCCAGGTACTAGCTGGAGATCTCCTGCTATTACAACTGATCTCCAGCTGATAGACATCAGTTCACCTGTAGAAAATGGCCGCTTTGGCCATTGGACTTTATGGCACTTGAGTCCCTCCCCTCCCCAACCCTGCCCTCCTCAGGCTCTGCCCCAAAAACCTCCCACCGGTGGCAAAGAGGGACCTGGCAACCCTACCTTCTAAACCCATTAAAGTCAAGCAACACACATATCAAAATTGTCAGAAGACTTAAGGTGAAAGGTCAGGCAAAACAAACACAAAATGCTGGGGAGTAAATCCTCATGACCCCAGGGTAACCAGCCACCCTCAGTCCCTTTACAAATCCTCCAGCCAAAGACTAAGAAACAGAGTCTCTAGTCCTTCCAGATTTTAATCAAGAAGTCAGCTCTGCAAGATAGGACTCTTGCAAACTGAATTCCAAAAGCAGTTACTCTGGCAGCTGTCGCTAATGAAGACCAAGGTACTGAATTTAGACTGAAGCCACAAAACCCAAAGAACACCACAGATTATAAAAAGGTTTATTAAAAGAAATGTGCAGGGATATACAAATATAAGAGCAGCAATCAGCAAGGAGAATCTAATAAAACCTGAATAGCTAACCTAAGGTCCATATACAAGCTTTGGATCTCTAATCCAAATGTTACCTGATCAGACTAAGACACAGAATCCAGGCAAAGTTTCAAAGACCAAAGACCAAGAGCAAGTGTTCATGCCATGCAAGGCCCAACCTGGCTCAAAGGTGTTAAGAATCAAGAGGTATCCAAACTACAGAGGTGCAAAACTAGAATGAATCATCTTCCTTTATGCCAAACTGCCAGCAGTTGGCCTGAGACTAGGTGACCTGATCAATCAGGTGTGTTACTGGATGTGATCTCTCTCTCTTTCTCTCTAACTGCAAAATCATTAAGTTCCCAGAGAGAAGCTTTCTATGACTTTATTAGGGCCAAAGCCTGAACCAACATTTCTGAAAAATCGAGAAACTGCTCCCCAATTTTTGTTACTCACATCACCACCAGCAGAGTGCTTTCAGCGGGCTTATTTAAATGTCCCACCATCCTCTGCCTTGGGCAAGGAATAATATTGCTGCTGATGAAGCAATTTCAAAGTAATACAAATGTTCTTTCCACTCCAGCTGCTCTGCTAGCACATCTGAACACTCTACGCACATGGGCTGTGTAGCTAACAAAAAGCCCCACTTCTGGGTCCTGCTTTGCTTCTCTGTTTGAGCCATCCTTTGCAATATTGACAAAGTTTGGTGCAGACTTATGAGGTGAAATGGTGAACCGGGCATGCAGCCTAGCCTTTAGACCTTGTACCTTAGAGTTGCCAACCTCCAGGTACTAGCTGGAGATCTCCTGCTATTATGACTGATCTCCAGCTGATAGAGATCAGTTCACCTGGAGAAACTGGCTGCTTTGAAAATTGGACTCTATGGCATTGAAGTCCCTCCTCTCCCCAAACCCCACCCTCCTCAAACTCAGCCCCAAAAACCTCCTGCCCATGGCAAAGAGGGACCTGGCAACCCTATTGTACCTGCACACTTGGTATCTACCAGGACCTGGGGGTAGACATGGAAACTGCAGAGTAGTTTGAAAGGGCACACCATTCCTCTAGTAAGTTCCATTGAAATGTTTCTGCCGCTCTTAAGTGTATTGTTTCTTCACTTGCTCACTCAACACCATTCACATACTGAAAGATTCAGGGGCTTTCTAGATAATCTATTTTTAGCACATCAACTATGCGACTGGAGTCACTCACTCCTTGTGGGCAAGCCCAAAACATCTTGCCTCAAAGCTATACTTTTATTGCGGAGACATCACGTGTTCTAAGCATGCAAACAGCAATATTTGATACTTGGGCAAACACAGCTTTTGCAGATAGACTTTAAAAATAGGTCACTTTAAAACTATGGGGCTATGCCATACGCTGACATAGGCGAGATGCAATTGCATCAGATGTGTCTGATGCATGCTTCTGACATGAATCTTGTGAAGCTGAAACTTGCCTACGAAAATTCATGCTATAACTACATAATGTATTGTAAGGTGCCTTGCACCATGTTTTAAAAAATAAAGAAAAATAAAATACACTTTATTAACATTTAAAGCTACCGGTAGTGCATTATGGTCTTGAACACATGAACTGGCCTTATACTGAATCAGACCCTTGGTCCATCAAAGTCAGTACTGTCTATTCAGACAGATCTCCAGGGTCTCCGGCAGAGGTCTATTCACATCACCTACTTGCCTAGTCCCTTTAACTGGAGATGCCAGGATTGAACCTGGGACCTTCTGCATGCCAAGCAGTTGCTCTACTACTGAGCCACAGCCCCTGTTGAAGAGCTGTAGGCCAGGATACACTGGTAGTTATGACCTTGGCCTTGATCTCATTAGACAAGCACCTCTCTCTCAGCCTCAGCATGCTCCTCCAATTTGCAGCATGGGAAATTATGATGATGATGATGAAGAAGAAGACGACGAAGAATAAGAAGAATAAGAAGAAGAAGCTATTTTACAGGACTGCTGTACAAATTACTCTCATAATGAGGTGGATCCAACCACCCTCCAAGGAACCCTCTCCAACAGAGAAGAGCCACTTAAGTGGCAGGTAACCTTCACATTTCCAAATAGTGGGAGGATAAGTGGTAGGACCCACCTCAATATATGTGAAGTGTTGTTGAATATCCTAAATCACTAAAGTGGCAATCCTAAGAACACTTTCCTGAGAGTAAGCCCCATTGAATAAAATTGATCTTACCTCTGAGTAGACCTGCCTAGGATACTTCCCTATGTAGTGCAGCATAGTGGCTAAGCGAATGAGCTGTGATCTGAGAGTCTTCTCATTTTACCTCTCTCAGGAATTCATTAGGTTGTCTTAGGCAAACCACTCTGCCTCAGCCTCCCATCTACAATATGAGGAACACAATACTGACCTGCTTTTTAGGGCAGCTGTAAAGATCGCAGTATTTCAGTTTGATTCAGGTGTCATGTGACTGTCCAAATGTGGGTCACTCCACCAATAATGCTCATGTAAGGTCCATCAAACCAGGATTTCAAACCATGTTCTGAAGTTGGTTTCTTAATCACAGGTTGCCTCAGCTATGGTTTCATGGGATGTACAAATACAGACTCCCTGGGCTTAATCCCCAGTGCAATGCAGATGTGGTAGGGGAAAGCTGTGGAAAACACAGTGCACTTAATCCCCAGTGCAATGCAGATGTGGTAGGGGAAAGCTGTGGAAAACACAGTGCACTTCTGTTTCAAGAAATGGAGAAGCGGTACACATTTTCTTGCTTTTGCGACCTATCATTAATTACCAGCAAGTTATCGTCAGACACCCGAATTCAAGCAGTGAAGGCAACTACAGACTTGGACTCTGAAGAAATGGTGCAGGTGTGTTCAAAGGAAGAAGAACCATCTTTAGCACCACAGTGTTCATCAAGCAACTGAGTACAATCTAAGTTCCAGACTAGGTTTATAGCATACCTTAAACAGGCTCAAAAACGACTACATCGCTTAGAAAGATAGACAGGCCAAATCTCCTGCTTCCTGCCTTACCAGACTATGGGTTGGAACTAGACTAAGCTGGCAGTTTCTAGTAGGGTTACCAGCCTCCAGATCTCCCACTATTATAACTGATCTCCAGGCAACAGAGGTCATTTCACCTGGAGAAAATGGTTGATTTGGAAGATGGACTCTGTAGAATTATACCCCATTGAAGTCCCTCCCCTCCCAAATGCTGCCCTCCTCACCCAAAATATCCAGGTATTTCCCAACCCGGACCTGGCAGCCCTAGTTTCTAGTGATTGCCCCTTCCCACTGTAGCCTTTCCTCATGTCATTCCTCAAGGTCCCCTACCCTCCAGGATCAGCATTCTGTGGAGACTGCGGAGCTGCATTGCGAGGAGCGAGGCAAGAAAGTTGCATTCTGCCATTGTGAAATTTAATCGGGATCCCCATCCCTCTATCTCACAACAGTAGAGGGGCCATTTGCACAATTTCAGCAGGCAAGCTCTCTGTGAAGCACCTAGGATTGCAAACCACGGGATGGGAAATTACTGGAGAATTCGGGAGTGGAGTCTGGGGCAGGAAGGATCCTCAGTGGGGTATCATTCAATACAGTCTACTCTCCAAAGCAGCCATTTTCTCCAGGGGAGCTGATCATTGTTGTCTGGAGATCAGTTGTAATTCCTGGAGATCTCCAGGCCCCACCTAGAATGAAGCACACTTGTTCCCCACTGGTATTCAAATGAGCAGCAGGAAAAATTGGGAGAGAGAATGTTGTCAACACACCAACATAATTTCTGGCTAAAACCCAGAGTGATGTCACCAACACTCTGGAATTATATTGATCTCTAGTAGAGATCAGTGAAAGCCTACAGTGTCCGTGACTTCACTTCCAGGTTTGAGCCCAGAAGTGACGTTGGCATGTCAATGACATCCTTTTCCCTATGCCTCACCTCCCAAAGTCTCCCAGGATGTTCCAGACGTGTGCCTGGCAATCCTACCCAACAGTGCTTCCAACTTGGTTGTTTACAGCCTCCATAGCGGCCAGGTCTGTGTGGCAGGAATGGAGGAAGGTGATGAAATCAGCATTTATCAAAGAAAGCTAAACCTTGGTTTCACAAACTAACCATAGTTAAAAAAAACCATGGTTTTATCAACTGAGCCCATGTAAGTGAAACTCTTTGAAGAGTGAAAGTGTTATATAAATATTAAGCATTATCATATTATGGTGTCACAGCACCCTATTGACCAAAAATAATCAGGTTGGTCTATTTGTAAAAGAAAAACAAATCCAAAGAAGTACAGTAATTAAAGTGAGGAAATGGGTGGGCACTGCTCCTATGCTAGGGTTGCCAACCTCCAGGTAGTAGCTGGAGATCTCCCGCTATTACAACTGGTCTTCAGCAGGGCCAGGTAGGGCTTTTGCCCAGCAAGGCTTCTGATTGACTGTTTTGATTGGCTGTGCAGATTTTTTAAAATGTGGCTTTGGCAGAAGCTGGCTACTGCAAGGGGCACACAGGGAGAGAAAGGGAGTCTCCCCCCAACAACCAAAGTAGGGAGGAGCCTGACCTTGGCTGGGGAGGGCAGGTTATAAATGTAACAAATAAAATAAATGAAAACTTAGCCTGCCTGCTCAGTCAGCCTATCACCACTTTTCCCACTGTGTGGAGAGTCCCGCTTGGCAACGCCTTCCCCAAGCTTCACCTGGCTGGGCACCATCTTTCTCGTCATTGGCCCACCAGGAGAGATCCTAGTGGCCAGTCTGCCCATAGGCATGCCAGTCTGTACACTGCTGGATAGATGAATGATCTGACTTCACCTGAGACAGCTTCTTATGATGCATCTCTCACCACATTTGCTGTTTTCCTGAGAGTGAATAAGATTCTTCTCTTTCCTTCTTCATAGCATGTGGTCTAATAATAGCACGTGGTCTCCACTGATTGCGCAAGTCCTTACTTGTAAGAGACAGCAGGCTTCCGCTCAATGGTTTGGAGTGTTTACAAATAACACAATCCTATTAATGGTGCAACCACACAAACCTGGCTCAAGCTCATATCTGTGGTTTTGGCTGCAGAGGCATCTAGCTGGCAACTAGATGGTCTCCTGCAGTCTGCTCTTAGTTTTTGTTTTTGTTTTTAATAAGCCACTACTACCCTTGTCTTTCCTTTTGTCTGTATTATATATTAGTGCAATTAACTAGAGGATAAATTAGTTCAAGATATTGGGACATAAGCATTTTACTGGATTTATTATAAGAAGATATGAAGGTTGCATTTTAGTGGAATAATTGTAGCTCCAGGGCCAGCACAGCAAGAATTCTGAATTCAGTTTAGGCACTGCTTTGGTAAAATTTAAAACAACAACGCTTACCTTTTCAGGCACATCCATTAGAACTGAAACTCTCTTCTGTTAAGTTCACAAGAATGTAACATCTGACCTGACCAAGAGTTTTTGGGGAACATGAAAACTTGCACACTGCAATGTGTGGGATCGCATAGTTGGTGTTACAAATGCAGGCTGGGCTGCAAAGAGCCCATACTCAACCCATTTGGGATTGCCTTTGTGGCCTGAACAGGAGATGCCCATGACATACCCCAAACTGAGATTAACCCCCAAATCCCAGGTCACAAAGTCACATCAATCACATGATGATACAAAAAAATACCTTAGATCACCCCAAAGGATTCCAGATTTAAAAAAAATTGTTTGCAAAACAGACTGACACTATATCCAAATGGGCTTTGTATTGAAGTTTTCTCCAACAGATTTCGCATACCTTAAACCAGGGGTCCCCAACCTTTTTGAGCCTGGAACTGACACAGCATGGTGGGTGCAGAAACAAAATGGCTGCCACAAAATGGCTGCCACAGGAGGCGGAGCCAGCCACAAAATGATTGCCACACCTTAACTTCAGTAACATTGTGCAGATCCTTGTGCTGTGGTGGCAGCTGCTGCCAAAGCAACATTTTAAAAAGTCTGCACAGCCAATCAAATCTCCAACAGTCAATCAGCAGCCTTGCTGGGCAAAAGCCCTACCTGGCCCCACCCACTTCCTAAAAACACTCGGCAGGTGCCAGAAAAGGTGTCAGAGGGCACCACATTGGGGAGCCCTGCCTTAAATCTTTACAGGAAGCTATGTTTGTGATCAAGCGTTTGCTAACCATGTGGCTTTTTGTCTAAGATACATGTAGTGTTGTTGGGATAGGGACTGGACCATAGAACTTAATGGGGACAAGCTATAGTTTGCAGATTCTCTGTGGAATTACCCTTTCAGGGGGCTTAATAGATTGCCCATTGATGGAGGTCTAAGAATGTTATAAAAATACATTATGTTGTAGGTAAAAAGCTGCTAGGGGGGCTTTCTTTCAAATTTAGTGGCATTTAGTTCTGTAGGGAAAATGTTCATTACATTAAATGCAGAATTATCAGGTACTCAGTTACTTATTGTCCAAAGGTCATGCTTCTTAGCCATCTAAGGTCAGGTCAGAAGGAACATGTTTATCTCATAACTAGCCTCTTCTTTTCAGTGAGGATCTTAACTGCTGTTTTTGGAAGCAAGGTTATCTACCTGCAACAGATGTTTGGAACACAGTGGTAATGAAACTGTTGGGAGCTGGTCTAAAGAATAATCCTAAAACATAGTCTGTGTAATACCTTTTTTATCAGGACTCACCAACACACAAAATATTGTGCAAGCCTCTCGTTCTCCTGAACTCTTTTTTCAAGCTGGATGCTGATCTTGAAGTCTTCCCATTTTTCCCCTCTAATATCCAGCCTGCTGAAGAGTTCTAGAGAACTCGAAGGATTGTAAACTATTCTGTATTATTTTGGACTTTGAATATTAATGAGAAAACTTGTCTTGTACACATTTGGGATGGGAAGACACATTCAGATAAGCTATTTGGAAAGCAGTGGTTCCCTTTGACTTTCAATTAGAATGGCATTATAATATTATGTATCTTTGTTTTGACTTCCAGTAGGGTTCCTTAATTTGTAACAACCTATGTTTGTGAATTTTCAGTGATGTGTTATTAATATCTATTAAGATGGTTATGGTGAGTCTTTTCTGTACACTTGGTAACATTTGTGTCACGTTATAGTTTTGTGTATCCATTTTATAGGTGTTCTTTCACAACTGCCTGCTCCTTCAAGTCTTATTCTCTGGAACAAAGAGCTGTTATTAAGAGACCAAACCCAAAGCACCCTGAAGCAGACAGCACTAGCTGAGCAGTTTCAATCCTGGCCCCAACAGAGGACTAATTTCTGTGATGGTTCAGTTGTTCTGCACGAGAGGAAGATCGTTGTAACCTCTTTCCCCAAGAGCAGTTCTACTTTCAACATCTCCTACAAAGCTTAAATTAGTAGGAAAGTGTGTGGCAGAAGCCACAATGGTAACCTTGTTAGCCTACTGCAGAAAAAAGCAGACTTTTGGAACCTTAAAGACCAACATGTTTATTGCGGCATGAACTGCACAGGCGAGAGTCCATTTCATCAGATACACTGGGGTCCCCAATGTAGTACCCGCAGACACCATTACTCCGTTTTTAGAAGGCAGGCAGGATCAGATGGAGTTTTTGCCCAACAGGGCTTCTGGTTGGCCACTGGAGATCTGATTATTATTTTAAAATGTTGCTTTAGGAACTGCAGCCACAACAGCACAAATCACTGCATGACTGAAGGTAAGCTGCATGTCTGGAAGAAAATATTTATACTATGCTCATTTTAAAAGGCATCCTGTTAAACAATTTCAGCCTGAAATATAGAAAGTTAACATTAGAGTTATGTATAATTTCACTCCCTGACATTTTGTGGTTGTTCCCACCACCCTGTGTCAGCATTACTAAGATTCTTGCACGCTCAAAAAGGTCAGGGACCTCGGAAATACATGGTGTCTCCTCAGACAGGGCCAAAACACATTCACACACAGGAGTGATACATTGTCAAGTCAAAGGCAATAAAATGCAAAGTCAGACTGTATCTCTGGCATTTCATTGCTTTGTGACCCTAGTTTATAACTTTTTCTATGTCCAGCTACATGTATCTGCCAGCCGCAGCCATGCTTCATGCATTTAAGGAAATGTACTACAAAAAGTCTACAAAAGCCTATCCCACAATTAAACCCATTAAGTCTTCAGGGTGTCGCAAGATTCCTTTTTGTTCTTGCTACAAAACCTCTATCATACTACTTTAGCATATGTTCAAAACGGCCACGGTTAACATCAATGTATGCATCTACGTTTAGGAAGAACTACACAATACAGACCGCTTGAGCAGCTGCTTAGCTGCAAGTACTTAATTCTACACAAAGGCAGGCATTATAAAGAATGAACTGAAGCATGTCACAGCACATCAAGGCAGGATCAAGTCCTTTGTCAACTATGCAGATGAATGTGATGCACGAGGCTAGGCTACAGCCCATTTGTCAGACCTCACTTGCTACTGCTACTTTGTAGCCTTGAGAAAAGGAAGCCTTTGAGGAAGAAGAAAGGTCCATGCTACCATCTTGGGCAAGATAGCTACATTCTCAGAAATGTGACCACCACACACCGCTGCAATAAACGTTAAGCCTAAACAAGATGTCAGCCATCGTGAGCCACTCTTGCAATCATAAGACACAGGCAGTGAAGAACAAGGCGCCCTAGCTTAGCTTGTCCTCTATGTGGTCCATTTTTGGCTCTCTTGGACAGCTTTCTTTGTGAGCAACAGGGTGGCAGAAGAGCTGTTTGCATATTTCTACTAGAGCATTCACTTTTATTTCTGCTCGGCAAAACTGATCTGCAACATCTTTCCTTTCAAATGCCCTTTGTGCAACTTGATCTTTTTCTGGAGTTGCAACAGAAGAGCCATATAACTAGTTCTGCAGCCAGGTGCAAGACACTGCTTTTCCTTTATGTCTTAAGAAAACTTTACTTGCAACATCAGCCCAAGGCTTAATCCCATAAATATTTGCACAAGTAACTGTAGTTATCCATCCCTTAACATTCTAAGGATTTATAATCCAAGCAAGTAATTATGCTCATCAAGTTACATTTGAAGGTGCCTCGTATCTAGGCAGGCCATTGGTTCGTCTACCTTCATCTTCTAACTGGAGATGATAGCAAGTGAATCTGGGACCTTGTGAGTGCAAAGCAGCTGCTCTTCCACTGAGCCTCAAACCTTCAATGTGCACAAAGCAAGACAGATAGACTGTACTATCACTGGTGGGTCTGATCCGTTGTTCAGGGCAGGAAGGAACCCTGAACCCAACCTCTGCTACTTTATTTTCTGATAGGACTTTGTACACACAACACTATGGGCGAAAATGCATGGTCGGTTTAGCCTCCTTTAGCCAGGATCGAATGCACGTTCGGCGAAACGCATGTGTTCAATCCTGGCTGAATCCTGGCTGAAACAGGGAATAAAGGAGGCTAAAGAAACCATGCGTTTTCACCCTATGTGAACAAGTCATAAACTGTGCACAGAGTTCCTTATTTAGCAATCAATGTATATAGAAGTCGCTTCCAGATGTACAGCCCGGACTGGGGATACAGCATAGAAATCTGGTGGTAAACTGTTATCTGAAAACTCCCGGTTACTCAAAATTCATCCGACACTATGTTGCAAACCAATTGCAGTTAGCCAGGCTTCCAGTTATCTGAATGCTTGGGCGCTCTAGAATTATTTCACCAAATCATTGAGAGAGAAAAAGATATTCCAACTTTCATGTTTTATATAGTCATATTTATTTCATTCTCAGTCTTGAGTTTATGCAAAGAAACACAGCAGCATCACTAGTTTAACAGAATCCCATTGTCACTGATAAGATGTAGGCAGACAAGACATGCCAGTTACGTCTTCCCAAAAGTTGTTTCAAACAGAACCCATATAATGCAAGAGGACATACCTCTCTTAGCTACCACAAGGCATATGGGTTTAGAGACTACAGTTCAAGAACACTTAAATACACATACAGCAAGAGGTAAAAAACCAGGCTCACAAATTTATAAGACATGGAAGTGTTCTTCACACAGACAGTTCAATGACACAAACCAAAGATCACACAGAGGAATCAAAGCTCTTGTATTAAAGTAAGGCTGTATTTGGCTTACAAAAAAAAAATCCTCAACGATGTTCTTATCTCAGGCACGCAATGCTCTAGTACCTTCCAGTCCACCAAGAGGTGAAGCAATGGTGCGAGCAAGAACCAAAAATAGAACATTTATTTTAATATTCAATTATTGTTCTGTAAACATAAAAGCCAGAGTCCCAGAAGGCTACACTGATGCTGTTATGAAATTAAAGCAGTATATTTAAATATTGTAGTTAATACCTTAAATATTAATACTTTGTTCATAAGAAACTTAAACGCCACAGGGGAATGGGGGGGGGGAAAGAGTTGCAGTGTGATGGCGATTCCCTTCCCCCCCACGAGAAGTCAAAGTGCATTCTATTCAGAAACAGTTTCCCATTAACCCAGAGGAGTCCGCGCCTCTGCTGTCATTGACGATTTGATCTTAAGAACAGCTGAATCAGAACTCTATTTGCATACAGCAAGAGCTAGGGCAGAGACAAAAAAACAGGCCGTACAGCATAAATAAGGAAATCCTTGAGCACTACTTACTTTCAGAGATGTAAAAAAGATTAAAACATTCAGCAAAATATAGATGCCACTTTTAAAAACTCCATTTTCCAGAGGTCTCATCCTTTGGCCAGTTTGCAAACACTTAGTAATGCAAGAAGTAGCCAGCTCTTTGAAGCTGCTTCATCAGTAACCAGTGAATACAAACGTGTGCTCTACAGTCTGCTTTCCCAGTGAAACATGTAGCGTGTAAGGAGATTACATACATTTGACTATGCATTCACGGCAACACATCTCAGACAGCCACACTGCCATTTTTACTGTGAACACATCCAGCAAAATAAATGTGCATAGCTACCTTGCAAATTACAGCAGCTCACTACAAATATATATGTTGAGCATACAGTGTTCACAATTCCAGAATTTAGGAGAAAGCATGAACTTACATAGTAGTTTGCAAGATGGGTTTCAATATTCTCACATGTAATCAAGTACAATCGATACCCCCACAGTTGGAAATGTTTAAAGAGTTCAGTTTTGTTCCAAAGAGTGTACAAAATTACCTGTTTCCAAAATCTTACTTGCAAAAACAAAAATGGATTTTAAACAAACTGTTGCATAATTTGCTGTAAAAAATCAGAATTGCACCTGGTACACCTTTATTTGCATTCCTCCCTTAATATACAAGAGTCAAAGTTTGTGCTTTGGAGAGAGATGCAGCAGGGTCGTTTTTTTCTTGAAAGAGCTACTTGTTAAGAAGCTATTAGCAAAGAATTATAGCATTTAGCCGAGATCAAGCATTAGGCCCACTACAGCAAAGGCAGAGTTGAAACACAGGTGTCTTGATCTGGAACTCATATATTCTAAGACTGTGAGAGACACAATCTTTTTTAAAAAAAGAGGCGCCAGCAAATTCTTGTAGCACAGAAAAGACCAGAAGCTTTAGCTGTGAGACCTAAAGTTTACATTATATTGGCTTTTGCTGCCAGTCAATATTTGCAGTGAAACAACTATGCCGGTGTTGTAACCATGTCGATAGATGGACATTTTCAGAACTATTTTGCAGCATGCACCCAGTTGCACGAGGAACAGACAAAATGGTTATTGCATACTTGAAGGAATGAGTGAGACACTAATGGAGATTATTAACTGACAGGTGACATTTACAACCAAAGGAACACAGAAGGCGTTGCTAAATGTACTTGATCACTTCTATAAGTACAGTTGTATAATACTTTGTAGTGCATCAAGTACAGCATAGTTTCCTCCCCCCGCCCCACTGCAACACTAAGGCTTGACTTCAACACTACTGAGCAGGGGGAGGGGATGGAGACTATCACTGAAAAAATGCTAATCCAAAGAAGTGCAAATTAGTGAGGTTCTTTATAACTGAGTGAACAAAATTTTATTTCCACCATCAAATTGTGCATCATAGGCAAAAAAAAAAGCCTGTACCTATAAACTGCAAAAAGTTTGAAAGTACTGTAGCAAATAAGAGTTTAAGGCCCAAAAATGTCTTCATTCACCTTGCAGTACCTACTACTATAGTGATTATTCACTTATTTGAAGGGTGATTCTGTGTAATGAGAGAAATTCTGCCAATTCTATAATGCCTTTCAGTAAGGAATCTCAAAATGACTTAAAACTAATTGACATCACCATCTTCGTGAGGGAGGAATTATCCCTATTTTTAAAAGAACAGAAAAAAATGAGGCGAGGGAAAAGGTTGGCTTTGTGATCCAGGAATACTTCAGACAGCATCCTTGCACTCAGCACCTGATTGGTCCCTATAAATTCAATGGGACTTTAAACAGTTTTACTTTAAGAGTTTTGTGGATTGTATTCATGACACTTGCTCAAATTCACAGCAACAAATGGAAAAAGCCATTTCTTTCATTTGCCAAACAGCTGGCGTCATTAGATTTTGAAGACCTAGTAGCAGCACAGGCCTTCGCTACACAAAAACTGTTGTGGGTAAAAATCAACTGCGGTTTTGTTACAATGAAGCATTTCAGCGGCATATTAACTTTCATTTAAGGGACAAAGGACAATTTTTAAAGAAATATATTAGTTTTTAAATTTGCACTGCTTAGTTCGACCTACTACATTTCATTCTGAGGCTTTTAAAAAGACTAAGAGTTATTTTTTTTAACCCAGACAACTAGATGTAATCCAGTTTGCAACAGACCCCTTCCCTTTCAGCAAAGGACAGGCGACGCTCCTCAGAGACCAGCTCCAGATCTCTTATCCGAGCACGTCTCCGTTCAAGTTTACAAAGTTCTATTAAATTCTAAAACCTACACAAATTTAATGAAGTTTTAATATTGTTTTAAATTAAACACCATGAGAAACCCCGGGGGGGGGGGGGAGAGAAACAGACAAGCCCCTAAAAGGATATATTCACATTCAGTCTGAATAATTAACCTTGTGCTCCAGGGGATACTCAAAATAAACCCAACGGGTTTTTTCTTTGTTTGCTGGTTTGTTTGGTAACAACTAATTTTCAGTGGAGCCAGTTTTGTTACCTGACTGGCTCAGTACAGAAAGGGGAATTTCCATCCACAAGCACTGGATATGCCTTCAGATGCTACAACGGATGCTGCACAGTTAGGCCTGCTTATGATAATGCTCACTCTCTCACTTAATGGAGCAAAAGGTCTAAGATTCCCAAAGTGTTCTATTCATTTATTTTACAAAAGTTATATAGTTTTGCCTTTGGTTTCTTCTCCTCAAAGTCTGTAAAATCTATACAGAATTACGGGTTGGACCCATTCCACTAATGGCAGAACTTTCACCAGGGGACCTTCCATTGGGGAGAAGTGTGCCTCCATTAGTAGAACAGACCCACAGGTCCCACCAAAGAAGTGGCCCAACACAAATTCCACTTTTTAGGACTGGTGTGTGTGCGTGCACATTTTAAGGTTAACTCAACAAAATGCATCCTGGCTGAAATTGGTTTTCCAGAGTCATTGCAGCATTGGTGAATTTTTTGTGCTAGTCGTCTAAAAATGAACATGAACACACTATGTTAGGACGGCACCATGATGTTCTTCCAAATAGGCAGCCTAGACTTAAGCAATGTGACAAGAACAGGGACTTCAGCAATTACATTACTTTGCAACTTGTCTTTTCAACGACAGTCTCCCTCTTCTCACAATCAACCTGTGGTTGAATCCAGATTTCACTCCATGCTATTTTGTAAGTTACAAAGAGGATTCAAATTGTTTGTTAGGATCAGGCTCCGCCTCTAACTTTACAGAAGGTATACACTCAGATTTAGTCCTCCGGGTTTCGTGGTGTGGAGAGTCAATTACTATACCAGAGCAAGAAATACTAATAGCAGGAGATTTTTCTGTCTTCTTCTGAGCAGGTTTTTCTACAGCCCCACAACACTGCTTCAGAGCACACTGGGTTCTGCAGGGAAATTCACATTTGCCTACACCCTCTTCAGAGCCAACAATGGTAAATTCAGGCTGAACAGTTGTTGCATGTATCCCTTCATCGTGAAAGATCTCCTTAATTTGCTTCGCTACTTTCATGTACGATTCTGGATCCTGACATTTGATATGAGCAGTGCCGATGATCCTGCTTCCAGCCAGTTGCCAAACGTGCAATTCATGAACAGCTTCAACTCCATCAAGTTTACGAAGCTTCTCATTTAAAGAGCGAATATCAATTTGCTTGGGAACAGTTTGCAAAAGGATAAGAGCTGATTCTTTAAGCAGTGGGTATGTTGTATAAAGCAGAATGCAAACCATTATCAAACACAGTGAGGGATCCAAATATAGAACCCAGCAGGGCCCGGCTTCATAAACTGTCTCTATATCAGTTGCATTCATATTCATTCTGCTAGAAATCCGAGTAATGTTTTCTGAGCAATGGTCATGAATACATGGGTTAACACAAAGCTCATCCTTGGGGCAGGGACTCCAGTAAGCGTAAAATATTAAGGCGTTTACCACAACAATAACAGATCCCAAGGCATCTCCAAGAACATGCAGAAATACTCCTCGCATGTTGAGCTGGGCACTGTGGTCTATGTCAACGTCCATATCTAAAGAGCGATTACTAATATGCCCGTTTGGGTGAAGGTCCACTTGACTGTCTTTCGCCATGTCACCTGCAATGAGAAGAGCAACAGTGTTACAGTCCTCCATATTTCTTGCAGCATTTGTATTTGTCAGCCTTTCAACTACGCCAGCACACTGATAACTTCCAGAACTATGGAATCACTAGATATGAACTGCACATGCACTACCGAGCAATTATTTCTTACAACACCTGTGTAACTCTCAAAGGCTGTCATGAAAAGTAGCAATCCTTAGCACCTATAGCAGCAACACTTTGCATTTTACACCAGCAATCTGCAACCTTTTAACTCCTTATACCCATCTAATACCAACCTGCAACACGGCATGCACTTGTCCCCTCCTCCCCTATCTTACTTCTGGAAAACTAAATGCAAAAAGGCAACCCACACCAATTGTGGAACTGCTGTTAGTATGTCTTAACCTAGGTTTGGAACAAAACACACTTTGTGATTCCTGATATACCTGTGAGGTGCAATGCTTGAACATTCTTGGCATTCTTTACAACAAACCTCTACACTAGATCATGCACTGCAGCTGGTGAGGCTGAAAGAATAGCTTAACAAAAGTCATCTAGTGATTTTGTAACAGAAAAATTTGAACTTGGGACTTCCTGGTTCAAAGCTAGCCTTAATCATCATGCTATACCAGCTCTCAGTGGTGTGCATTCTTTTCAGTATTTTAATGAGTTAACTAATGCAGTTATAGTTATAACTACAAGTAGAAGAAAGTACTATGTCCAGCCTGTGTGATTTTAAAGTAGGGAAAGAGCTGGAACGTTTTGCATAGGTTAAGAAACTTACAATAGACAGATCTGCTGCGCACAAGTAATTATCAACATATGTTCCTGTATGGATCTTGGCAAAAACAAATGCCCACGTTCTTCAGTGAAATGGCAGAGAAGCAGTGTGGATTTCTACTTGTTGAGGCAAGTATGGCACGTGCCTCAACAGTATATGAAGTGAAGTGCAGTTATGCCAGTCTTTGTTATACCAGTATTAATGTCAGTTGGTTAGTATTCCATCACTGCATTTTATTATACATATATGTTCCACACACTCCTTTACAAGTGAAATGTGCTACCAATTTTGATCTAGAAGTGTGACCCTTCTAGGTACTGAGGGTTTTCAAAACCAGCAAGCTAACTTTGAGAAGAGCAATCGTTCTTACACTGAAATACTACACAAAAAGGAATTTCCTCTCCCACATCAAGACAGACTGAGTAAACTACAAAGAGGTTTGTGGATATTTTAGTGCAGGTACCCACAGTGAGGGATATGCTACTTGCCCAGTGGTTTTACCACTATAACCGGTAGAACTTGAAACCATCATGACTCCTACACTTGTTTCACCAAGTCAAACTCCACCTATGTAATGAATTTAACAAGTCTCAGTGGTAGCAAAGTCTATAACCCTTCAATAGAGACTAAAAGCTAAGCTTATGTTGTTGTTTTGTAAAGAACGTTCGTTTTCCATTTTTAAAAGTAGCAGGTCAAGGATTTTGACAGCTACGTATCAGGGCAGTTAATGCATACTAGCTTTCAATACAAAACTTTCAGGTCTTGGGAGCCAGTATAGGAACCCTAGGACCCCCCACCCATTTCCTTTTTTTGTTCTAAGAAATTAATGGGCAGGCGACAAGGGCTTGGGTAACTATGCTGCCGGCAGCAACCAGTCCTAATAAATATCAGTACCAACTACTGCCAAGACAATCCTGTTCCTCCCTTATACTCTGAAAATGGAAATTAAAGTAATCAAGGTTAACTAAGAAAATGCAAGCATTTTACCAAGCATTTCCAAAGATAGTCTAATGTGTTTAGGGATGCTTTTTGATAAAAAAAATCATGTATTGAAACATTGGAGGTGGATTCTTAGTATACTTGGTACACATGGATCCTTACCACACACCCAGGTTGTGTTCAGAATACCCTGAAATCTGATTTTTGGGTTGGTTATGTTTGGTTACGTACATTCAAATTACTTGAGAGCTCTTTGAGGAAACAAACTCAACTTGTTGAAAACCTGCCGTCAAGGCCCAGATTCCTTTAGTGCTAAGGGGAAATATAGCCCCCTAGGCTGCTGGCAGCCACTGATTATTTTATTGCAGAGATTAGCAAGTAGAAGCCCCAGGGCTAACCATGGCCCTTGACAAGCAACTATTGGCTAGCCAGTTGCCAACAGAGACCAAACAATGTTAGGAGGAACCAGAGGCTCTCTGGCACTGGAGTCTGCTGTCAGTCTGGGGAAGAAGAATTAATTCACCATCTGGCATCCTTTCTACATGCAATCCTGCAATACAGCTAATCCAACTAGGGTTCTATTTGCTGTCATAATAGGACTTCATCTTAACCTGAATTATATCCTCTCTAACGCTGATCCCTTATTAAAAGTTAAAAATACAAGTCTACTGGCACACATTTAAAAACAGAATATTGCCACAGATGCCCACTGATTTCTATAGCGGACAGCAAGTTCTTCGCCCAAGTTCTCAAAGTCAAGTCAATTGTGTTACGTAGCAGTGGCCTGACATCTAGATGATTGCACAAGTAACTTTGTCCTTTATAAGACATCACAAACACCTGCTGATAAGTGCCCTAATCACAATGTAGTCAAACAAGGACGCAGCAACTGCAGAATGAAGCAATGCAGGCAATCTGAGCAGCAACAATCTCGACATCTGTACCATCCAACCACTATTTCAATATGATTTTAGTGGTCCTTAAGCTAACCATGTGGTGATGTACAAATGTGGTGGTGGTAGAAGAAAGTGCCGTCAAGCTAACTTATGATGACCCTGTAGGGTTTTCAAGGCGTTTAGAGGTGGTTTGCCATTGCCTGCCACCACATGGGCAGAGTTTTGAAAGAACTGTGACTGGCTCAAGGTCACCCAGCAGGCTTCAGGTGGAGGAGTGGGGAATCAACCCTGGTTCTCCAGATTAGAGTCTACTGCTCTTAACCAGTATACCATGCTGGCTCTTCATGTACAAATGGCTCCCCAATATTTCAAAGTCTCTAGAAAAAGAGTCCCTCCACTGAATTATTGGCGGGAAATGACACTAGTGTGCATGCTGAAAAAGACAGAGGGAAGCCAAAGTTGCTGCCCCATAGCACGCTACATACCAGATATAACTCCGTGACAGTTTTGTCACCTATGGCTTCTATTACACCTTGGTTCCACTTGAAGTAATCTAACAAAAAAAATGCTTCAAGCAAATAGAACCAATGTCATATGAAGGCTTTGGCTATACAACAGGAACATCAAGCAAGTTCATTACATTCAGAAAGCAAAGGCAGATGAAAAGTGTTCCCAAACGGAAAAGCTGCAGGGGCTATTAGTTGTTTTACTGAGCTATACGGAACTGTTTCTACAGCATCCACAAGGATTAAGGTTACTTATTTGGAAAAGAACCATAAACTTCCTAAAGAAAATGCTACAGAAGGCAGGTGCACTGACGAAGACTTCTTGACAGAGATCACTGTCCTGTCAAAAGCCACCTGCAGAATTCCCTGTCCCCAATAATGTGCAGAGAAGTACTGCAGAAGCTTTCAAACTCAGGTCACCCTTTCCACAGCATCTGCCACAAAGCCCCCACACAGATTCTGCTGTATGATCTAGACCACACAGAAAGCTCCCATTGGGCCAGGCCTACTGGGTGTGCCAGTTGCCTCACTTGAACTGGAAATGCCACCTACAGCAACAATCCTTTACTGTGTGTTGTGAGGGTGAGAAGACTGAGCAGCAGGCAGGCAAGCTGTTTTCACCTACTTGTACTGATCTTGTCACCAAAGAACCCCAGCAAACCTTTGAAGAACGCCAAGGCTGCCTGCAACCCAGGCTGACAACCTGCACACTACTGAGGCTTTCTCTTCTTCACAACCTGGGGAAAGAACTTTTTCAAGTCCTCCTAGACCGCTTGGGTTCATAGGGAAAGAGACGAACACTACATAATGAAAGGTGCATTATACTAATGGACGGAGCAACTCTCTCTGGCAACTCCCCAGAGAGATTTTGAAGAACACGCTAGAACACAAAAACAAGACAGTGACATTCACAGTCACCAAAAAGATGGATTGCAAGGAAAGACACTGATGGGTACCATAGAAAAATCCAGATCAGAGATTCAATAAAACATGGTCAAGCGAATTTGTCCAGTGCCAAGTAACTCTCAGGAACCAATAGCACAGCATGAGGAGAACTCCCTTGGTACTTTTGTTTATAGGGGTGAGCAGCTCAATGTAATGGTTCAATTCCCCATTCCTCCCTGAAACTGAGCGGGAGGGCACCTTGGCCATTTTCTGGGCATGAAGTATGGGTCGCTGGGGGTGTGTGGGGGAGGCAGTTGTGAATTTCCTGCATTGTGCAGGGGGTTGGACTAGACGACCCTGGTGGTCCCTTCCGATTCTATGATTGATTCTATGAAACTCTGGTCCCTCCCTCTCAGCCTAATCTACCTCACAAAGTTGTCTTGAGGGTGAAAGAGCAAGGGAAATCCACATACATGACTCCCAGCTTAGAGACATACTTTCCAGCATCTGGGCTGAGTTAATCTCTGGACAGCAGGATAGGAGGGATACCAGTACAATCCCCTCAACTGCCAAGGACCACCAGGAACACTACCCCCATTCCAAACTGTTATTTGGCCTCGGAGGGGCCGTGGCTCAGTGGTGGAGCCTCTGCTTGGCATGCAGAACGTCCCAGGTTCAGTCCCCAGCATCTCCAGTTAAAGGGACCAGGCCAGTAGGTGATGTGAAAGACCCCTGCCTGAGACCCTGGAGAGCTGCTGCCAGTCTGAGTAGACAATATTGACTTTGCTGAAGGCTTTCACGGTCAGAGTTCATTGGTTCTTGTAGGTTATCCGGGCTGTGTGACCGTGGTCTTGGTTTTTCCTGACGTTTCGCCAGCAGCTGTGGCAGGCATCTTCAGAGGAGTAACACTGAAGGACAGTGTCTCTGAACACTGAAGGACAGGAGAAACACTGTCCTTCAGTGTTACTCCTCTGAAGATGCCTGCCACAGCTGCTGGCGAAACGTCAGGAAAGAAAAGACCAAGGCCACGGTCACACAGCCCGGATAACCTACAAGAACCAATATGGACTTTGATGGGCCGAGGGCCTGATTCAGTAGAAGGCAGCTTCGTGCGTTCAAAGGAGCGCTGTCAGGTTAGTTTCCACCCCCGGCATCTCTTCTTGGGGAAGATCCACCTGGGCTGAAAGGCCCCCCCCACCCCCGCAGGACCTCACCTAGCTTCTCCAGGCTGAGCCCATTGGAGCTGCTGCAGTTCTCCACCAGCGTGTTGGTCTCCTCCTTGAGCAGGTCCCCCGCCGACGCCTTGCCCCGCCGGCTGCTCCCCCCGTGCGAGTGGCCGTGGCCGGAGCCGCCGTGCTGGTGGAAGAGGCAGAGCCCCAGGAGGTTGACCAGCAGCCCGGCGGCGCCGACGCCGATGACCACCAGGGGCTGCTGGATCTCGTGGGGCTCCGTGAAGCGCTCGATGGCCTCCAGCAGGATGGTGAAGCAGAGGGCGGTGAGGAAGACGGCGTTGACCAGGGCGCCCATCACCTCGGCGCGCACCCAGCCGAAGGTGTTCTTCTTGGTGGCGCGGGTGCGCTGGGCGAAGCGCACGGCCACCAGCGCCACCACCAGCGCCATCACGTCCGACAGCATGTGGAAGGAGTCGGAGAGCATGGCCAGCGAGGCCGTCACGCGGCTCACCACCACCTCCACCACGAAGAAGAAGAAGGTCAGCGCCAGCATGCACAGCAGCCGCACGCGCCGGCACTCGCGCCGCCGCCGGGGGAGGTGGTCGCGGTCGCGGTCGTGGTGGCGCTGGCGGCCCGGGGCCGGCGGCTCCCCCGCCGCCTCCACGCCCATCCTGCCCAGGGGCGCCCTTCACCGGCAGCAGAGGAAGCGAGAGGGCGAGGATCCACCGGGGCTCCGGAGGCCGCCGCTTCTCCCTGTCCGCTCCCCTCAGGCGCCGGGACCCGACCCCCGATGGGCAGCGCCTCCGCCGCTCTTTGCAGACGGTTTGAAACTAAACTTTGCACCCGAACCCCCTCGCGCTCCTTTCCACACGGAACCCCGAGCCGCCCACTCGCGCGCGGCCCCGCCCACCCAGGCGCCCCTCATTGGCTGCGGCCCCGGCAACCGGGCGCCCGTCGCGCACACCCTCCCCGCGCTATTGGTCTCCCAGGGCCCTCACGGCATCGGCCACGCCCACGGGCGGGCTCCCTCATTGGCCGGGCTCCCTCCGGCTTCTGGGAGGCGTGGCCTAAGAGGCGTGGGGGAGGCTGCGGTTGGAGGAAGGCGAGTCACGAGGTGGCATTTCCCCCACACACACACAGACACACACTCCTGTCCGAAGCCCCGCCTTCGGCAGAGTCATATTTTTGCGAGACTGGTGCAAAAGGTGGTTGCATCGCGCTGAAGGAGCTGGGGGGAAAAAGGCTTCCTTCTTGCCTTCCCCTCCCCCCCCCCGCTTTTCCCGGCTTTTCCACACGGCCCGGCCGGCGAAGCGGCGTCTTGCTCACAGCGATACTTTTCCACCCGAGCCCAGCTTCCTCTTTCGCCTCAGTGACGCCGGCGCGCTCTCCTGCCGGGCCCTGAGAGTGGGGGAGGGCAACGGGCGTGTGCAAACCTGTCACTCCACGCGAAACTGCTTCTTCCCTCGCGTTGCTCCCTTGGGCGTTCATGTGGGTCAACAATAGGTGGAAAATAAATACACGTTTCCCTCGTGTCCAAATGTATTCTGAGCCTACTCGGTTGCAGGAAAACAATTAAGATAAAAACAACACGCAGGATACATGAGTAATGCCATCCCAGAAGCATCACTATTCAGAGGGACAAGGTTCTCATGTTGGGTCTTCCTCTTTTACTGCTGTCTTCAACTTTTCCTAGCATTATTGTCTTTTCCAGTAGTAGAAAAGGGCAAGAGTCCAGTAGCACCTTAAAGACTAACAAAAATATTTTCTGGCAGGAAAGCTCATACCCTGCCATAAAATATTCTTGTTAGTCTTTCAGGTGCTACTGGACTCTTGCTCTTTTCTACTACTGCAGATCTGAAGAAGTGAGCTGTGGCTCACGAAAGCTCATACCGTGCCAGAAAATATTTTTGTTAGTCTTTCAGGTGCTACTGGACTCTTGCTCTTTTCTACTACTGCAGACAGACTAACACGGCTACCCACAGTGAATTGTCTTTTCCAGTAATTCTTAAAAAGGTAAAGGTTCCCTGTGCAAGCACCGAGTCATTCCTGACCCATGGGGTGAAGCTGGGTACTCATTTTACCGACCTCAGAAGGATGGAAGGCTGAGTCAACCGACTTCTGTTGGGATTGGACTCAGGTCCTGAGCAGAGCTTGGACTGCAGCACTGCAGCTTACCGCTCTGTACCACGGGGCTCCAGTGATTCTTAGCTATTTATTAGATTTCTACCCGGCTCTCTTCCTGGCCAAAGCTGGGCTCAGAGCAGCTAACAGTTAGTGGAGAAAATCCAACATCACAGCATAAAAATTCGATATAATACAGATTAAAATCAATCAAATTTAAACAACAAACCAATGAAGCCTATTAAAACAAGTTGGTACACAGTAATAATGCACTGGAGCCACAGTGAGTCAGGGGGAAATCAGTCAGGACCCCACAAAGAAATCAATCACATGAAATAGAAATCCAAAAGAAAAAGTTCTTATATCGTACCAAAGTAAGATAGACTCAGTTTGGTCATTTTAGCTTCCAGGGAGAGTTCCGGCTTGCTTTGATCTAGAACTCACTTAATTGTATCTAACACTCTCCTCCAACACCACATTTCAAATGAATCAACTTCCTGTCAGCATTCTTCATTGACCAGCTTTCACACCCATACATAGTAATGGAGAATACTACAGTATGAATTAGCTTGATCCTTACGCTTAAGAATCTTTTCTAGCTCCTTCCCAGTGTCAGTCTCCTTCTGATTTCTTGGTTGCAGTATCCCTTTTGGTTGATGATGGAGCCAAGAAATAGAAAATCTTGGCAGAGTGTGGATTTAAATCTGGATCTCCCAGAATTTAGTCCAACATTTGAACGACTACACCTCAGTTGTGTATTTCTGCCTCACTCAGAAGGAACTTTCTTTATTCTGTAATATGCCTGAACTGTAAAAGGTCAGGCAATTAAATAATAACATCACAACCTTTATTTTCCAGCAGGGCTTGGTGGTTTTAATAACTATATGGCAAGGCCAAAAAGGGCATATTTTCCTGGCATGGAAGCTTTAGTTGTTGAATCCCAGTCATCCTGACACAAGCAAAGGTGAGTATCAGCTCTACCACATAGATTAAAATCTTCAGCCATCCATCAATCAGTCAGGTGTTCTATATATCGATATAACTTCAACCTCTTACCAACAGTAAAAAAAAAAACCTACCTTTTCTCTTTCATGGCACCATGAATCCTTCAACCAATAACCCCCACATAGTTGGAGCCAAGTCACTAGAATTTCTGGCTATAGATGTCCCTTTTCACCCTGCACTCTATCCTAGCATAACCATCTGCAGACACACATCCTCTAGGACCAAACTCAAGATAATCTAATCTTGACTTTAGCCAATTTGTTGCACTCTCCAGAGCTTTGTAAAACAGTATGCTTATAAACCCTTCTAATGCACATTAGAGTATGCCATGTAAACTTTAATGATTATGAGTACAGAACCAAGACACAGTAATTCTATATTAAAGAAAGCAGAGTGCAAAAAAATTGCGAGGGCAGATGTATGACTATATAAAATATACTCTCCTGTCATACCATTAATCTAGTCAAAAACTGAGTCCTTGTTTATCCACTAATCACAACTATGCTGTTCTAATACAAAAATATTTTATGATATTCAGAACAGATATACCAACCCACTGAAAATAGACTCTCCATTCTTTTTTCCGTAGGAGCTTGCTTGTCTTTTTCTTCCACCAGTACGAACTGGAGCAATGTGTATGGGAGAATGATGAAATTATGTGCTTTGATTCTTGTACATGAAAGTAAAGCGATATTGAAACTGAGATCTCAGAAATTTGATCCTCATAACCTTTCCCATAGAGAAAGATCTCAAAGGTTTTTCTTCATAATAGATCTCTCATGTCTCCTCTCCATCGGCCCTGCCTTTCATTGGGGAGTGAAAGCACTTGAGGGAGTGGAGGGACTGCTCATTAAATTTGCAGATGACACCAAATTGGGAGGAGTAGCGAACCCCCCAGAAGATAGAGAGAGAATTCAATGAGATCTGAACACACTGGAAAAGTGGGTGGATGTGAACCATCTTGTTTTAAAAAATGTGGTATGGATTTTAAGGTATGTTTTAATATAGATGTTTTAATATGGTTTTAAATTGATGTTTTATATTGTGTTGTGAGCCGCCCTGAGCCCAGCTTGCTGGGAATGAGGGCAGGATATAAATGTAAATAATAAATAAATAAAAAAGGATAAGTGCAGAGTTCTATATCTGGGTAACAAAAATGATCATGATGCACACCTGGCTGTCCAGGCACCTGGAGGGAATGCTAGGTGTCACAAGGAACAGACGGGACAACCAGGTGTGTATCGCGAGGGGATGTACTAAAGACAAGACAAGATTGCTGGGAGATGCTGCAATGCCCACTGGATATACTGGGAGCAAGAAATGCTAACTGACTTACATGGGCTCCATTGAAATACATTACTGCACGCTGAAGTTACATTGAGTGCAGAATGGATTTAGAATGACAGTCTCTGGGCTCAGATAGATTGCTCTGGGACTGGAATGACCCTGCCCAGAGTGGAAGGATGGTCATTCCAGTTCCAGAACCTTTCTGCTCCACTGAGGAGGCTATTGTGGGAGTGTTACATGCCCTCACATCTGAGCCCACCCCAGTGGCCTCCTCTACTGCTCTGCTGCTGGCAGGGGTTGCCAGGGTGTGGCCCAGGGTGCTTTTGGCAGCATGATCAGGCTGCCAGGAGGAGGCCCAGCAAGTAAGTGGAGGAGACCCCTGGCTGGGCGCACTCTCCTTGTCATGTCCCCATGCCCGTGATTATAGCCTTTGCATCATATGGGCCATGGAACTGGTTGGGATCGTTGCCTGTGGGAGAATACTGGGGCCCTTGCCAACTCTGTCAGCTGCTCAGTTACTGCTAGCCAAGGCTCAGTTCCTAAGGAGGTGGAGGAGTGCTATGGAGACAGTGCTTTGATCTGTGCCCCTGCCCCTTCCCGCCCCTCAGCTGTGACATACACAGGGCTGAGTCCCAATACCTGCCAACCTGTGATTGGTTCTGTCTGCCCTATCCATCGCAGCCCTGTTGTTGCTCCTTGCGACTTGTATGGGACACAATGGCATGGTTACAGTGGACACAGTTGTGGCCTCGGTGACCCTGCTTCTTGGACTATTGGCTGCCTTCCGGTCTCTCTCCGTGGGAACCCTTTAGGGAGTGGACTTGCAGAGCCACAGTTACCCCAGTGGCTGGCCATGGGCCACAGCAGCGCAGAGAGCCCTTAGGATTGCAGTGCCTCAGTGTCTGTCACGCCTGCCTGCCTGCCTGTGGAGAAAGACTGAGGTGCTTGTGGAGAAAGGCATCCCCAGAGAATGGAACATCTCACACAAACAGCACTAGTGTTTATATAGAATCTGAAAAGTCTCTCAAAGCCTGTCACAGTGCAATCACTAGGGGAAAGCTGAAATGCATGTATAGAAACTGCAATAAAGATTATCCTGTTTTGTAAGAACACTTATTTATATATTTATGCTTTTGAAATCCTATATTTATTGTAGTAACACTAGTAGGGGTATGTGTGTGTAAAGTGCCGTCAAGTCACAGCTGACTTATGGCGACCCCTTTTTGGGGTTTTCATGGCAAGAGACTAACAGAGGTGGTTTGCCAGTGCCTTCCTCTGCACAGCAATTCTGGTATTCCTTGGTGGTCTCCCATCCAAATACTAACCAGGGCTGACCCTGCTTAGCTTCTGAGATCTGACAAAATCAGGCTAGCCTGGGCCATCCAGGTCAGGGCAACACCAGTTGTTACTTTTATCTATTTGATTTAAAAAATATATTTTTGCAAGTAGCCCTGAGTGTTTTTATATGGATGGAAGGGACATAAATCTTATAAATAAATAAATGTTTTGATTATGCTACAGTACGTTTAGGATCTTTCCTATTCCACATTTCTGTGTTCTGCTTTGGACATATTACGAGGTCGTCTCCCCCGGTAATTATTTGGCTCTTTTAATAAGGGAATTAGTAGAACATTTCCACTGGCCTAATTAATAACTGGGGTGGTGGCAGCTAAATCAAGTGTTGGCACTCTTGTTGGGTCAAGGAGCTGATTTGGGGAAATATGGCAGAATTTAGGCTAGAAAAAATTCTGCACATTCTTTGTCACTCAGGGGCAGGCAGGTGTTCTGATAACACTATTTCAAAATTCCTTCATTCCTTTGCCTTTGTGTGATCAAGCCAGACCTTGGCAATGTAGCTGACACTGTATACCTAACCTGTTATTTTCTTTATGGCCACCAGGCCTGACTTTAATTCTGAGACAATGCTGTTTGGTAGGCATGACTACAGTTATTTGTTATACTGGAAAAGAGCTGTGGCTCAGAGTTAGGGCATCTGTTTTGTACATAAAAAGTCCCAGGTTCAATCCCTGGCATCCCCACTAAAAAGGATCTCAGTAAGCAGTTGTTCCAAGAGACCTTTTTCTAGCTGAGGCCTAGAGAAACCCTGACAATCAGAGAAGGTGTCAGATAGGCTCTCTGCCAGCCCCGGATAAGAAACAAGATGGTTCCCCCCACGGACAAAATGGAGTTTTTTGTGCACTCCATTCCTCCCCGTTTGCACCTGGTCTCCTGCCCAAGATCTGCACCTCAATGGAGACCCGCCCGAGTAATCGCTGATCTGATACCAGGTCCCACAAAACGCAGGGAGCCCGGGAAGATCAGCCAGTTAACGCACGCGTTTATTTCCTGTATGCGTTGTCTTAAGTCTTTACCGGTAGTTAACTTCTGTATTGTTTCTTTGTTTCTAAAACCTAATCAACCCCATTGTATTTACCCTATATATGTACCGATATTTCCCCATGTCTGTATTTTAGCCTTAAGTCTCTATGACCTGCTGAACTCGCTGTCTTTCTGAAATAAACTTTTAACTCGCTGCAACGTCTGGAGTGAAGTTCCTTTGCAAAAAACGCAACGTGTTGCTGAGGCCTGACAGAAGGTCATACTGAGCTAGACAGATCAATGGTCCCACTCAGTTTAAAGTATCTTCATATGTTTATGTCTAAACTTTGAAGACTGTTAGGTAGGATTGTCAGGTGCAATATCTATCTCAGGTAAGATATCTTCATGAATGAGAATACAGTTCAGAGCATTTATAAGGAAGGCACATGATGTGGTGGGAGACTATGCGAGGAACCCAAAGCCTCCTGCACCTTGGATTCCCCCTCAGAACGATATCAAAAAGTAGAACCAGGCTGTTTGCGGGAATAAAGGGAGTTACAGTGCCCATGCATAAATGACCTTTGTCAACAAAACACAGTTTAACAATTTGTATGTACTTATCTAATAAGTAACATAAATATTAGAACTGGAAACAGAAACATTTTCATTTACAGAAATTAAGTATAATGTAAGAAAATATTTTGCAATCAATTAATTATGCAATGGAGCCATGCTTGCCTTCTTCACTGAATATGTCCAGCTTAAAAACGTTCTTTTTCTGATTTTGTTTTATTTGAAGCTAACATTTCCCATTGTCCTGTCTTCATAATAATTTTATACTCTCTTTTTGTCCATCCCTTTCACTGGATCAAATTGCATGTGCCAGAAAACAACACCTACAGACCATCTGCCATTTTAAGAACAGATCAGAATTTATTTATTATTTTCTAATTGGATCTGTAGTTTCATCTGAACTTCCTGTTTGATTTGGTTTCTGTTTTATCATTACTGAATTTTCTGGGCACAGTTGAAAAATGTTTTTGATCTTTAAAGACCAAAACCATCTCAATTCAAGGTACACTTGATGGGGAGGGGCTCAGTGGTAGAGTTCCTGCTTTGCATGCAGAAGGCCCCAGGTCCAATCCCCAGCATTTTCAGTTAAAAGGATCAGGGAGTAGATGATGTAAAAGACCTCCACTTGGGACCCTGGAGAGCTGCTGCCTGTCAGAGTAGACAATATGGTTGCCAGGTCCCCCCTGGCCACTGGCAAGGGATGAAGGGGGTAAGGTTGCAAGATGCAGGTTGGGAAACTCCTAGAGATTTGAGGATGGAGCCTGGAGAGGACAGGGACTTCAGTGGGGTATAATGCCATAGAGTCCACCCTCCAAAGCATCCATTTTCTTAAGGAGAACTTATTCCTGTAGTCTGGAAATGAGCTGTAATTCTGAGGGGTTCCCAGGTCCCACCTGGAGGCCAGCATCCTAATGACCTTGATGGACCAATGGCCTGACTCATTATAAGCCAGCTTCATGTATTCATTGAACACATGAACACATGAAGCTGCCTTATACTGAATCAGACCCTTGGTCCATCAGAGTCAGCTACTCAGACCAGCAGCAGCTCTCCAGGGTCTCAGGCAGAGAAAGGTCTTTCACATCACCTACTTGCCTAGACCCTTTAACTGGAGATGCCGGGGACTGAACCCGTTTCTCCAATGTCTGATGTACAGTGGGCAATACACATGATCCAGCATGTTCAGTATCAGTGGCAAAACTATGCAACACCCTCTTCAGGAAGGTTTGCTCTGTGCTATTATTGTTCACCTTCAGACACCAGGCAAAGGGAGTCTTAGTTTAGAGGACCCCCAGCATTTGAAATATCTATTGGTTGTTACCGTGCCTCTGTTATTGGGCACCACTGTTTTTTGTTGTTCTTTCCATTTATGGATCCTTTATTCCTAGTTATGTTTTATTTTATTGGGCTGAGTGGATGCTATGACCAGTGAGTGGAAGATACTCGTGGTTCATTCCCCTCGTAATCTCTTTCCATTGTATTCTCCCAATGCCTCAGAAAAGCTGATGGTGCGGTCCCATGAGGTTCTGAACAAAATCTATAAGGCATGAGAGGCTGTAATGGGGAGGGAGGATGGGGTGAAATTGTAAATAAGTCAAAGTTATAATAAATTCTGATAGGTAAAACACTGATAAAAGAATATGGTGCAACAGAAATTTCAAATGGTAAATTAAAAACGCACCCTAGTATATTATTCACAGTAGAAGAGAAATGGCTTTGGGTATCATCAAAAGCAGATTTATTTTTGTCTTTCCACATAATCATCAGTCTTTGGAAAGCAAGTGATAATGATTCAGAGGAAGGAAACATTCTAAAAAAACACAAATTCTTGGAAGAAAAAAGATCTTTTCATCACTTGTCACTACAGTAATTACCCTGTGAGTGACAAATTAAAAAACTGTACTGTTCAATTATTTTTCTTACATAGAAAATATTTTGGGAGGTAGGTTACAGCAGAGGACCACACAATACAGTGACAAGGTCACCAACAGCAAATTGATATTTAATTCTGGTAACCAGGAGGGAGAGGATCAATTTTATCTGCTAGAGGAGTAGCAACTTTTCAAAAACCAACAACAACACATGGAAAAAGAATGCCTCTTTCAGAGTGGAATTGGGATTCATCTTCTTCTGGGATGTAGCACCTAGAGGGGAATGGTTAATTTGAACACAAACACCCTAACTGCTTCCTCTCCCTTGTAAAAACATCTTACTGAAGAGCATGTATAAAAGGGGCATACTTTCCCTCCACGGAGCAAGAAGAAAAGGAAGCTTGGCTGGTTACTAGAAGAAGAAATAGTTTTTATGCCTCCCTTTTCTCTATTGTAAGGAATCTCCGAGCCACTTACAATCGTTTTCCCTCCCCGCCCCTCACAAAAGGTATCATGTAAGGTAGGTGGGGCTGAGAGAGTTCTGAGAGAACTGTGACTAGCCCAGGGTCACCCAGCGGGCTTTATGTGGAGGAGTGGGGAATGAAACCTGGTTCTCCAGATTAGCTCCCCGCTCACGTGGAGGAGCAGGAAATCAAACCTGGTTCTCCAGATCCACTGCTCTTAACCACTACACCACGCTGGCTGGTTGGCCATCCAGCCCAGCCAAAATTTGTGGATCCCTCTTATGAATCTAAAGTTATGGCTATTCAGAACCAAATTAATGCCAAATTTTAAAAAGTCTGCCTATTGGGATATGCTGCCCAGCAGCTTTTATATGAACCAATCTATTGCCCAACTCAACAGACAATCAATGCCATGACGAGGCAATAATGGGGCCTGCTGTTCAGAGAATGAACCACACAATTGAGGCAGTGTGGTCACTATTTTATTTATTTTAAAAAAATATTTTCCCCTGCCTTTCCTCTTGGCTCAAGGCAGCTCTAGTCTGTTTTCTAGCCTTGCCAGCATTTTGGTGAAAGTCACCCACCTGATTTGTTCACCCCCGCACCTTCATCCACTTGAGCATGAGCTTTCATACCCTTCAACCCACTGCTTACTCTGTGCCTCTTCTTCCAAAAGAAGCCTTAAAACACGCACAAGCCTTAAAAACCAGCACCATGCACTTGAGAGCTGCAGTTAGCTGCTAGGTCAGGGGTGGGGAACGTCTTTGTAAACCACTTTGTAAACTAAATATGTAAATTAAACATATGAGTATGAACAGAGTAGGGATATGCATTTAAAATCAATATTTTTCATATTTGGGTATATTGGGGGGGAATCAGTATTCCCAATATCCATGAATTTCAGTATCGGAATGGTATTCAGATTCAGGTTTTATTCGGGAATCCCAATTTATTCAGCTCCATTATAGCCTATGGGGAAGTTTTCCAGGGGTCTGGGGGACTGCTATTTTTAAACTAGAGGCACAAAATTTGCAGCAGAGCTGCTAGTGCCTGTCCACAAAAGAACTCCCAAGTTTCAAGAAGATTGAGTCAGGGGGTCAAATTCTATTGCTCCCCAAATAAGGTGCCCCATCCATCCTCCAATGTTTCCAGTGGGGGGGGGGAGTCTTTTTTTCCAGGGCAAAGCAAAGGGGGATGTCTGCAGCAACCACTGGTCAATGTCTCCCATGCCAAGAACCAACACAAGCACAACAGAATCAAAGCAGAGCCCTGAATCCCAGCCATACCACAAGCCAATGTGGCAAGCCCAGGAGAACCAATGTCAAACCAGAGAATCCCAAACAGGGGGACACTTTTGGAAGTCAAATAGAACCAATTGTAACAGAGAAGCCCAGTAGAATCCAGGGCCAATGTAGCTGTGCAAGCAAGTCAAACCAAAGAATTTCTGCAGTAGAAACTGAAGGGGGGGGGACTTTGCAAGCCCAGCAGAACAAATGTACAGGAAGCAATTTTCCTCCAGGCCAGATTGGCCAGGGATCTAGGGTCACTGGCAAGTGTCGGGGAGGAGGTCGTTGTGAATTTCCTGCATTGTTCAGAGGGTTGGACTAGATGGCCCTGGAGGTCCCTTCCAACTCTATGTATCTATGATTTCTACAGAAAGCCAAGCAGAACTCAGTGCCACTGTAGCAATGCAAGATCAACAGGATTAATGTGAATCCAGAGAATCACAGTCAAGGGGCCTGGAATGGGGATTGCTAGCACTGATGAGCTCTATAACCTGACCATCAGATGCTTCTATCCATCTTCTAGGGTTTCTTAACCCAGGGCACATAAACATCAGGCTTAAGGGCTCTGTAAGGTCCTCTGGGGCCCCCAACGAAGCATGCAGCACCCTTAACATGCTCCCCAGAAATCAGGCAATTGTGTTCAGGTTAGAGAGGGATACCCTAATGGTGAAGGAGCTGACCTACTAATGGCTGGCAGCATCAGCCTCTCCTCATTTAATTTAAATTAGAATGCTTGCAAGGATGCCTGGACAGATTGAAATATAGGACGACAATCATGTTTATAAGATGGTACAAAAAATGGGTTTGACCAAGGGAAAACTGAGATCATTGAAGATCCAGAGGAAAGCTTGAAATGCAGTGGGTGGATGCAGTCGGGGGGGGGGGGACAAGCGCCATGCCCAAGACTTATTGCCTGAGAAAGGTTCAGCCTACCAAATTGAGAAGCAAACAAAGACAGCGAGACATTGATACTGTGAGCAAACTTTATTAGGGTTGAGTTAAACTTATTAACAGTGCAAACACCCTTCTAAACAAATTGACTTCAATGGAATTAGAACAACATAACTCTGTCTAGTTGCACAATAAGGCTCCTTGACTGCCCTGTGCTTATGCAACATGGTGATGCAGTACTTACCTATTATTATGGGTTATAGCTAGGCTGGGATTTCTGCCTCATAAGGGAAGCGCACGCCATCCCTTCTGACCCTTTGATTTCAAGAAGCTCATATAAACATTTATAATAATACCACCACTTGTGGCATGGCACACTAAAAATATTTTATTGCTGTTCACTGTTGTTCATGTGTTCTATCTAAGTGCAAGCCAAGATGCAAGACAGGTTTTAATTCCACACAAAATCTTTGCTATTCTCTGTAAAAGGTGTTATTTCGAAGCACAAGAAGAGGAAGAAGAAGGGTGTAGTTCTCAAAGTTGGAAAAGAAAACAGATCTTCCCTGCCCACTCCCCTAAGCACTTGTTTTATCTCTTCTAGACACAGTCTTTCGATAAAGTAGGCAACCACTAACTTTGCATTGTAGTGGATATCTTGATGTGCAAGACTTTGGGGCGTGTCTCTATCTCCAGACTTCAAATGCAGCTTGTCTAACCTAAATGACACCAAATAAGCTAACACTAAACTCCACATTATAGGTAATGCTGCTCAAATAAATATGAAAACTCTGAGGGCGAAAATGGTTCTTCTTATTCTGATGTAGGCCCTAACAATGGTCATTTTCCTTGAATAAGCCCTTCCTTTACAATGCCAAAGCACTTTAGTCTGCTGTTGCTGGGGTAGATTGATAGCTGTTTTTCTCCAGCAGTAGTTAAGGTTGCTCAGCAGTAGTTAGGGTTGCCAACCTCCAGGTACTAGCTGGAGATCTCCTGGTATTACAACTGATCTCCAGCTGATAGAGATCAGTTCACCTGGAGAAACTGGCTGCTTTGGCTATTTTCTAATTTTTCAAAATGGTTGGGATCTACCTGGATGGCCCAGGCTAGCTTGATCTCGTCAGATCTCAGAAGCTAAGCAGGGTCATCACTGGTTAGTATTTGGATGGGAGACCACCAAGGAAAACCAGGGTTGCTATGCAGAGGAAGGCACTGGCAAACCACCTCTGTTAGTCTCTTGCCATGAAAACCCCAAAAGGGGTTGCCATAAGTCGCCTGTGACTTGAAGGCACTTTGTGTGTGTGTGTGTGTGTGTGTGGGATCTACACATTTTTTAAAAAAGATCTCTCTCCTACCATTGTTAGATTCCTGTTTTTCAGTGTGTAAAATAGTTTTTGCTCTCATTAGCCAGAATAAATTATCCAGCGCCACTAGGACACCATGTCCTATCAATAAGATGTGTCTGAACTGAAGAATAGTCTTAGTCGAACAATGGGGCATACACTGACTTTTCTAGTGGTCATTGTGACTCAGCAACAGTGACTCAGATGCATTACACCATCCAGCCTGGCTTTAGGAATTTGCCCACCTCAGCATGGTGCCTGGGGTACTCCTAATTCAGGTCACCAACATTCAGGTTCCTACTCCAGGCATGTCTGTACTTCTCCCTGACCTTTTGCAAGGCTGACCAGAGGCAAACGTGATCAGGGCTCCTAGGTGGTTGATAGTTGTTATAGGACAGAGAGTTTCAGCAAGTAAATATGTCCTCACCTTATCACAACAAGCTGCACCTCCCAAAACTCTTTGGACTTTGCTGATTTTTCTGTGCTCATCATTAGTAGTCTGCAATTAGTAGAGAGTACATGAATAACAGAATGGAAAAAAAGATTGCTTCCAGATGAACAAATTATCAAATGTCAACCAGACTATAATTTTTATGCAAACGCTGGTCAGTAGTGGAAGTAGTTAAGTAAACTGTGTAAGAATTTAGAATAGCAGGGCACATACTCATTTATTTCTTTTCTAAAGATGTCATTTGTTAATCAGTTTGTCTGATGCCAAGATTTCTTCTAAAACCTATAACAATATTTTATTGCCACATTTTAAAAACTGATCTGTAGCAACAAGATCTTATAGATTGTTACTAGCAACAAGCTGTCTCTGTAAATGCTGTGTGCAAAATGGGTCTCCCTTTTTTATAAATAGAACAGATTACAGCCTCATTCCACAGCTGGCATCTGTTCTTCCATTCAGATTTTATGCATCAGTCCTCTGATTCATTTGCATCCAGTATATTGTCTCTTTTCCTCCCTCATTATTCTTAATGTTCACTAACACTTTTGGAATAGTTAGAACTCTAATTTAGCCAGAGGACATTTCTACATTAAAAGAAAAATGCATGTGGGTGCTGGTAAAAATACTGTATCACATTTCTTCCCTTCTGCAGTGTTCTTTGTCATCAAGGCCCTTGTTCTAGTTTCAACATTGTTTATTCCTGCATAAAATAGCCTCCCTTTTATCTCTGTCCTGATCATTTTTGATCAACTTTGCTGTGATATTCCATTGATTTTAGTGGTTTTGTTAACTCAGCATAGCCCATTTTAAATGCAATTTGTATTTGAGACTAATACTATTACTTCCTTGTATACTCAGGCCTTTACATAGGCCCTTTTTGAGATGTTGCACTTTGTATCAATATCAGTTTTTTCCTCTTTTTAAAAAAATGATATGCTTATAATCTTTTCAAAAGCCACCTCTCTGATTTCAGACAAAAGACCAAAAAAAAAAACATGGACAAATAAGTGGCTTCTACATCAAATCAAGCCTGAACTCTCCCTAGAAACAAAAATTACTTAACTGAGGCTATAGTACTTTGGTCATATTAAGAGAAGGCAAGACTCACTGGAAAAGACAGTAATGCTAAGAAAAGTTGAAGGCAGCAGGAAAAGAGGAAGATTCATCGTGAGATTAATTGACTCAATTAAGGAAGCCACGGCCTTCAATTTGCAAAGTTGAGCAAGGCTTTTAATGATAGGACATTTTGGAGGACATTGATTCATGGCTTTCCATAAGTCAGAATCAACTTGACAGTACTTAATACACACACAAGGGTCAGGTGAGCCTTATAATCATATGACACTTGTAGCACAACAGCAAGAGAAGAGGAGGATTTTGATGTCGGCACCACAATACAGCACAGCCTTTGTATGTGTATGTCAGAGAGAGAAAGAGAGAGAGCCTATCATGGCTCAAGTATCATGGCTAGGAGAGGCCTCAGTTTGAGACTCAGAGCACTACTGTCATAATCTGGGCCTCAGGGACTACAGGTCTGATTCAGCTTCATACTGCGTAATATTTGTCTGCCACATCCAGTAAATATCTGAAAACTAGTGCTGGGGCAACATCAGGAAAGGTACTGGCCTCAATGCCCTCCAGGGCAACTGGTTGGCCACTGTGTGAAAGAGGATGCTGCCCTAGACAGACCACTCGTCAGATCCATCCAAGCACTTCTTAATGTTCTTTATCTGAAACAGACTGTGAGACCCAGCCTTGGTGCACTGCTGATCCAATTGTGGGTTGGGGAAGACTTACTCAATATTCTATATCAACCGGAAGCTCCTGCCACAGGAATGAGATTATGCTGTAGCGGAACAAGAAGCCTTAGTCATCAAGTGGGCCATGGAGACACTACGATGTAACCTATGGGGAGGTCCATTTATTCTGGTTACAAACCACATGCCCTTGATGTGGCTGCAGTGGATGAAGGATTCCAACCTGCAGCTCACCCAGTGGTATCCTGCATTCCAGCCATATAGGGTTGCCAGGTACTAGCTGGAGATCTCCCACTATTACAGCTGATCTCCAGCCGATAGATATCTGTTCACTTGGAGAAAATGGCCTCTTTGGCAATTGGACTCTATGGCACTGAAGTCCCTCCCCTCTCCAAACCCCGCCCTCCTAAGGATCTGCCCATTTCCTAGCAGCCTTCGCCTTCCCAGATGCTCCTGCTGAACTGTCTCCTCCCAGGGTGGCTACCACACTCTCTGGGGAAAGGTGGCAGGAAAGCAGCCACAAAGGAAGAAGAAGAGTTGGTTCTTATACCGCGCTTTTCTCTACCTTAATGAGTCTCAAAGGGGCTTACAATCACATCCCCTTCCCCTACCCACAACAGGCACCTTGTGGGGTAGGTGAGGCTGGGAGAGTTTGGAGAGAATGGTGTCTGGCCCAAAGTCACCCAGCAGGCTTCATGTGGAAGAGTGGAGAATTTAACCCAGTTCTTCAAATTAGAGTCTGCCACTCTTACCATTTCACCACGTTGGCTCTCATCCATGCTAGCATCCTCATCCTCATCCTCAGAGGAGGAAGACCATAGAGAAGCTGACAAGAGTGGCTGAGAGATTGGAGGAGCCAGATACTTACAGACTGGATTGGTGTGTCTGAGGTTTGGAGAGGCACACATCTCAGAAGATAGAGAAGGCACCTGTAAGAGGAACAGGCTTCACTGAGAACCCATCAGATATTTTGCACTAATTCATGGCAAGGACGTAAGCTTGCTGATAGGAAAAGAAAAAAGACAAACTGGGAACATTAGCCCGCTTGCGGGTACGCCTTGGAGACAGTTACTATTTGTTTGCATGGACTGCTTTGTGTATTTTATGCCCTTTGACAAAGCCAAACAGCTAGAGGAATGCTTGGGAAGGAGGTCAACACTTATTTATAAGCTTTGTGAGTATACGTGGCCCACTTTGAGCCCTTGTGAGTTATTAATGCTGTACCTTTTAGCTGGTTTGGAGCAGTGCAGTGCCTCTTCTGTTTCAGAGCTGTTTGGCTTTCTTCTTCTTTGGTATTAAATATTGGTTTTACAAAAAAAAATTAAATGAATGTCTTCTCAGTGGCTGTTGTGGCCGTTGCTAGGCAAGCACAACTGTATTGCCAGCCTTCAAAGCTCGGTTTGTGTCAGTAAAAGGCAGGGGGAGGGGCAGAACTCTCTCCAGGGCTGTTTTGGCTTTTGAGAGAGGACTCATAAGAGCCAGGCCCACCAGTAGCCAGCTGGCTACTTGCTATCACCCAACTTGCATGATTTGCTCAGCGATGGTTGCTATTCAGTAGCAGCCATGCCACAACGGCCAATGAGGAGTAGTACTTAGAGTTTCAGATTAGGATCTTGGAGACTCCAGTTTGAATTCCCACTCTGCCATGGTGCTCATAGGGAGACCTTGGGCCAGTCATATGTCTTAGCCTAACATACCTCACAGGGTTATTGTGAGGATAAAATAGAGGAGCAGAGAATGATGTCAAGTGATGTGAAGATATGGGGACTGCCAGGAGGAGGAAGAGAAGAAATAGTGTGGGGAGGGGTACAGTGGAAAGTCAAGGGCCCCCTGCAAATCCATGAAATAACTGGGCCCAACCCAATGGCCCACACCATGCAACTGAGCCCGGCCCAGCTCAGTGGATGGAACAGCACCAATTTTTCCCAGGGAGAGGCTACCAGGAGGACAGAAAGCTGAAGTTGGGGGGGAGGAGACATGTAAAGGTGGGGCGGAATTACAACTGATTTCCAGATGACATAGATCAGTTTCTCTGGAGAAAATGGCTGCTTTGTAGGGTATACCCTATGGCATTAAACCTAGCTGAGAGCTTTCCCCCCACAAAACCTGCATTTCCCAGGCTCCACCCTCTAATCTTTAGGAATTTCCCAAACTAGAGTTGACAACCCTCGTTGGGTGGGAAGGAGAGATGTGGGTGGGAAGAAGAAAAGGAAGCAAGAAAAGGGGAAAGGCTATATGGGCTTGCAGGGAAGGGACAGAAGAAACAGTGGAGGATGGGGAAATGAGATGCCCCTTGCAAAACATTGTGGGTTCCCTGCTCATATTATTCTGACTTATAAACTGCTTTATGTTTTTACACTTTCAACTTAGGGCCACATAGAAATGGGGACTGGAGCCAGGAATCTCTTCTGGAATCCAGTCCAAAGTGACTGCTTTACAAAGTTTAAGGCCTGTCCTGTGCTCCTTTTCCCCCTTCTGCTTTTGGGCGAACATCAGGCACAAATTGTCTTCTGTGCTACGATAAGAATCTTCAGTCATTCACATCAACAAACTAGAAGGAACAGAATTTAAGACAGCAAGCAGCATTTTTATTTATTTAAGGTATTAATTCTACATTCAAGCCCCCACCCGTGTGTACATTGAAGCAAAACAAATCATCATGATGCAAGAAAAGGCAAGTTTAAAAATGTGAAGAAACATGTTCAATGGCTAATTGGCAGTTGCAAATAAGTTATCAATCACCGCTAGCTACAATTTTTTGTTTTGCTTCTGTTAGATCCCACATAAACTTCTCTGCTTCGTTAACAGGAAGTGCTAAACCAGCATCTTTTGCAACAACTTATGGTAACTCTGAATTAAGCAAAGGTTCATTTCTGTGTAACCCAGTTGCACCAACATGAAATCCTTCTCTTGCTCTGTAACATGCCGGTTTGAGAGGAATTTATCCATTTGTTGATAAATATGGAGCACAATTCCAATCTGGTTTAAGATCCAACTCAACCTAAATGCTTGGGTGTTGGGAGTAGTCTGTGTTGACCTCTGACTAACCTTGGCATTCACATTGGCCATACACACAACCATTAGAAAATTAGGATGAAGTCAGGGTAAGTCACAGATGAAGATGACTCAGATGGCAGGAAAACAGACACATCTTTTAATGAGTTAATGAAAGGGTTCATGATATTCTGATTATCATAACCTTTAGGGAGATCTGATTTTCTTTTCCTTCTTTTAGATAGTCTAATCATTAGTGGAAAAGAAAAGCAGCACGGCTTTTTGTTTATTATTGCCATATTCTTGAGCAAGGACTTACATATTGCATCATAGTTTTGCTTTATTGAATTCTTCCTAAAGTTCACCTATAGCTATGACTATTAACCCTATGAAAAATCTATAACAAATGAGGGAAACAGAAAGCTTCTCAACATTACCGAATTTCCTTTCAGTGGGAAAGTGAGAGCCTGATCAGCACTTCCCAACCAAGTGGGAAAGCCCTAGTAGCTTTCTTTGACACCAAGTTTCAGGTGGGGCCAGTGTTGTGGAAACTCTGGGAAGGGCTCTTACTTTAGGTGGGACCCCATTTAGATTAGGACCAGCATCTGAGAACATAACTAAAGTCTCTTTTAAGAATCAAAAGGTACTACCAATTTAATTTTGTAGCTTACCCACAGAATACAACTAAATCTTTCTCCAGTTTTCTGAATTTTTAACGGTATCTGTGAGAAAACACAGGTGGTTGTAGAACCCTTCCTACATGTGAAAGATCTGTTTTGTTGAACAGACCAGGCTTCACACTGCAAGCACAAGCAGAGCATTGGAAGAGTAAATTGTATTTTTAAAGACAAAACACCCTTAATGGGAAAAAAGGAAGCCAGCAGGGCAACTGTGCACTGGAAGCTCACGCTTTCACAGCATATTTCGAGGGTACAGGTGCTTTTTCCGCTGCTGTATTTTGGTCTTCAGACCCTCTTCATGCTTGTTCAGCCTGCGCCACATGGCACGTGTTTTCTTGGGTTGCAAGTCTAGAGGCTTATACCGTACTTCTTTCCTTTGCAGAACTTCCTGAGGTTTTCCTTCTGGGTCTGGTTAATGACTGTCAGCACTCGGGTGAGGGATTTGTGCACAACCCAGATCTTGAAGAGTTTAGAGTCTGCGCCTCTGATCACCTTGACGAGACATTGCTGGGACAGTTCTTCAAGATCATCCAACTGCTCCAACAACCGTTCCTTCTTCTTCCCTCGTAAATCATGGGTCTTGATTTTTGCCATGGCAGTGGCAAAGAGTTGGTGCCACAGAGCAAAAGGAAAGGACGGAAGCCAGGAAGGTGGAAGACTAAATTGTGAGGATGTGGGGCTATGCAGGGGGGGGGGGAGATAAGAAAGAGAAAGCAAGGAAGAGCTCTGGTGTGGCGGGGAGACTCCCTGAACTTTCTTGAGATAAAAAGGAATTCTCTCCTTTGTTGAGTGACCTCACCTCATTAGCCTGCAGCTCCTCTTGGCATACATGCAAAGGGTGCCTTAAGGGCAGGATCTTCTCTCAGAAACAAAGAATACTGGCTTTGGAGGGGGCCCTAATAGGGGCTCCACACTCCACCTGAGGACCATGATCCAAGCATGGAAGTCCTACATCATACAGGGCCATAACCTTTTTATTTTCCTCCGGTGTGCGTGGCAATAATCACCCAGAAGCCACAACAAGCGTTTCATAAAGGAGTTTCAGTATGCTCATCCTGGATACCATAATTAATGTCTATTGTCGCCTCCATATTTTTCTCCTCCATTACGATTTTTGGTTGCAACATAACATACTTGCCAAACGCATTATCCAGGTATCCCCCTTGCATGTGTTTGTATTTCATCACCTGGGAAGTCATTGTCTGTAATCATCTACCATTCTCCAGTAATGATTTACTGTCCTTCTTATAGATTTGGCTATATTAACATCAGGATCTCTTTCAATAGCAATTAGCTCCCATGTGTGCAAATTCTCCAAATGCTCATGGGTGCTATTAAAGTATTTAGGTCACCACTTATACAATGGGTCAGGAGAATGCCAGTTAGTATATGCTTCATTCAGCATTTCATCTTGTTCCTTGCCTCATGCTTCAGGTGGGCCACCAGTTTATATTGTTAAAAACATGTGTATGGATTCAGAAAACATTAGGGGACATATAGTACAAAACTTTTCTGGGGATTGCAAGGGGAGGTTTCTTTGAGCCAATCAACACTGTGTATAGCAGGCTACTTCTTCCAACTAGCAGAACCATTTTTCACAGTTTGACTTTAAAGAAGAAACATCAGTTTGGATTCAATGCTTCCTGAGTGACTCTGCTGCTCTAAAAATGTTTGCCTTCACCTGAAGGCAGTTAGGCTTCATACATCATGAATGGAGATTATATGATTGTGACTCTGACCTCCTTAGCACTATTCAAAATATCTTTGTTACAGAGTCGGTATCCCATCACTTAGGGTTGCCAACTTGGTGTTGGGAAACTCCTTGACATTTGGGGGGGGGAGTCTAGGGAGGGTGAGGTTTGGGGAGGGGAGGGACCTCAACAGGGTATAATGCCTTAGAAGCCACCCTCCAAAGCAGCCATTTTCTCTAGGGGAATTTATCCCTGGCATCTGGAGATCAATTGTAATTCCAGATGATCTCCAGCACCCACCTGGAACCTAGCAACCCTACTCTTGTAAGCAACCTACACACAGTCTAGATGCTTTGTGGGATGTTGCATTGTAAATTAAGATACTGTGGAAGATCCAGACTTAAAACTGAGCCTCAGGGCATAGAAAACTAGTTCCCTTTATCTGTCTGGAGAAGCTACATTCGCTAGACAAAGGTGGCAATCAATTGTGGAGATGCACACCAGAGACAAAGTTCCACCCATAACAACATTGTTTTGATTGTGAGATAAGAACATTTAGCTGTAGTAGACCAAAAAGGAATTGCGACTATATTATTGAGGGATGGGTTCCCTCTTTTGAGATAGGGTTGAGAAAAAGGTCGATTTCTGGTAAAATAGCATGAAGGCAATAATTCCTTAGGGGTCGTCTGTGGCAGAGTCTCGAGGCACTTGAAAGCCTAACAACATTTTGGATCCTCACTTTGCTTTAATTGGGAGGTTTAAAGAACAAACAAGGAACAGGGTCAAGTGGTTATAAAGGGCAGAAAGTACACATGGAAATGTAATTATATAAAATTCAGATCTAATCAGGAAAAAATAGGGAGGCCATTCCCTACCTGGGAGGGAGTCACAGGTTTTGTTAAATTAGAGGCAAGTGTAATGAGATAAAAAATCCAAAATCCTAGTTCATAAACTGGGGAGGTAGTATGAAACATTTAAATAAATCCCAATGCAGCCAGTTCATGCCAGAGTCTTCCTTTGAAGAATTGTGTTGAAGAATTGTGATTTATAGGTAGAGTTCCCAAACTCCAAGCAAGGCCTGAGAGAGCTGTTGAGGGCACCTGAGGGTTAATGTTTGTCAACTGAGTTACGTTATAGAGGGCTCCTGCCATTTTATGCATTGTGTTGTGGTGTAGTTTTAGCTTTTGCGGGGGCTGGGAGGTAATGAGGTGCCTTGATTCCATATAGGGGGAAAGATAGGATAAACGTTTCTAAATAAACAAATATAAACTTTCAGCGGCTGAATTATTTAGGCCACCGCCACAACAAAAAAAAGGGGCTCTTGTACTGAGTTACCTAAATTGTCTAGTCTTTAGAGCACCTGGATTAAGCCCGGCTTCTGTGTCCCACTCAAATTCTAATCAACAGCTCCCAAGAGAATAAACAGAAAGACATCCAACGTTGCTTCACAAGAGACAGGAGTCATTACACTGGGTTCTCTTCCTTATTTTCTGTTAACTTGAAATCCTGTCAATACAAAAGCAAACAAAAAGAGGGGAGGGGGACTCCTCTTCTTGGTAATCCCCTCAGCAAGTGATTAACTCCAGTGATTCTGCTGAAAGATATGACACATCACAGGGAGGGGAGGAGGAACAGGGAGTGGGCAAAATGCACAGAATTCTTTTTTAAAAAACCATTTAAAAGTGGATAAACAGGGTGTGCATGTAGAATAGAGGAAGAATCCAGTAGCACCTTAAAGACTAACTACATTTCTGGCAGGGTATGCAATTTCGTGAGTCACAGCTCACTTCTTCAGATACAGCTGGAAAGAGCCAGAGTGTGTATGTGTTTGTGTTAGAGAAGGAGCTAAGATATAATACATGCAGGGTTTTGTTGAGAAATTTTATTTACTTTCTGTTTAGGGTCATGCCATCTTCCATGCATTGGAGAGACGAATGCTGATGTGTGTGGTCTCAGCTGTTCCTTCTCTTTCTTTTCCTGTAGAATAAAGCAGATTTTTTTTAAAAAAGTGAATTGTTTAGGGAAATCATAGAAGTCCAGTAATTTGGCCTTGGGCTGTGTTTTGGGAGGGGGGAGTATTTGCTGATAAAAACTCTCAGATCTCCTCTAACTTGGATTTCAGTTTACCGGTATCAATGGCTCAATCATGCACTGGAGGCGTCAGAAGCACTGTTTGGTCTTTTATCCATGGATAGTTTCAGCTCGGTTGTCTTGACTAATGTTGATAGGATTTTCCTGGGGACTGTGAATGCTACCACCTTTCTGGGGGTAGTTTGTCCCTTCTGACTGTTGAAATAATGCAAGGAATTGGTGAGGGTCCCGCTGATGAAGATCAGGAGCATTGGAGTACCTTAAAGACAAACAAAAATTTCTTCCTGTTTAAGGTTTCCTGGATCAGAGTCTTCATCTTGAGATGAAATTAGACTGGCTGAGGGTATTTCCCCCTCAGCCTTTAAAGGAAGCTGTGATAAGAACATTATTTTAAAAGGCCTCTCTTAAACAACTTCTACCCAATTTAGGCCAATTCTAATCTACTATTTTTACTCAAGGCTGTTCAGTGAGTTGCAGAAAAGCTGCTCTGGGCTTTCCTGTGTAATGTTTCTGGGTTCCAAAACTGAGACCAAAAGGATGAAGAGTAGTTCAAACAGCTTTAACCTAAGGAGCAACGCCAACAGGTTCCTGAAAGCACTCTCAACCAAGTGGAACTACTGGAACATGTGACCAGACTAATATAAGGGAACAAGTGGGGGGTCCACGAAACGTGAGGTGGAATGCCATCTCCCCCTCACAAGGGGGAGGAATACCATCTCCCCTCCCAGGTGGGGGAATCCCCTGGCCAGGCCCGGAGCGGCCAAGAAGCTGCTCCCAGCGTCTGCTGCTGGCAAGGCTAGGCACGGCTCTCTGTGGCAGCAGCTGTCCAGAGTGACCAAAGGCATCTGCTGCAGCACAGCCTGGGAATTGTTCCCAGCATCATCTGCTTTTATTGCTGACACCTGGCAGCTGACCCGTTCTCAGCAACAGCAGCCACCATTTTGAAAGAGCTCTGTCTGCACATGCTCAGACAATCCTCTTTCAAAAATCGGGGGGATTAAAAAAAAACCCTCCAGTTTTTTTAAGTTCAGATTTATTTATTTTTTGTAGACCTAGGGGGTCCCCTAAGTCTGCAGAAAAACCTGTTGGGCATGAGTGTGCCCCCTATCTGCAGATTTAAGTATCCACAGGCAGGGTGCACACTTCAAAATTAGATATAGAATTACGGTAGGTATAGAGATATCCCGAAAGCACAAGTTCTGTCACAATATCCTGGATCACATATCTGCCCTTGACTGTTTTCAGTCTGGTTTCAGTCCTGATTTGGTGGATGATTAGCTGCAGATGAACAAAGGCAATGCCTCTCTGTTGGTATTGCTGGATCTCTCAGATATACCTTATCATCACTCACAATTGTTGAACTATCTAGTCTGGGGGTGGTGAAAATGGAAATGGTTTGAGGCATTTCTGTCACACCTTCCTCAGAAAGTGGTTGTGGGGGGTTATGAGTCTGCTCAATGGAACAATTGATACTCTGTATGCAGAAGGTCCCAGATTCAATCCCTGGTAGCTCCAGTTAAAAAGGGTCGCCTACAACAGAACTGCAAGGCCTCTTGGACAGCTGCTTTTACCCGATGAGGCTCTGAAAAGAGGGGAGGGACTGCACATATCTTGTGTTTCAATTCACTGAAATCAGTAGGACTGAAATGTGCTTCACTATGGCTGAATCATGCCCACTGTATTTAGCAATAAATTGCAAGTTAATGCCCTAAATCCACAAAAGCTGTAAACACATTGACCAGACCACTTTCTTCCTAAATCTGACAGTAAACAGTCAGGAGCTGGTGAGGGAGCCGAAAATCCTGAGTTTCAACCACGGGGACTGGACCCCAGTAGTATTTCTAAATCTACAGATAATGCTACCAGAAGAGACAGTGATTTAAAACAATTCTAATATAAAGAGCAATTTAAACATACAGCAATCTTTAGGCCTTGTTCTAGAACTAGTGAAGGTCATGTGAAGTATCAGTTACTTAAAATAGTATGAAGTACTATTTCCTTAAGATGGTTACATATAAGGGGTTGTCTTAGGGTTGCCAACTCCAAGTAGGGAAATTCCTGAATATTTGGGGGCAGAGTCTGGAGGTGGGGAGGTTATTGAGGATGTGATGCCCTTGAGTCCATCCTCTGAAGCAGCCGTTTTCTCCAGAGTAACGGGTCTCTGTAGTCTGGAGATCAGTTACAATTCTGGGAGATCTCCAGTCGCCTCCTGGAGGTTGGAAACTGTGTGTGGAAACTATAAATGTGTGTATAAACTATAAGTGTGTGGAGACTATAAATTCTATCACTACACTCCCCACCAGCATTTCAGTATTACTGAGAAAATAAATGAAGCAGACAGACAGATAATTAGGTTAAGTTACCACTTAAGGGAGATTGAATGAGTGGACAAATAGATCAATTATTTGGGGTCATATAACCTTGCAGCAATCAAAATTAATTTCCTCCGAACAATGCCGGTGTGGGAAATCTCAGGTTTCTACTTGCGAAAGGCTGGAGGGCTGCAAATTAATCTTGCAGGCTCATCACCCTCGTGCTTCTGCACGGCGAGCAATTTGGGAAAACAATTCAAAGCCCACAAAACACTTCTCATTTACTATGATTTGTACAAGACAAAAGATGCTTGTACATTTGGGCTGCTTGGTAAAAACAGCCTGCACAAAAAGCCACACTAAGTTCTTCCATCTGCTTCATGAGGATTCAAATCTGGTTCCATGATGGTAGCCTGATTGGCCTGGGATTATAATGAGGGTCACAGAAAGTCTCAAGAGCACCTTTTAGCCTTTGGCACTGTCGTGCTAGATAAAGGGAAATCTTTGCTCGTTATCTCAGAAACTTTTCAGCCTTGCTTGGCTGGCTGAAAAGACAATTACATGAAAAAACACTGGAAACAGTAAATAGCACTATCATTAGCCAATCAGGTATTCTGTGGTAATAAACATTAATAATTAATATATGGCAGGATTTTAAAGTGACCTGAACCTACCTTGATGAGATTCAATTAAATAGTATTTCAATGTCTTTATTGAATAACATGATAGGGTCAAGTTTGCTACATATTGTTAGGGTTATGCACAGTGTTCTTGTCAGCAGGAGGATTTCTATCCACAGAGTGTAGGGTAGCCAACCTCCAGGTACTAGCTGGCGATCTCCTGCTATTACAGCTGACCTCCAGCCGATAGAGATCAGTTCACCTGGAGAAAATGGCCACTTTGGCAATTGGAGTCTATGGCATTGAAGTCTCTCCCCTCCCCAAACCCCACCCTCCTCAGGCTCCACCCCAAAAACCTCCTGACGATGGTGAAGAGGGACCTGGCAACTCTAACAGAGTGCAACTTTTTCACAACCCCCTTTCTACTACAGCTCAAAGTAAGTTGGGGGGTTGCATTTTGAGCTGCAGTGAGAGAGGAAAGGTAAGAAAGTTGTACTCTGCAAGTAGAAATCCTTCCCGCCCAAGGAAGTGTGCTTGATCCAAGCCTGTCTTTCCCACTGGACCAAAATTCCACCTGGGGCCATGTCCTACACTTCTAATGCTGAGGGGTGCAGGAATTCTGATGGAAGGAGTACATCTGTCACAATCCCCTCCAAATAGCTCTGTGATTTCTACTCAGAATCCTCAGGGGAAGAGTCCAACGAGCCAAGTGGCTGAGGAGGGCCGGAAGGCCCAGCACTGCAAGGCCTCCACTGACAATGAACTACCAATACCAGAGGCCACCTTGCAAGAGTCTATAAGAGAGACCTTGCCACCAGCCTCTGAGGCAGCCACCAAGTCTCTGCGATGCAGGATTTGAACCCATGCCTGTAGCCCTCCCAGGATCCTCTCCCAATCCACAAGGACAGTGGCAGCAGAAGGCCTGGGCTGAAGTGGCACAAAGAAGGTGAAGGGCCAGACTGGCTGCACACAATCCAACTGTTGTGCCAGAACAGTGCTCTGGTGGTGATAGTTCCTTGCAGGATCCTGGCCAGAGCATACCGTAGCCTCAGGAACTCCAGCACCTGCATGCAGTGCCACTGGGGTCAATTACCTCTCAGGGTATTTAGGCCGAGGCCTGGGAAAACAGCCTTGCTGGATCAACTGGTTCACGAGGTACAAGCCCCATGGTCCAAGTTCCAGCCTCAAAGGTCTGTAAAAGTCTCCACCTTCCAAGCCCCAGGGTAAGGTACTGCTTCTGGGGAAACTTGACTGGGCAAGGTTGCAGAGAGTAAGACAACTTCAGAGAGATAACCCTACAAAGTTTAGTCACGATAAATGCCAGAATTAGAATTGCCAACTCCAGGCTGGGAAATTCCTGAGGATGGGGTTTGGGGAGGGACCTCAGTGGGGTATACTATAGAGACCATTCTCCAAAGCAACCATTTTCTCCAGGAACTGATCTCTGTAGTCTGAAGACCAGTTGTAATTCTGGGAGATCTCCAGGCCTCACCCTGGAATCCAGTGCGCGTTTGCCTGGAAGCAAACTTATTCCCAAATAAATGTGCACAGTATGAGGCTGCAAATCAAACTGAAAGGAATTGGATGGGTCATGCAGTTCACTTCATGCACATGTACTCAGAAGTAAGCATTACAAAGGGTAATGGGTCATTTCCAAGAAGGTGTGTTTAGGATTATAGCCATGACTAATTGTTGCTAGATCATGCTTCAGGTGTTTGTTTTTAAGTGGCACAAGGTTTCATAAGGAAAAACAGGTGGTTGCAACATAAGAGGAAAATGTTTGCGTCACAACTCCTGTCCTTAGACTTCACTTTGCTCTTTGGGCTTGTAAACAGGCGTGCCAAGTGATAAAGGTGCAAATTTGAAGGCATACCACAATCCAACAAAAATCAAGCCTTCTGAGGTCTGTGCCTACTGGGCTGTACCATTTCAGAACATAGTTGGGAGATCATAGGACAGGCTGTTTTGAATCCTTCTGTGGAAGCAGTTTTAATTAATGAGCTCAGTTTTTTAGAAGCAGTATTAATGGTATGATCCTGACCTGGATGGCCCAGGCTAGCCCAGTCTCATCAGATCTTAGAAGCTAAGCAGAGTCAGCTCTGGTTAGTACTTGGATGGGGACTATCAAGGATGTCCAGGGTCACTACGCCACCTCTGAATGCCTATTGCCTTGAAAACCCTACAGGGTAACCATAAGTTGGCTGTGACTTGACAGCACTTTTCACCACCACTTTTATGGTCTGCTTCTACCCTGAGGACTGTTTTATGAGCATCATTTCAGGCTACCAAGTATTGTTTTATGCTATTTTTATGCCCGGCCCTGTTTGTATGCTGTTTTTATTTTTATTGTACAGTACCGCTTTTTACTTTGTTGACTGTCTTGAGCTGGTCTCTGGAGAGATTGTCTATAATTTTTCTAAATAAATAATCATAAGCATGTCTAGGGGATATGATAACCAGGTTCAAGTATTTGAGGGGCTGCCATATAGAGGATAGTGCTGAGTTGTTTTCTGTTGCCCAAGAAGGCCGGACCAGAACCAACGGGTTGAAATTAAATCAAGAGTTTCCGTCTAGACATTAGGAAGAATTTTCTAACAGAGCGGTTCCTCAGTGGAACAGGCTTCCTCGGGAGGTGGTAAGCTCTCCTTCCATGGAGGTTTTTAAGAAGTGGTTAGATGGCCATCTGTCAGCAATGCTGATTCTGGGTCCTTAGGCAGATGATGAGAGGGAGGGCATCTTGGCCATCTTCTGGTCACTCGGGGTGTGTGGGGGGGAGGTAGTTGTGAATTTCCTGCATTGTGCAGGGGGTTGGATTTGATGACCCTGGTGGTCCCTTCCAACTCTGATTCTCTACTCAGATGTGTCTCAGATTTTAATAGGACTTATTGCATAGTAAATGTAGTTAGGCTTGCAGCCCAAATCTCCAGGTAGCAGATGCATCTTATGTAGGGCACATACATGCATCCAGAGGCAACAAACCAGTGTAGTGCTTGCTTATAACTATCCTATGACACCTCCGTCTGCTGATTTACCCTGCAAGATTCAGTCCTGCTCTGTTTCTTTCCACACACAAATTAGCATCTGTCCAGCCAGTAGATATTGGTGAGTTTATTGGGAGTTGCAACATTTCTGTAACAAGTTAAATTTGACTAATCCCATTAACTCATGCATTTAACAAAAGCCGCTGTGGTCAGTTTACTTCCAGGGCTATCTGCAGAAGCCAGTGCCAGACTGAAGCTTGCAGGGTAAGTGAATACATTGACTGATACAAAACAATTTACGGGTATCATGGAATAGTGATACTTCAGAGCAATCCTTGGTGTGAGAATATGAGTATCCCTTGTTGAATGCTGGAGATTACGTGGGACGTCTGCTAGCGTGACGGGCTTTTTGGATGTGTCACATACTCATAATTTTAATCGTTTGTATGCATGTTAATCTAGATGTCCTCATGTAGTTTCATAACCTATGCAAAATTCAACAGCTGGTCAAGCATAGCACTAACAGTTCAGGACTAACCCTTAACAAGACAGTGTAGCTTACAAAATAGCACATTTATTATTCTTTAATTATGAACATTTCTATTATTAGCCTTATAAACTTGGAGTTTTAATGCAGGTTATCAATATATCCTAGTTTACTTGATACTTTTCATTTCAATAATTCATATAGATTGTAATTGATTTATTTAGAGGACAGTCACCTGTTAGAGATTTAGTTCTTGCTCCTGCCACCTCTGTAAAGAGTGCCATGTAGGGGTCAGGTCACGCTTTCTTTCTTTTAGTCGATTCCAGTTAAAAGAGACCTTATATTGGTGAGCTTATCTTATGTGCTGGGTTTCCTATTTTACATAGCTTAGAAAAGTATAATCATTATGTATTTCAGAAATGATAGATCTGATTTTTAATCACATGTATTTTTTTTCTTGATTCATAGGGTTAATTTGCACCGGTTTCAGTTCAGCTCTTACCTAATAAAAGAGGTATGCTTTATTTTAAATAAAATCATTAACTTAAAGAAGTTTTGTGTTCTGCTGGCAAAAGATCTGACATCTGACTGATAACATTTCACTGTGCTGCAAGAGATAAGTCTCTCTTACAGTTTGTCTTAGCGGATCTAATTGGTGTCCACAGTGCTGTATTCAGCTTAATGAAGCTTTAACTCTCCAAGAACAGATCAGTGAAGATTTCTAAACTGGATGCAAATAAAACAATTCATCCCAAATGGTGCCTCCGAATCACTGTAAACTACCGTCTCACTGTAAAGGCTGAGCCCCTCCTTCTGAAACCTTCAAGTGCTGGAAAACCTGTGCAAGCCCTTTAAAAATTTTTTTACATGGTACCAGAAAGCCAGATCCAGAACAGTGCCCCAATGCTGCTTTTTTTTACATAAAGCAGCTATTCTTCAAATTCAAAGAATATCACATGTTGCTAGCATAAAAATAAAACATATGGGATTTTTAATCAGCAGAAAAGGCCTTTCAAACAGGCCAGTGGCTGGTGGGGGCAGGGAGGAGATATTTCTCTGGATTACAGTCATTGCCTGCTGTGGAACTAACAGTCAAGGGGAGTGTTTAAGATTGCAGCTTTTGTTTACCACTGTGCCATAAGCCTCTTTTGGGCCAGGGTCTCCTCTTTTTATTAACGCTTAAACTTGACTTTCCCAAACTGCAGGCCCTGCCTGACCCTTTGAGTTCACAAACAATGTGTGATGCAGCGTGGGATTAAGCTGTCAATCAGACAGCACAAACCCCTGGTGTGAGCCTAAGGAGGTCCTCAGACCAAGGCTTGGATCCTACTGTGAAGCGTCCCACACACACAGGGCCAGGCAGCAAGAAACATAACAGCCGCCTGGGTTCACTTCAGGTCACGCTGGCAAGGACAAAGGGCAAGGCAAGTTTTGACGGTGTTTCTTCAGGAAACCGGGTGAGGAGGACAGGTGAAGGATCAGCACTATTGGGGATTGAGAAACAAGTCAGTTTGTACGCAGGTGTGTCTTGTGCCTACTGCCAGTTGACAGCACAGGTGCACCACCTGCAGGCCATTAAGAAACAGCAGCCTTACAAACCAAAGATGTTTCAACAGCTCTAGATTTACTAAAGAATAAAACATATATTGTACAGCACCCAACCCCCCCCCCACACACACAGAGCCATACAAGCACACTCACATTTCTGCTTTCTGTGCCTTGTTACCATCCCCAGAGAACTTGTCTCGCAGTCTCTGAAATCTGCACAGCTTTTCATAGGGGAGATTTTCAAAATAGGTGGGCATGTTCAACAAACCATTCTTTCCCTATTTTGCTTCTAAAGCTATTTAATTTATGCAGACAGACTTCCGAATCAGCTGTCCTTTAACAACAAATGGCTGGTAAATTGTTGACTGAATGTCTAATGCTATCCAATTTTGACTTCCATTCAGTCCCACCTTATCGTCAAACAGCAGGGCGGGAGAAGAACAGTACTTAATACAGCAACAATTAGATACACGAAAAGCAGGCTTTCTGAACAGGCAACTGCAGAGGGTTTTTCCATTATGCAACGTGTTGCCAGTTCAGAGAACTCTATCATGGCAGTAATCCAGAACTTTGCAACAGGGAAGAAGCAGACATTGTGCTGGCTGCAGCATTATGCTGATAAAGCACTTAGGGAAGATACCCAATGTGTGTTCTGCTTGTTTAAACTCATTTTTTTGACAGAAGTGAAGAGCAAATGTTTGGCATGCTGTGCTTCATTCCAACTGAACAGAATCCCTTTTCTTGTTCCATGCTCATTGCTAAAATCACAACCCAATCACAACATTTAGTCTGCTCTCAACTCCTCTGTGCATATTTGATGTGGGGACTGAACAGCTCTCTTAATTGAAATACCAGTAAGCAGGGGGACAAGAGACAGCAAACTGACAAGTAAACAAGACAGACCAGTACTCTACTGATTTTCTTCTACAGTTAAAACATTCTTTCTAACAAACTTTTCTAAAACCAATTCACACAGGTTTTCCACAGAGACAAGCTTAAAATGCCATTTAAAACATCACAATTTTGTACAACGCAGCAAGGCACGGTTTCAACGCATCCCAAGGAGCTGCCGGCTTTTCAGCTGATAATGTTTCTCCAGTTCACCCAGCGCTTGGGCCCGCAGGTTGGCAGCATAGAGACGCTTCTTAAGATTAGGGAACTTGTCTTGCGAGGAACGGAAGTACTCCAGGCTGTCGCCCAACTGAGCGTTTTCTTTACTTTCCTCACCAAACTGAACCTTCTTTTTTCTTGTATGGAAGTCTGGCAACGCTTCATAATCATCTTAAAAGACACAGAGGAAAAACACTTATCATTACCGGAAAACTAATTTTCTAACCTCTGGTTTACTCTGTCCCCCTTGAAGTGGAAAGCTTCCATTGTTAACTACAGGGGAATGGTCTTGCTGCTGGTGACCGGACATTCCCACAGCTACATCAGGCAATTTGCAAGATCCTATGTCCAGACCAAACCCCTCCCCCATTATTTCCTTCTTTCATATGGCCTATGCATCAGGCTGCATTCACCTGAGTCAAAGGCAAGCAGATATTGCTGTAGAGGTTTGTCGAAGAGGTTGTGCCTTATTTCTAGCATTAAATATGTTGTCTCATAAGTCTCAGAAAAAGTCTCATTAAAAAGGAACCTACATGACCATTTTATAGCTTTAACTGATCTGAGAGAACGCCAGTTAATGCTCTTTTAGTGTGTAAAGTTAAATTTGTGTGTGTTATTGTCTGTGACAACAATGTGCTGCTGCTCTTACTGCATGCTACAGTGAAGAAAGACATCAGAGATATTTTAATAAGTGGCAATTGTGAAGTCAGCGGTTAACCATGGCATTTTGCAACTTGGAAATCAAGGTTCTGCCACCAAATGCTGTCACACTCCACCAGTATCCTAGGATGTCTGTGTGTGTACACATGCAAGTGTTGTGGTGCCTTTTCTCCACAATATGTAAACCCTCAGCAGTTTATAGTAATGGGGTTGTATCTAGATCTTGGACACAGGTTCTCCTAGAGATCACTGCTAGTAGACCTCATCAGAGGTGGTGGTTGCAGAGCTTGTTTCCCGAAGAACTAAAACACAAGGAATTATTTATGCTTTTAGCAGTGAGTCTAAGACTTCACTTGGCCTATAGCTGCCCCGTGGCACAGAGTGGTAAAACTGCAGTACTGCAATCAAAGCTCTGCTCATGACCTGAGTTCGATCTCGACAGAAGTTGGTTTCAGGTAGCCAGCTCAAGGTTGACTCAGCCTTCCATCCTTCCGAGGTCAGTAAAATGAGCACCCAGCTTGCTGAGGGTGAAGTGTGGATGACTGAGAAAGACAATGGCAAACCACCCAGTAAACAAAGTCTGCCGAGTAAATGTTGTGATGTGACATCACCCCACGGTGCTTGCACAGGGGACTACCTTTAGCTGTGGCTGCAGCCACATCACTTCATTCTTTTATTTATTTTGATCATATTAAGATGCTTAAGCCCTGACCTGGATGGCCCAGGCTAGCCTGATCTCGTCAGATCTCAGAAGCTAAGCAGGGTCAGCCCTGGTTAGTATTTGGATGGGAGACCACCAAGGAAGACCAGCGTTGCTGTGCAGAGGAAGGCACTGGCAAACCACCTCTGTTCGTCTCTCGCCATGAAAACCCCAAAAGGGGTCGCCAGAAGTCGGCTGCGACTTGACGGCACTTTACACACACACAAGATGCTTAAGCAATAGAGCTAGCTAGGATGAGAGACTGATACATGAGTGTTCTGGTGATCTTCGGCAGCATCTCACACCCCAATCCATAGTCAAGAAACTCCAGGTTGTTGCAGTCATACAAAGAAGTGTGGAGATTCTGCTTCAATTAATTAGAGCAGATCATTCTATAATGCAGTTTTTATAGAACTGTACTAGCCTACAAGTAGCAGGAGCACTGTAGCCTAAAAACCAACAGAGTGTTAATTCTAGTACAAGCTTTTATTGACTACAGCCCATTTCAGATGCTAGAGGCAGAGATGCTCATGTTATGACCTACCATTAACACACTCAGACGCTCATTTGCAATCTCATCCTCCAAGGCAATAGGTAGCAATAGCCACCTCTCTGAAGTTAGCTGGTCAAAAGCTCATTTTTTAATAAATGGCATTAGCCTTTAAGGTGCCACTGAACTTTGGTTTTATTTAGCATCTGTGAAAAACTCCCTTCTGCTCTGTATGTAGGTCAAACTATACAAAAGAATAAAGGGTTCCAGTCTTGCAAATGTGGTAAATATTCAGAAGCCAGTGGGAGAATAAGTCTCTTTCCTAGCACACAGTATTGCCAACCTAAAAATCATTCTCCAACAAAAGAATCTGAGGGAGACTTTAGCTTCTAGTTTGATTCTACGTTGGAAGTGTCAGTCAGGAAATGTGACTGCATTTTCCAATACCTGGGTTCGCATTATAGGTTTATTGCAGCATAAATGCTTCTGAACTATAACACAATCAGCTGTTATTGGGTACCACAAGACTTTTGGGGCCGAGCTGACTAATACAACTGTCCCACAGGAATGTCTCACTACAGGTCCTGTGCAATTAAGCAGTTAGGAAGCCTACAAGTACAGTGTTCCACAGTGTCCCATCCTGACAATAGGGTGCTTTTGCAAGAAAAAGCTATTGTGGTTCAGTGGTTAGAATGTTAGACTAGGATCTGGGAGACCCAGGTTCAAATCCCTACTCTGATTTTGGGGCAGTCATACTCTCTAACTTACCCTTCAGGGCTGTTGTGAGGACAGAACTGAAGGGAGAAAAATGTCCTTGTAAGCTGCTTGGGGTCCCCATAGGGGGTAAAGCAGGGTATAAAGACCTACATAATAATGGTACAGAAATGAGAGTTTTTCTACAACAAGCAATGCAGGATTCTTTAAAAATAGAAGAGTTAATACAGCTGCTTAATGTATTACCATCAGTGTGTGTGTACCATCATGTCACAGCTGACTTATGGCGAGCCCATTGGGTTTTCAAGGCAAGAGACATTCAGAGGTGGCTTGCCATTGCCTGCCTCTGCGCGGGTTGAGAGAGTTCTGAGAGAACTGTGACTAGCCGAAGGTCACCCAGCAAGCTTCCTGTGGAGTAGTGAGGAATTGAACCCAATTCTCCAGATTAGAGTCTGCTGCTCTTAACCACTACACCACTCTGGCTCCTATTACCATCACTACTGATGTGGATTTACCTGATGAAAACAGCAGGGGTGTCACAACACTGGGATTCAGTGGTCAGGCTAATTTCATGCACTGTCGCTATAAGAACTTATTTTACACACATTGATTAGTAGAAGGTAGAGCACCATGCTCCTTCCCCTCAGTGAAGAGAATGCCCGCTCCATGTAATTATGACCTATAGCGCTCAAATGCCAGAGAGCTACATTAGTCAGCAGAATCCTTTTAGCAAGCTCTTTCCATTTGCAATAGTAGCATAGTACAAACAGACAAGGAGAGTCAGTGTAGTGCAGTGGTTAAGGTGTCAGACGAAGACCCATACTCGCACCACTGTAGCTTGCAGGGTGACATTGGGCCAGACCCACTCTGAGCCCTGGCAAGTATTTGGATGGGAGACCTCCAAGGAACACCAGGGTCATGATGCAGAGGAAGGCAAGGGCAAACCACCTCCCAACATCACTTGCCTTGAAAACCCCACCAAGGGGTTGCCATAAGTCAGATGTGACCTGGCAAAGGCTTTGGCACAGCAAGTCACTATGGCAGGTCACAAGAACCATACACTAATTTGACACATCTAAGGAGGCTTTGGGCTCTTGTTTCTTGAGCGCCAACCCCCTCATGTTGCATGGCAAGCTGCCCTTAAATGACAGCTTTGCTACAATGATCTCCCTTCAGATCAAGTCAGAATTCCACTTCACTTATTGGATCCCAGCTTATAAAGCAGGCAAACGGTCAAGCTGCAGTGCTTTAAAGCAAGCTGTGTGATACCACAGGAGACTAGCTCCAGTCAAGGTAGATTACTGCCAATATGTTTCTCATTAAATATTCCAGCATTGCTATGTTTGGCTGCATTATAGAATTGCTATTCTAAAGACTGTAGTCCGCCATTATTATAGGCTTTGTCTAGTCCATAGCAGCCTGGTTTACGCAGCCATCTGTGAACTAAATGGTAAATAAAATATATTTTATTAAGGACCATCGTAAAGGTCAAATTACAGTCTAATCCAAAGGTAAAATACACGGGTCTAGTTAGAAGGGGCTAGCTGATCAGCAGGCTACGTCCATGTATGACATGAGGTCCCCGGCTACAACTTACGTAGAAATGTTATTAGAACTGGACTCGGCAGCCAAGAATATAGGCAAACATAAGCCAAGTTTGATGCTGTAGGCTATTCAGGACTTTGTCTGCCAGAGCATTACCAAGATATAGCCCTGATCAAGGCCAGAGGAATTTCACCAAGATTATATTCGCTGAATGCAGCACATCAGAGGCCTTCTCAGTCTGCTGCACAGATAGGGAGGTTTTTTACCACCCTGAAGTGACCAGCATTCACTATAGGCGAAGGACCATTACCCAGACATACCACTAGCCTTGTCCAGACATGAACAGGTGTTCTACCCCCTTTGTACGGCTATATATTAATTCCATGCTGGGTTGCTTCTAGCCTGGAATGACAGAGGTGCGGGGAGATCATGAATTCAGGAGGGCTATACAGATATCCACAATAGAGGTAGTAACTACTAAGGTCAGAATTCATATGAAAGCTGGAAGATTCTGCATTTCTGATTTAGTAGTCCTGCAGTGGCCTCCAATTTCTTCTCCTACCTGGGCTATTTGTTGGCAGCCAAAGTTGACGGTCTTTCAACAAGTTGTAGTTCTTCATCAAGCTCTCAGCCCTGTTTAGAATAGAGTTGATTAGTGACAGCAAAGCTTCTATAACAATAAGACATTTAATTTTTAGGAATGTACCTAGAAAGTTTGTCTTCTGCTAGTCTCTCCCGAACACACAGTTCCCGCTCTCTCTCTGGAAGATGGAGACAAGAAACTTCAGACTGATGCTAGAATCTAGCAAGCATTTTCTTTTATCAAAAAGGACTAACAGCTGTTGGTCAGAGTGTATAGCCAACTACTATGTCATGGGTGTAGTTCAACCCTTTCTCATGGAAAATGCAGCATCTCTCTCATGTATTTTGTGAAGTCCTATGTTGCCAGGAAACAGCACTCACTCATTGAGGTTGGCCCAGCCCTGTTATACAATAGGCTGTAAAAATAAGTCCTTTCCAGAAGACACACACAGGTATGTATGTGTTGCATCTGTGCTAGGCTACAATGACTAAATGGGAGGTGATTTAACTTAATATTTAGATATTCATAATGTGAAATTCCAAAGTAAAATTGATGCATTTCATTCTTTGTTTTCCTATTCACATCTGACAACACAAGCTAGGCTACCAAGAACTGTCCTGGGACAGTTTAAGCTGATGACACTAAAGGGATGCACAAGGGACATCCCGTCGCTGGACCCAGAATCCTCCCCTGCATCCTGTTGCAAGGTTAGTTCCCTTACGTTCCAGTCTGTGTTCTCTCTCTTTTATCGCTCTCTCCTTCTCTTGCAGCTGTTGCTCCTTCAGTTTCAGCTCACTTGGTGGAGTTCCTGAATGATGCAGCCTTTCTCCCTTTTCTTGCTCTCCTGATCTTGGCCCTCGTCTCTCCAAGTTTTTCCCTTGCTCCTCTGACACCAAGTCTGCTATCACTGGGTTCTGCAGAATTTCTTCAATCGACGGCCGACAATAATCCTTTGGAACAGGAAATACTAGTGATAGGCAACGCTCAAGTTTACATTTAAAGAGCAGAATTGTTCTGTTTGAGGATGCAAATTCTGGGATCCAAGAAATCTCCCAAACACATACATATATCCTCTAGTATGCACTAGAACTACCTGGATTTTCTGTTCCAACTGCAGTCACTTGTGTGGCATGAAACATTGCTCTGGAAGGCCCTCAAACTATCTCAAGTAATGCACAAGGGGTTATAGGGGGACCTACAAGTACAAAAAAAAATGCATACCAACTGAAAGTGAAGAGGGGTGCTTGGGAGTCCTATATGTGAATAGATATCCCATGTGCCTCTTCTTAAACCTACCCTTCATACTTCTGAGAAGCCACCCTTACCTTTAAGTTCAGCATCTTTGTGAGGAGATCATTCAGACGATCTGAATAACGGTATGGAATTCGTCGGAACTTTCCTTCCCTTATTTTTTCTGCCAACTCTTTTTGGTTGAAGGCTGTAAATGGAGGCCTAGAAAAAAGTGAAAGTACTCTTCAATGTCACATCAAAGAACCACTTGAAAGAGAGACTGCTCAGTTCTGGAACCATTATGGCACCCAACCTTGATTTCAAGAGCCTGGCTGTACTGAGAAGCAGCATATGGTTATCTTCAAGTACCTGCCTACAGAATTGTACTTACGACAGTGCACACAACTCATATAGCAAACATCCTAGAGACCAGATGTCAGATTTCTCATTGTAGGACATGCGATTTATTTGTTCCTGAAAATAAAAACACACACATTCAATTTAGAATCTTAATAAATGCATGGTAACATACAAGTTAGACAAAAACACCCACCACAGTAATTAGTAGTATGAAATCAGGACCACTGTTTTATATCTAAGCTTGTAAGTTCAAACATTTTAAACCCATATATTTCTCAGTGCAGTTAGATTTCTTGGTAACTGCTTGCCTCTCGGCATATTACAGAAGCATTGCTGCTTCATGAGTCCATGTTTGGCCATCAGTAGTACTAGAGACGAAATCTATGATCGTAGCTGTAAGTATAGCAGCCACTCAGTAGTTTTTGCAAGACGTAAGTTAAGATTTGCTAGAGTTGAGTAGCACCTTAAACACAATTTTTCAGGGTATGAGCTTTCAAGAGTCAAAGCTTCCTTTGTCAGACACCAGAATAGGTTAAGATTTGCTTCCTTGAGAAGGGGAAAGAGAATAAGATGAATATTGGTCAGATTTAAGAAACCCAGCAGATGCTTAAAACCACGCCCAATAGCTTAAAAAACCCAGCAATGAGAGCCAGTGTGGTATAGTCATTAGAGACTAGAACTAGGCAGAACCAGGCAGAAATCCCCTTCAGCCATGAAGCTCATCGAGTGACCTTGGACAAGTCTCCGCCTAAACTAACTCACAGGATTATTGAAAGGATAACGTAGAAACCACCATGTATGCCACCCCTACTAATTTGGAAGAAGGATGGAATAAAATGCAAGTGAGACAGATACTTACTGGAGACATGTAGTAGGGCGTACCAACAAATGTTTTTGCAAAACTGGTGTCATGGTTCAGTATTCTGGCTAATCCAAAGTCTCCAAGTTTCACGTTTTTCTTGTGATCAAGAAAGATATTAGCTGGCTTTAGGTCCCGATGTAGAACAGTACGACCACCATTACTCCGCCTGTGACACTCCTTCAAGGCTAGGGCCAACTGCGTGAGAACTCGAAGAACAAAGTTTTCATCTAAATAATGTCTTGGAAAAGAGAATGGGGTAGGTTATTTTCAGGGCTTTAAGCCAAAGCCGATTCCACAGAACTCAATAAACTGCTTTCCAAATTCCCATTATTCTAGTGAGCATGGCGCTATGCACAAAGAAGCAGGCTCAGCTTTCTACTATTGGGTATACCAGGCTTTCAGAGAAGATTTTATTTATGCAGATAATAATAAACAAAACATTAAAGACATTAAAATCCAGCATTAAAAACCCAGCCCAGAATAAAAACATAGGCCGTACAGACACCCATCAGCTTTAAATAATAGTTTCTAGACTAAAATAGTGTTTTTAAAAAACCAACCCCTTAATTAAATGCCTTGGGTATAGATGCTGTGCCTAAAAGAGAGCCACGTAGGCACCAGGCAAGCCTCAAGGGGAACAGTCAGCATCCCATAAGCAAGGTGCTACTACTAAAAAAGCCCTCTCTCTGGTTGCTGTGCACCTTGCCTATGAAGGCAGGGACACACAGAGCAGGGCTTGTGAGGTGGATTTAGAATCATAGAGTTGGAATGGGCCATCTAGGCCATCTAGTCCAACCCCCTGCTCAATGCAGGATCAGCCTTGAGCATCCCTGATAATTAGAACCCTTTTGGAATAGCCAGTATTCAGGCCTATCGGCAGATTGCACCAAGCTGTACTGCACCCTATAGGTGCTGCTACAGTATTCAAGCACTCCAGCATATTCCATCAGGCATTTTGCTAGTTAAAAAAATACTTGTAATTTAATGGCATTCTAGCATCTCTAGATCCCTAACTGTAAAATCTCCCCATACCACAGAGAACTGCCTGCACACTTCCTGGTGTCATGATGTAACAGCACAAGCTGGCTCAAACTAGAATAAAAATGGAGGTTACTTCCTACAATAGCAGTAAACTGAGTGATAAGCAGATTCATGACACTAATGCAAGAGAACCTCTGTGTGGGTAGCAAAATCCAGGAGGTAAATTATTTCAGTATCTACTCATGTGGATCTTCCACTGTAATTCTACATGCTGCTAATATCAGAACAGCAATAACTTGTTTGTTGGGAACTACCCCGATGTGAAATCACCTGAAGTGGTAACTTGCCCCAGTGTGTATATAATCACTTAGTGAAAATCTATACATACCAACTAACATTTTTGGGGTCCCAGCAATGGAAGCTGGTTTCTATAAGTAGTTGTAAACACCTTTAATATAAGCATGTTAAGCAGCCTTCTTTTCTACCCTCTTAATACTTCATTGCTTACTGGATGTATTATATTGTCTGTAGTTCGGCATACTGTAACTGTTAGATCCAGTTTATGCAGTGTATTACACTGTTTCACTGTTCTTTACATTGTGTAATCCAGTTTTACTGCATTGTTCATAGTACGCATGACATTGTCTTTATAACTCCAACCTGCTTCAAATCTTAGTTAGAAAGGCAGACAAAATAAAGAAAATAAAAAGTTGTAGTAAATTAGTCTCTAAGAATGCTAAGAGATTTAGCTTAGACATTTTTACAAATAATGGCAAAATAATTCAAAGAGGTTTTACATGCCTTTCTTTGGTACACTTAGCAATCAGAGAAGCCAAGTCTCCTCCTTCACAGTATTCCATCACTATATAAAGAGTTGTGTTTGTTCTGTCGATTATGCGATCATAATAGCGGACAATGTTTGGATGTTTAAGCTCACGGAGTAAGTTCACTTCAGAAACAAGCATCTGTTTCTCTGATTCTGTCATAGACCCATAGTCAAGTTCTTTCCAGACTAACACCTGAAAAAAGTTGAACAAGCCATCTCAAGTTGGTAGAGATATTAAGAATTTTTGTGTAATTGCTCAAGAACTTCAAAACTTGCAGTGAATTCCATAAACTCATATGCAAACCCAGGAAGTGAGGGTTTAGTGCCCACTCCCAGAAGTCATCTCAAACAAGACAATTTCTAAACTAGAGATTCTGCACTGTGTAGCTACAGAACCCCTAAAAGTAAATTAATCTGGGTTTCATACCCTCAAGGGCATCTAGTTGGTCAGAGCAGGAAACAGACTAAGATGAAGTTTTGGCCCAATCCAGCAGAGCTCTTATGTTTAGAAAAGGTCTACTCATCACTCACCACCACGCAAGTCAATATTACCATGGCACAAAGGTTTTGAGCAGGGCAGTCAAGCAGAGGGATTAACTCCTCTGATCGTCATGTCAAATCCAACTAGGTACATACTAACAGAAGTTGGAGAAAGTCCTGCTGAGGCAGGAGACCCCCAACCATATATTAGAACCTGAGACACTCATATGCAAGCCCAAGCATGGAGGGCTTAGTGCCCACTTCCAGAAGTCATCTCAAAACAAGACAATTTCTGAACCAGAGATTAAATTAATCTGGGTTTCATGCACCTCCTAGAATATAAGGTGTCTCAGACCCCACAGTGGCTGGCACAGCAGCCAACACAACAAAGACATTAGAACATTTGTTATGTCTTCCCAGTATCTAAGGGACCAAAGTCCTGTCTCGTCAAGTGCACAGGGAGAGGGGGAAAGCAGAAATAGGACCAACGGTAACAACTGGTAAGCAAGGGAGGTGGGAGGAAGAACAGCCTTTTAAACAGTGTCTCATTTGAGGAGTTGTTTTTACTCCACAAGAATAACACATCCTTCAGTTGCCAGTGGACCGTTAGAACAAGAGATATTAAGACTGAAGTCAAGACTCATACATTCCCGTTCAAACCAGAAGCAGATTGGTTTGCCAGAGGTTGGGGGGGGGGGGAGAAAGAAAACCACCGCAAGCTGGCTTTTGTTCCAAAACCAGTCTCTGGTGGTAATGAAGACTGGCTCTGGAACCAAACTAAATTCCATGTAGTTGTTCACAGGTTAGGGCCAGATTCACATGTACCGCTTAAACCACATAAACTCTCGTGAGTCAGAGCTCAGTGCACCAGATGCATAAAACGTCCATCCAAAGCATAAAAGCTGATACACGTTGCTTGATCTGTGTGGGGGTGTGTGTGTTAAGTGCCGTCAAGTCGCTTCCGACTCATGGAGACCCTATGAATGAAAGTCCTCCAAAATGTTGCTTGATCTATATAGCGATAACTGTTTTTGGTGGACACTTTGTGTGCATGGGGAATTGAGCTTTGACTCATGAAAGCTTACACTAAAACAAAAACACATCTAAGCCTTTAAGGTGCCAGTGGACACCCGTTTAGTTTTGCTACAAGAAGGAGAGTTGGTTTTTATACGCCGACTTTCTCTACCACTTAAGGAAGAATCAAACTGGCTTTCAATCACCTTCCCTTCCTCTCCCAACAGACACCCTGTGAGGTAGGCGGGGCTGAGAGAGCGGTGACTCGCCCAGGGTCACCCAACTGGCGTCATGTGGAGGAGTGGGGAAACCAACCCGGTTCCCCAGATTAACGTCCGCCGCTCACGTGGGGAATCAAACCCGGTTCTCCAGATCAGAGCCCGCTGCTCCAAACCACCGCTCTTAACCACTACACCACGCTGGCGCTCCTGCAACAGCCTAGTGTGGCTAACCCTCTGGAACAAACCAGTTTGCGGGCACGTGTGGAAACTGGAGTGTGCGTGTATCGCACGTGTGAACGGGGAGTTGGCCACCAGCCAGCCACACAGCCTTCGATTTCGGGGCCTCGCACTCGTGATCCCGGGCAGCTGCTTCCCACGCAGCCCTAGACACAGCTCTGACGTCCCCCGGGGGCGACCGAACCGACTTCCGCCCCACACTCACCCTGCCGTCCGCCTTCCGACGCACTTTCTGGCATTTCCCGTAAGAGCCGGCGCCAATGGTGACGAGCACCTCGTAATCCTCGGGGCGGCTGGGCATCCCCAAGAGCGAACGAACAACCCCCGGGAAGGTCAACACGAAACGCGTCCCTGTGCCTGCCGCACAGGCGTTTAAGCGAGCCGCGCCTGGAGCTGATTGGCCGCCCGCCGAGGCCACGCCCGTACACATCTTCGCGCCTTCTGATTGGCCTCCCGAGCGACACATCCGACGCGACGCGTAACGGCTGCTTGGGCCAGCCGCTAGGCAACCGTCGACCCTGGCGCCTGAGGGCGGCGCGAGTGAGCGAGCGTCACGCCCTGCGGGGCGTTGACGGCGGACGCCAGTCAAGGCGTGCCCGAATGAGGTGTAATGCAAAGTGCGCCTCAAGGTGAGCTATTCGGCGGCGCCAGGGGGAAGCGGAGAGTGTCAGTGTAGCCAGCTGCCAAGTGAGCCACGCAGGCACGTTTAGGCGGTTCCTTTCGGCCTCCGTCTGTGCAAACCGTTATTTTGTTAAAGTAGCCCTCTGGGGCTGTTTTAAAACAACAGCAAAAGAAGTCGTCGGGTACTGGCGTGTGGAACAAGCCAGTACCGAGGGTCAAACTATTGTCGAAGGCTTTCACGGTCAGAGTTCATTGGTTCTTGTGGGTTATCCGGGCTGTGTAACCGTGGTCTTGGTATTTTCTTTCCTGACCGAGGGTCAGTTAGAAGCTCCTGTTTAGTGCACAGGGTAGTGCTGCAGACGCAGACCTTGGTTTCAGCGAGGGAAACAACAGGGCAGCGAAATAGCCTTTCAAGCCCGCCTGCCCTGCTTGAGTTCTGCTTTCTATTTATTGCCATTACTTTCGCCCGCACATGGAGGATTCGTTGGCCTGCAAAGGGACCCCAACGTCTTTTCAGAATCCCGGCGAAGCTTCGGCTCTATGGGGAGTGAACGTTTCTTATTTACTGCGCGCTGTCGTTGACTCCCCCTGTTGGCGGGGAGGTCTCAGACTCGACTAGTGATGCTAATAATTGAGCACAAGTTGCTGCCGCGCTCCTTTTTCTCTTAAATTCGCTATATTTGGGGATGAGCCCCCCCCTACCTCTAGCGTATTCCCTCCAACATTTTACAAGTTAAGACAGAAATGTTTGTTTGCAACTCCAAGCCCACCCAGCTTCACAATCTGTGCCCTAGCTCCTGTTTTGTTTTGTTTTCCCCCTAGAAGAGCTTGTTTGCACAGGCTTCTGATGAAGAATGTGTTACTAATCTTGTTTAACAGATCGTTGAATTTCATAGTGTGTGTGATTAGTATTACTATACCGCTGCAAGTCACAGACTGGGTCAGCAGGTGCGAGTGCTGGAGGAAAGGAAGAGTAGGTGCATGATAAAGTCACAACGATGCACCCACTCCAATATTTAATGTCCAAGGACCGGGGACCAACGGGCTGAAAATTGAAGACATTTGCACTTTTCATTTTTTAGAAAGTGTCCACAATCTCCCCACACACACACTTAAACACCAGAATGCAGCAACTGCCCCCATAAACTAGGGAGCTATAATGCTAGCATTATTAACATTGGCATGTGCATTGTTTATGATACAATTTTGCATTGTTTTCTAATTTTGTAATCCAGTTTTGGATGTGTAATGGTATGGTAGAGTGTGGTCTTGTCTCGGAAACTAAGCAGGGCCCTACTTGTATGGGAGACCACCAAGGAAGACTTTGCAGAGGAAGGCAATGGCAAACCACCTCTGCTTCTCACTTGCCTTGAAAGACCCTTGCTAGGGTTGCCATAAGTAAGTTGTCACTTGATGGCACATACATACATATTCCTGCTTTATTGCACTCTTTGTCCTTTGTCCTACAGTTCTCCAATGTATACTATAACCTTGTTTTATTGCATTGTTTGTTGTATTATACTATCATTTGTGCATTCTTCTCCCCTTCTTTTTTAACTACTGTATGTGTTGTACTATCTATATTACATTGTTTTCTAATTCTGTAATCCACATTGAGTCTCAGTGAGAAAACTGGACTATAATTGAAGGAAATAAATAAATACAACCCACCCACCAGTGCCAAGGACAAACTACATGTGATGCTACAATTCCCTGATTAGAACTCCAGAAGTGTTAGGAAGGTCATCCAGACTGAGGCCACTAGGGAAGGTGGCCATCCTTGCTGCTTTCAGTCCTTGGTGGGAGAGTAAATTCTTCCCCACTGCACGCCACTTATAAAGGCTGCCTAATTTTAGGGGCAAAGAGCCCAGAGTGGTAAGCTGCAGTACTGCAGTCCAAGCTCTGCTCACGACCTGAGTTTGATCCCAACAGAAGTTGGTTTCAGGTAGCCGGCTCAAGGTTGACTCAGCCTTCCATCCTTCCAAGGTCAGTAAAATGAGTACCCAGCTTGCTGGGGGTAAAAGGAAGATAACTGGGGAAGGCACTGGCAAACCACCCCGTAAAGAAAGTCTGCCTAATAAACGTCAGGATGTGACGTCACCCCATGGGTCAGGAATTACCCGGTGCTTGCATAGGGGACCTTTACCATTTTAATTTTGGGGGCAGTAGCCACTCCCCCCAAAAAAGAAACAAAAAAACTGGGATTGTAAGGTCGATTCTGAAAGGATAAGCACTGTGTTAATACACTCTCCCCTCACCCAAATAAAAGTTTTCTATTTCACCATCCCAAAAATGGAAATCCAGATGGTATCATCATGCTTTGGACTACATGTTGTAAACTGTCTTACAACTTGCTAAGAATTACTATTAGAAAGTAAACAAAATTGTAGGTGGTGTTGGTCAGTGAAAAAAAATCCCACAACAATAATGCCTTTAAAAAAAATACTTTTATTATATTTGTACAGGGTACAAAAGGAAAAAAGGGAGGAGGGAAAAATTCACTTCCATCTGCAATAGGCGGTGTCATCTTTGATCGGTATTATACATTCATAAAACAAATTTTATACTTATTACAATTAGTTCGATATACTAGCTTTCGTCATAGTCTTATTCAATTAAAAGATTATAAAAAAATCAAATAAACAGATCGAGTGTATTCTTAAACATGAAAGACAGCCGCTAACGTAAAAAAGAGTAACACAGTAAATATACAGTGGCTACCATTTCTCTAAAAATTACTCATTATATAAGTAAGTCAAATATAATCTGAGATATAAATGTACTCATCTACTCATATAAAAAGAAATAAAGCTAAGTCGAAACATTTAGAGAAATATAAGTATGTCATGGTAGCCATTTCTCATGGAATTGCTCTATAGATTGTTTATCAACTGGATTCATCAGATAGGTCATTTTGGCCATGTTTACATATTCTGACATCTTTTCTTTCCATTCATCAACTTCTGGTAAAGTCTTTTGTCTCCATCTCCTCGCGAGCACCACTCTCGCTGCTGTTGTAGCATATTTAAACAAGTCTTTGAGTCTCGCTGCTAAATCTAAGTTTTAAATTGAGCATTGTCTGTATTTCACCACGAATCTTTTTCCAATAATGCTTTTTGCTAAGGACAGACAAAATAGAAGAATGACATGATGGACTGTCTCACCTATTATTCTCTTTGGCCTTACCCACCTGGAATGCTGGTTCCTCTGCTCTGGAAGTGCAACTGGCCTGGCCTAGTAAGGAAGGCTGGCTGTGGTCCAGAGGGGAAGGGAAGAGTAGACAATGTTTGGTATCTAAGCTCATGGAGTAAGTGCACTTCAGAAACAAACATTTGTTTCTCTGATTCTGTCATGGATCCATAGTCAAGTTCTTTCCAGACTAACATCTGAAAAAAGTTGAACAAGGTGAGGAGCTGATACCCTCCTCTGGCAGGAAATAGATAGAAGAGGAGAGACTTGTGATGGTATCTGCAGTATTGTAAGACTCCCTTCTTTTCCTTGGTTTAGACCCCAGTTTGATCCCCAATCTCCTCTTAGTTGTTCCTAAAGGGCAGCCCCCCCCTTTGGAAACTTAAACGCGTAATGGGGATTTTTTGGCATAAGTTTCAGAAAGTGTATCTGGCTGTCATGTCTAGAGTACATTCCAGCACAAAGAGGCAGGATGAGGCATTTGGGCAATTTCCAGTTGATAAGGAAAGTATCACCCCCACTCCAGCTGTCCTTCAAGTCCATCCACCCAGGATGGATCATCAAGAGGACAATTGACCTTTACTTCAATCCTCCAGTTCTTTGTCAATATGCTAAAGATACCCATCAATGATCTCACCTTGGAATATCAGGTGTCATTTTCCCGCTTTGCCTGGGTTTTCAAATTCGAGATAAAACAGATCCCGGAAAACAAGAGGAGAGGTGACCTCTGACAGTCGGAAAAGGCATGCATAATCAAAACACAGATCCAAAGTCCTCAGAAGGGTGACTGTGAGAGAAACAGCCATGCATAAAAGGCCTTTCAAACCTGAAAGATTAGGGTTTTTCTCTTCCCTGTGTATGACTGGAATTCATTAGAACTGCTCCAGCCCCATTTTCACCCCCACTGGCTTTAAGTCCTTTTTCATCTGTTAGCCTTCTACTTAAGTCCTCAGAGCAGGAATTGTTCTGTTTGTTTTCTTTAAATAACTATGTTTAAATTACAAAATATTTGAAAATCCCTGTGGAAGTCTTATTAATGTTGGAGGAAGACAACATGGATTGGATTATACATTTTCTGCTGTGATTTTATTTACTGCAATTTGACTCAAATCCTTGACAGAGAATGGAGATCCGAACTCACTGGTTCCTTCCAAGAGATCAGAGGAATTTATTGAGCTTCTCTATGGCTGTTTCAAAGCATGCAAACAAGAATAAACCTTGTCAAATAAGAAAATGTGAAATGAATGATAATTTTTGCAATGGTGTTATAGTGATTTTATTCAGAATTTCTAAAATGGAATGGTTTGGGAGATTACAAAATTGGTAAATCCAACATACATTAAAAGTTTTTTGTTTGAATGACAAAATGTGAATCTTGTTTGGAGACCAATTATACAAATAAGAGAATACTAACTGGATTGCAATGATCTTATTTATTGTAATGTTTTAGGTTGTGTAACAGTGATAGCGCTGGATATTGTTTATATTAGTAATCCCATTGGAATTTTAAAGAACATTTAGAATGGGGGGGACCATTATGGTCTGCCAAGACATTTTGAGCTGCCATTTGGAGACAGTCCCTAAAGATCAATCACTCATCAAATGGTTATTATCATTCTGAAGGAATCAGTGGATTCCGTTAGTCATTCTTGGTCACAGACAAGACTCTTCCTTGTTCAGCTGAATAGTTAAATAGTTTAATCCCACTGACCTCAACCAAACCAAAGTAATTTAAATCCTAGTTCCGTGGGATTACATGGTTTGTAAATTGAATTATCTGACATTTTACTCGTTATGAAAATAATGCTGGTTGCAGTGATATAAAATGTCCATCGGGTGGCACTTTGTCTCCACCTCTGCAATTCAATTAGGAAAGCCTAGCAGCGCTTTCAATATTGAAACATTTACTGTGGCATAAACTTTAACAAATTTGAGCCCATTTGATCAGATGCCTGAAGCTGGTAGAGATATATGTATGTTTAAAGGGGTGCAGAGAAAATAACTGTAAACAAAACCGTAAAAAAAAGGTATAAAATGTAAGAGGTACTGTTGTTCTACGGTATGGGATATATATATGTGTGTGTAAAGTCAAGTCACAGCCAATTTATGGTAACCCCAACGCTCAAATTTATTCACTCATCTGCTTTGAGTCTGAGGAGAAAAGCTGGGATAGAAATGTTTTACATAAATTCAAGATAAGAACAGTATAACCCACTAGCAACAGCAGTCTTTCTAGTCATCCTATGATAGCACTAGGCCAGTGGTTAATAAATAATGAACAAGACAGGAAATTGACAACGTGACAGGGGGGGAAATGACCTATCCTTTTAATGGAGATTTAATGAATGGAAATAGTTGAGGTTTCCATGGCTTGATGATAAATAGCATCATCTGGTAAGTGCTTGCAAATTAAGCTAATATTAAAGGGGTAGCTAGAGGGACCAGTTTAAAAACTGGCAACTTTGTTAGGAAGGAAGGCACATAAATGTTCAAAACGGATGTACTGATGATGGTTAGCAATTTTTTAAATTGCATTTTTCAAAACATTCTATTGTGTTTGCTGTTAATTCCTTTTTCAAGGCAACAGTTTAGATTAATGTGTGGGGAGGGAGAAATTAGCCCCCCCCCCAAATGCTGCTGCGTATAATTATCAACCTCAAGATGGGGTCTGGATTTCTCCCAAGATTACAGCTGATCTCCAGAATAGAGAGATCAGTTCCCCTGGAGGAAATGGCAGCTTTGGAAGGTGGACTCTGTGGCATCACATCCTCGCCGAACTCCCTCCCAAAACTCCACCTTTTCCAGGCTCCACCTCCAAATCTCCAGGAATTTCCCAAGTTCGAGATGGGAACCCTGGCTGTATATACCATTCTGGATGAGGGTTGTGTGCCTTATATCAACAGGTTTATGTACAATCTTGGTTTATGTTAAAGATATGGAATTGTAATGTTTTTGCTTGATCTAGGAAGACTCGGTATGATAAAAAAAACAACTGCAATCCTATGTGAGAGAGCCCTGTTGAATACACTGGGGTGTTCTGAGCAAGTAAGCACAGGACTTTGCTGTACATATGTCTAAATCAGTGGCTCCCAACGTGGGGCACAGCCCCACAGGGGGGCAATTTGATTTTTAAGGGGGGAAATTCGAGAATGAGTTATTAACAGTGAATGTTTTGCATTTCTTATGGTTCTAGGGGCTTCATATACAGTATATAAGTAGATATTGTGACATACACATTTTTAAAATTAAAATCAAAATATACATGGTGGTCAGCTGGTGACAATGGAGAAGGGGAAAGCCTGCTAAGAATTATATGTCACAGGGGGGCATCAGGGTTTTAGAGATGCTTAGGTGGGGCATGGCCAAAAAAAGGTTGGGAACCACTGGTCTAAATTCATTACCTAAAACTGATCTTAGGCATACTTGCCTGGAAGCCAGGTTTTGCCAGGTTAAGGCATTTGTGGATCAGTTATGATAAAGTTATGTGCCCATTTTGGGTCAACTTCATTATTAAACTTTAACCCTGTTAACATTAATCTGTTCGGTTTGGCATTGTAATTCCATTGCTCATTATTTTTCCATCAAACCAGAGGTCACATATGTAAGGTTGTCATCTGAACAGAGGAAAAGTGTCCTGCCCCTTTCTTTTCTTTTTTTAATGAGAAGAAATAGATAGTGGAAGCTTTTCATGGCATGGAAGTAAATAGTGTCACCTGATAATTACTTGCAGATTAAAGTGAGATTAAAAGGACAGCTAAAGGGACCAGTTAGCAACACTATACATACATGGGCAGAAATCCTAAGCAGTCTGCCTTGGGGGGGTTATTTCAAAAAACTCTTTAGGACAAGCATATTGAAACATGCACAGTAATTGCACAGTAGCACATAGAATGACCACAAACATCTGTTCTGGCCTTTCTAAAAACAGCCTCCTTTAAAATTCACAATGGGCAGCACAGCATTCATATTGTCTTTGCAGCTGTTAAGAGGTGACTGACTAATAAAGCAAGGAATGGCTCTTTTGTGCAGCTGGATGAGAGAGAAAGCTGAATGACTCATCAGCAATTCTGGTTATAATGACCTTACAGTAAGGATACTTTTACATTATTAGCTGCACAAACAGTTAATGACCAGGCCAATGAAATCACTATTAAAATGTATCAAGCTGCCTTACATTGTTATTTTTGTACTTAAAATTATCTTGGTTTCAAACTTTTCCCATGCAGCACAATCCTAAAAGTGATTAAGTATAACTAAATCATGCCAACTGACTTTATGTCTAGTAAATGTGCTTAGTCAGGATTGTTACTTTAGACTTGTGAAAAGGTAGCAGGATATCACTAAGTCCTCCGAGTTGTGTACCTCCATTTCTATTTAAACCTCCAATGTCAGCTTCAAAAGCCAGAAGAAGAAGAGTTGGTGTTTATATGCTGACTTTCTCTACCACTTAAAGGAGACTCAAACCGGCTTACAATTACCTTCCCTTCTCCTCCCCACAACAGACATCCTGTGAGGTGGGTGGGGCTGAGTGTGACTAGCCCAAGGTCACCCAGCTGACTTTGTGTGTAACAGCGGGGAAACAAATCCAGTTCACCAAATTAGCCTCTGCCGCTCCAAACCACCGCTCTTAACCACTACACCACGCTGGCTCTCCTGTCCCTAGCTAGTAATGATTAACTGGTAGTGTGTGTGGGGGGGTCGGTTTTAAACTTGTTTTCTCAGGGTGAAGTCATGTGCTTGGCAGGATTGCCAGTTTTTCAAATGACCAGTCAAGCTACCCTTTTGGAAAAGCAGTTGAATATATAGACGTTAGTGTGCATTAATGCTTCGTACCTTGCTTTGAAAAGCATCATGTGCTGATGTTCCTCATAATGCCATTAAAGGTATAAGAGCAGGATTAACTGTTTTTCCCACCTCCTGGCAGCCCTAGTGTAACACAGCATAACCATTGAAGTACGTATAGAGCAATACATGCACATGCAATCAAACATTACCACCCACAATTCCTGCCTAGAAGTGTCATTTGATGTAGAGATTTCTTTATGCATAAAGCCAACAGGAGTGCATTGTGTGTTGGGGTCTAATACATAGTGTTGGCCAGCTTTGGGTTGGGAAATACCTGGAGATATTTGGGGCAGAGCCTCAGGAGGGCGAGATTTGGAGAGGGGAGAGACTTCAATGCCATAGAGCAGGGGTGGGGAACCTTTTTTCTGCCGAGGGCCATTTGGATATTTATAACATCATTCGTGGGCCGTACAAAATTATCAACTTAAAAATTAGCCTGCTATATTTGGTCAAACATTTAACCAAGAGCTTCTGAGCAACTGGAGAAAATGGCCGCTTTGGCAATTGGACTATGGCATGGAATTCCCTCCCCAAACCCCGCCCTCCTCAGGCTCCACCCCAAAAACCTCCTGCCGGTGGCAAAGAGGGACCTGGCAACCCTAAACCAGCCTCAGTCTTTTCATTTAAACGTTAGAACAGAAGATACATACATGCAACTCTGCTCATGCAGGTCGGGTTCCTAGTTGCTCAGAAGCCCTGTGTGCATACAGCTCTTATCCTGACATTCAGTTGAACACGTGGAAGTCAGGATCCCAGACAGCACATACAATCAATGATGATGTGCCTGTCTATGAAATGATGAGTGTATGAAGCTAACTTCTTTACTGACTCAGACCACTGATTAGGGTTCCCAACTGTCCGGTGGTGGTAGACAATTGAAGAGAGCCAGCGTGGTGTAGTGGTTAAGCGCGGTGGTTTGGAGCGGTGAACTCTGATCTGGAGAACCAGGTTTGATTCCCCACTCCTCCACATGAGTGGCAGACGCTAATCTGGTGAACTGGGTTTGTTCCCGACTCCTGCACATGAAGCTAGCTGGCTGACCTTGGACTAGTCACAGCTCTTAGAGCTCTCTCAGCCCCTCCCATCTCACAGGGTGTCTTTTGTGGGGAGGGGAAGGGAAGGTGATTGTAAGCTGGTTTGATTCTTCCTTAAGTGGTAGAGAAAGTCGGCATATAAAATCCAACTCTTCTTCCCAGGCTGCCTTCCATCCCTCAGCTGGCTGGCAGGTGGAAGTAGGTCAGCTGAGGGGTGGTGGCAATCCATGCACACAGAGTGCACGTGGCGCGATACCATCACTTCCGGGTTTACCCCTATGGTTTCCATAGAGTTTTTGGAGGAATGCGCTAGCCACAGCCCAACCAAGCTCCCGCTGGTGGCATCAGGAGACCTGGCAACCCTACCACTGAGCCATATAGTTCAGCGCTGTTGACTCTGACTGGCAGTTGCCCTACAGGGTTTCTGGCAGATAAAAGGTCTTTTCCAGCTAGAGTTACCATCTCCAGGGGGGGCTGGAATGCTCCTGGAATTACATCTACTCTCCAGGACACAGAGATCAGTTCCCCTGGAGAAAATGGCTGCTTTGAAGGATGGACTCTATGGTATTATATCCCACTGAGGTTCCTCCCCTCCCCAAAACTCCACTCCCACTAGGCTCCATCTGCAAATTGCCAGGAATTTCCCAACCTGAAGTTGACAATCCTTTCCCCAGTACTAATGGAGATCCTTTCAGTAGAGATACTAGAGTCTGAACTTGGGACATATCAGCCTTCCAAAACACACATCTTAAGATCCGGTTGTGCCGCCTTTCCTTTTTACAACTTCCCCCTTGTCCATACATTTCTGTGTGGGCAAGAGTGCTTTTTAAAGCCATCCCCACCACAGGAAGAGGAGCAGTTTACTGTAAGAAGCCAGTGTGAAGGCACAGATACACAAACCTGGGGCTTTGGCACGAGCTCAGCCTGGCCACAAACCCACACTCTCAGGGGGTCTGGAAGGGCTCTTCCACCTCTTCTACAGCTGAATGTCAGGAAAATTCAACAACTGTTCCAGAGATTAAACAAACAGGGAACAACTGGGCCTTTTTTCTGCCTGCCATGCAGCTGTTGAAGTGGCACAGGAGCTCTGCCAGGGGAAAAAAAGGCAACTCTACATCTTACTGCTTTTTAAGTTTTCTCATTATTAGAGATGGCATTTTTTCTCGACAACAGTCTTTCTTCCTTGCTGCTTGTGTTGCTGTAATATATTAATCACTGTATTGAGAAAGATGCTCCTACCCTTTGGGGGAACAGAACTAGACCTGTCTTATTTGGTGAGGCTCCTGTCTTATCTGTCATGCCTTTATCCTGCTTTTCCCCCAAAGAGCTCAGGGTGGCATGGGGCTTCCTTCTTCCCCAGGATCAACCAGGACATAATCTGTACAAATCACTTAATTGGCATCAGTGACAGTTTTGCTACAAATTATGATAGGAAAAAAGGCCTGGTGCCTTTTTATGGTTGCAACTCCACAGCCTGACTGCTGAAAAGTTGTTGCAGCCGATGTCTTTTATATGTGCTATAGCTGCTCACATATTTGCAAGGGTCCAGAGCCACACCACTGTCATCCAGTACCATTAATCCATACAAGCGTTTGTGTCATAGATACCTGCGTGGGCTTTTCTCCTGTCAGTGGTCCTGAAATTTTAAAAAATGCATACCAGACCACTCTGCCTCAACTCCTCTTTCCCATAAGAAGAATTCCCAGTACGATCTCCACGTCTCGTGTCGGAAGAAATGAGCTGTGACTCATGAAAGCTCATATTGAAATAAATGTTGTTAGTCCTTATGGGGCTGCTAGACTTTTTGCTTCATCTAACTCAATAGGGCAGGACTGAGTCAAGGTTTTCTTGTTTTGCTTGCCTAAATAAAGCTTGTTTCCATCCGTGCGTGTGCTTTATTATATGCTAAGCAGCATAACAATAGCACATCAGCCACCAAGTTCACAGGTTCATTTTTATTTCCAGTACCTGTAACTTCTTTATAACTTTTCCTTAGGTTTGCTAACTCTGGGAAGGGTAATACCTGGAGATTTTGGGGGTGGAGACTGGGGGGGAGGGGTTTGGGGATTAGTGGGAACTCTGTAGGGTATAATGCAACAGCGTCCACCCACCAAAGCAGCCATTTGTGTCTACAGCCCCTATTAGGATTGCCAGCTCCAGGTTGGGAAATACCTGGAGATTTTGGGGGTGGAGCCTGAGGAGGGCAGGGTTTGGAGAGGGGAGGGACTTCATTGCTATAGAGTCCAATTGCCAAAGCAGCCATTTTCTCCAGGTGAACTGATCTATATCGGCTGGAGATCAGTTGTAATAGCAGGAGACCTCCAGCTAGTATCTGGAGGTTGGCAACCCTAATCTGGAGGCTGCCATCCCTATGCCCTGATACACTGACAACACTTCTGGTTTGCACAGAATGTGTGTGTGTGGGGGAAGGGGAACGACACTGAATGATGTTGCAATGTGGGAGGGGACACTGATTTCCCCTGATTCTCCTGTGTCAGCCTGTTGAGCAGTGGTAGGAAATGGGGGGCTCAGCCAGGCTAGGCTGGCAGGCCCAGTCACAATAGCAGGTGACCTTGCCCTCCTAGGCTTGACAACATACCTGTATTAGCATCTTGGGAAAGAAGCACAACTAGGAGGTTTATTGTGCCGCTTGACTGGTGGACTGCATTTGGTTGGATGGGTCACAAGCAGTATAGGCCTGGTGATAAATGGTGGGTAGCTTTGCTTTTAGGGTAGTGTCAGTGGAGGAGTAGAACTGGATGAAAAACGCTGAGTTATTTGTGCTGGTGGGGGATCAAAGAAGCAAGAAACTCCAGACCCTTTCTAATAGGTGAGATATGAGAGACAACTGATACACCCAGGGTCACTGTTGCCTGTGGTGAGGCGAAATCATTAAGAGGATGGTGGTCATGCTGTTCCCTTTCTGGCACTTTCCTGAGGTAAAATGGATGATGGTGCTGCTATGAGAGAAGAAAAATAGGAAATGTAGAAAGAGGGGATGGGAATTTCCTTTGCAGATTCTGAAGAAAACCTGTTATGAAGAAAACCATCATAACATTCGGTGAAAATCGTTATAGGGAATGGCAGGCAAAGGAAGTCTGGTTAATTAGAAGAATCTAAGAGGATGCCAGGTCACTTTCTGCTGCACCACCAACCCACATGTGCAAGCAGGACTACTAAAAATACTCAGTGGGATAAAAATTCTTTCCTGTCCTAAGGAGACAAACAAAAAGGCTTGGATCCCAGAGAGGATTTCTGCAGAAGGAAGCGTGGCCCAATTTTCACTGACTCCTCCCTGCTGTTCCTGGGGCCCTTTTTCCCCTCAGGAGCAGTAGTTTGGGGAGTATTTTTTTGCTGCCAGAGGGGAGTCACACACTGGACAGAAATGCATTGTCTGTGGAAACCCTTTGAGGGATCCAGCTGCAAAAAGCTAAAGCTAAAAGCCATGTCATATTTTTATCAGGACCAACCAAAATAATAGAAGACAGTGTACAAGCATTCAAGTTCTCCATAATTCTTCATTAGGTGGAAAGTTTAAAAAGAAAAGAGGAGGGGAGGGGGAGTCACTGCAGGCCCTGATTTTAAGATCTCTTATCTGCATGTCACATAGAATGCCAGGCAGACTTGAACAGCTTAGATGGTGCTGGGTGAAGCTGGCATCAAGTTGCACCTTTGGCCCTCTAGAAGGTGTAAGGAAAAATTACAACCTTCAATTGAAAATATTAAAAAAAAAAAAATAGCAGTGGATCAAATATCTCTCTAGCAATATAATGGAATACAGAAGTCCCTCAGAACAGAGGTCCCTTTTTGGTATAGTGACACATTCAGGGTTGGCCCAAGATTTTTTGGTGCTCTAGGCAAACTGTGAGCCTGGCAACCATCTAGTTGTTCAGCATTCTGTTTTCTATAGTGGCTAACCATCTCCCAAAGGGTAGAGCTGCCCCCACTATGAACCCCTAGCAAGTGGCATTCTGACATTCACAGCCTTTTGCATATGGAGGTTAAATGTTTAGGCTTTAACCGCCATCTTCTCCATTATTCCCTCTAAGCCCCCTCCTCCAGATTCTAAGAAACTCCAGTAACTATCCAGAAATGTTTTATTTAAGTATAATTAAGTATATGCAGCATAGAAAAAATACCAACTAATGTATGACATGGAAGATACTGTTTCCAGGGTCAGATCTTGTTTTCCAAAATACAAAAGAGAGCAATAGAAATGGCAGGGGTGGCTTTGGTGAGTGCTGACCCCATGTTCCACTTTCAGAGACTTCGCCATTCCCTTTTGAGTCCCAACCCATAGGTTGGGAAACACTGCCTTAGAAGGCTGAGGGCAGAAGGAAAATGTGATAGCCATTATATTAACAAAACTGGAGATTAATTTTAGATGATGCAATGTTTACTTGTTAATATAATGACTACCATATTTCCCCTGTGTTTTCAGCCTCTTTAAGGGGCCTGCTTTTCCAGCATTGCTAGTCACAGGGAGAAACCATATGCATAGGCACCATGCTGATGAGCTGGTGATTGCTTTCAGTCAACAGGCAGCAGGGTCATGGATACAGTCCGACCACTGGACTATTAAGATCAGTATTGTCTCCTCTTACTGGCAGAGGCTTTCCAGGATCTTTTACATCACCTCCTACCATTTTTACTGGAGATTATGGGTTTAATACTGGAACCTTCAGCATATCAAGCAGATGCTCCACCCACTGAGCCACATAGAGTTGGATGTGGCCAGGAGGCAAGCATATGGATTTATTTCTTGCATGTTTCTAGAGTAAGGCCAGCTATGTGTTCCTGGAACATGCTTGCCTGCTCCAGGCATATCTTGGTTTCAGCCTTTTGTCCTCTATAGCTCTACAGAGCTGAGGTGGTACATCCTCAGCCTTGCCTGGCTTTACCCATCTCTTGTACATATGAAAAGCCAGTGTTACAACATTGGGTTAATGCCTTTTTTCAGCCAGCTCCTCAACCTATGGAGTATGACTAATTAATTTAAGCATCACCCTCAGCAAAAGAGCACATTAGTTGCATGACCTCTCCAGATATCAGGATTAGCAGATTGCATGCAGGAACTGGAGGGCACTGAGGACATTGAATTAGCAAATGCTAGCGGAGCCCATCAGCTGGGGACTTTCCACACTCATGAGCATTACGAACTCGGTGCCTGGGGGATCAGAGAGAGCTAGGCAACTTCTTCGCCAGATTGTACAATATGGACACTTCCTTAGGGATGAACAGAAAATCTGCAGTTGAGTTTTACATTTCTGAACAGCTTTTGAATCAAGTGACCTAATTGAAAACAGAAGAAGAAAGCACAACATTCCAATAATCAAGGCTATTTCTGATTTAGTGAGGACTCTGGGTTTAAGTTTGCTTTTTGTTCACATAAAAGCCATACCTGGTTTCGTCTGGCATTATGACCCTATTCCCTAATTTATGCCCCCTAGCTGGGGACAGCAATGTCCTAAATTCCTCTGCCTCTTGGAGAAAAAAGGTATGCTGATGCAGTGAATCTACGCCAGGGCAGTGATACTGTTCTGCTCGTAGAAGAACTGGGAACACATTGGAGGAGGAGCATGTTTAGTGGGAATCTTCTGCTTGCTTCTGACCCATTCCAAGCCTTTGTGCCAATGTCATGCTAGCCTATGGATAAGGTAGCATTAATTGAAAGCACTCCTACTGAAGTCAATGGAGGGTCCAAGCTGATTGTCACTTGTCACTCTGCCATAAGGAGAGGAGAGGATTCCAGAGAAGGAGCTAATCCTGGGGTACCATCAACAGCATAACCCCCAGCAGGGAAGCACAGGTCCCGTATACAACATCCCTCTGTCCTCATGTGCTGCCCCCCTAGGGTTGCCAGCCTCCAGGTACTATGTAGACGAAAAAGTTGTTCCAGCAAACAAGTAATCACAATGTAACAGGTTTCAATCCAACAGGTAAGGTTTTTTAAAAAACACATTGAAATTTAAAAAAAACCTTACCTGTTGGTTTGAAACCTGTTACATTGTGATTACTTGTTTGCTGGAACAACTTTTTCGTCTACATTGTGCATATCCTATTGTATATATTGTACATATTTATTTGCTTTTTGTCACTTCATGAGCACTTTTTTGACAGTTTATATAAAATTTGCATTTATATTTGTGTGCTGTTCTTGTTTACCCATACTTACTTCACAGCACAGAGCCTTCTTTTTTGTTGGTTAGCCTCCAGGTACTAGCTGGAGATCTCCTGCTATTGCAACTGATCTCCAGCTGATAGAGATCAGTTCACCTGGAGAAAATGCCTGCTTTGGCAATTGGACTCTATGGCATTGAAGTCCCACTCCTCCCCAAATCCCACCCTCTTCAGGCTCTGCCCCAAAAACCTCCCGCCGGTGGCCAAGAGGGACCTGGCAATGCTATCTTGCTTAAGTCAGCGTGTGTAGTGGTTAAGAGCAGTGGTTTGGAGTGGTGCCGGTTGCGAAGAGGGACCGGGCAACCCTGTGCCCCCCTTCTTTGTATACTGTGGTTGCACCATCAATGGAACTGGGGCCCTGGCTGCCTGAGGGCTGCAGCAGTCTTAAGATTTAGAGCCACCTACTGACCTGGATGGCCCAGGCTAGCCTGATCTTGTCAGATCTCAGAAGCTAAGCAGGGTTGGCCCTGGTTAGTATTTGGATGGGAGACCACCAAGGAATACCAGGATTGCTGTGCAGAGGAAGGCACTGGCAAGCCACCTCTGTTAGTCTCTTGCCATGAAAACCCCAAAAGGGGTTGCCATAAGTCGGCTGCCACTTGATGGCACTTTATACACATATTGGTAAATTACTGGTTTTAATCTTTATGGATTTGTATGTGATTTTATTGAGATTGTTTTTATTGTCTTCAAATTAATTTGTATGGTTTGATATGTTGTTAGCCACCCTGAGCCTGGTCTTGGCTGGGAATTGAGGGCAGGCTATAAATTGAAAAAATAAAATAAAATGTCTGGAGAAAGATGAGTCAGTAAGTGGAGACTTTGTGATAGGGGTCTTTGGTGATTGAACATTTTGTGTAAACAGCAAAGGCCAAAAATAAAGCAGGAAAGGCAGATGCTCACAGCTGGGGCTGCAATGACAAAGCACTCAAGATAAAAAGGGTCTCACCAGAAAGAGAGACAGAAAGCGTATATCAAGATAGGCCTTCTTGAACAATCCCTATCCCATTCCACAAGTAATAGGGTTGCCAACCTCCAGGTACTAGCTGGAGAGCTCCCATTATTACAACTGATCTTCAGCTGATAGAGATCAGTTCACCTGGAGAAAATGGCCGCTTTGGCCATTTGACTCTATGGCATTGAAGTCCCTCCCCTCCCCGAACCCCACCCTCCTCAGGCTCCACCCCAAAAACCTCCCGCCGGTTGTAAAGAGGGACCTGGCAACCCTATCAAGTACACTCAAGTACACACAGAATATCACTCAAGGCCACTCTATGTATTCCTGGGGCATAGGGGAAAGTGTGTACTGGTTAAAACAGACTCCCCTACACAACAGGGGGGTCGCAGAGGCTCCAGAATAAGGGCCACCTTTCTCTGTCGAAGGGCTCCTGTCTCTGATCTTGTAAGGCAAAACTGGTCATGAGTTTTTATCCAGCAGGGGCAAGAGGTGGAATGGAGTGCCTAATATTCCCGAGCAACTGTGTTGCCACAGCCTTCCCCAGTGTATGGTTGGGATGCTGCAAATGTTGTCCCAAGCAGAAGTTACTGTGTTCAAATGTGATGATCAGATGTGAGCCAGGTACCAGTTCATGCTAAATAACTTGAGCGCCTGCCAAATGTCATTCTCCCTCCACCCACACCCACCCTGTACATGTGCAAAAATGCTGCCAGTCTAAACAGACCGGCAGCCACTGATGTTGCTAAGGACTACTTAGATGAATCTCAAATGGTAAGAGGTTAAACAAACAAACAGCATTTATATAATATGTGGGTGAATTTACTGTTTTAATTAATTTAATTGTTTAAATTTCTTGCCAACTGGAGTAGGCACAGCAAGCGGGGATGGGGAGTGGAATAATCAGGTCTGTGAGGATACACATGCACAAAAAGTTAACTGTTGCACTGCACTGTTAGGGAGGAATGTAGTGAAACAACCTGTTGAACAGCCATGAGTGGGTTGTTGAGCAGTCCGTCGAAAAAAAATTAACTCGTCGTTCACAACAGGCGAACAGGACATGACTAATGAAGCAGCAGGCATTTGAGTGTCCCCAGTGTACCACGGGAATTTACCTGCTGTTGGCTTACAGGACCTACAGTTATGCATGACATTTATTACATAAATTGGTTTTCGGAAATAAAATTGAGAGTCTAGCGGCAATCTTTCTATTTGAGTTATTAAGAGACAAAGGGTTTTGTTCCTAACCATTTTGTTCATGAGCTCAGCAGATTAGCATGTATTCTAAAGCATTTTAGCATGACATTTGGGGTGGCGAATGAGAGAAATGCAAGTAAAATTTAATTTATTTTTCCCACAGCAGAAGATGTGTGATAATACTACACATGGGGACTGAGGCCAAGTTCAGTCTTGGCCTCTGTTAACAGACCAAAATAACTAATTAGCAATGACAACAACTGAAGGGTCTTTGACGGCAACCAACCTTAACCTAGTTGTTTGGAAAGCAGAATTGCACAGCATCCCTGGAGTGACACATTAACTTTATGCAAATACTGTCAAAAATTACTTCATGTAATTACTTTATGGCTAGGAGTGGGGAAACCAACCCGGTTCTCCAGATTAGTGTCCGCCGCTCATGTGGAGGAGTGGGGAATCAAACCTGGTTCTCCAGTTTAGAGTCCACCGCTCCAAACCACTGCTCTTAACCACTATCCCATGCTGGTTCTCAAGTGTTTTCAGGTAAACAACATTTCCCCTTCTCTGAATGCACTACTTTTAACCCAAATATCAAAACAGGAAAATATTTAGCATAGCTCTGTTACTAAAACCAAACTGGAAGAAAAAGTCTACCCATGTCCTGATATTTATTATATAAAATCATGTGCTTCTCTCTCCTGAACAGGGAAAAAAACAGAGAATGATGCCACTGTGGCATGGATGTGGGGGTACAAAGGTGATTGTCTTTTGTCTGAGACAGATTGTCTTTTGCCCAAAGTCAAGGAATTTATCTCTATAAACATGAGGTACAAGTCATGCACTGGCTCAATATATTAGGCCTTTGGACCTTTGGAAATGTGACCCGAGGTCACCAGGACATAGAAGTGTTTTCAGTTCTGTGTTGTCAGGGTTTTTTCCTGCATCACTGCTAAGGTAGTTCCCTAGCAACCTACTGAATTCTTAGCAAAGTCAAGGTTAGTGTTGTTTGACTTCAGTGTCTCTAAGGATAACTGATTAAGGAATGAAACACCTGTCATTATGATAGGTGGGGTTTGTATGGACAGAGGAGTTGTATTTTGCAAAGACTTCCAGATGGTTGGGGGAGAGTGCAGTGAGGTTGGGTGTACTCTTTGTGATGACATACTTCCCACCCCAAACCAGTATCCCATCCAGTGTCATAGGACTGGGCGGGCGGGCGGGAGATCCCAGCTTTGGCCTCCGGTTCCCTGCTGATGCTTCATAGGCTGCTGGGGGGAAATATGTGGTGTTGTGTCAATGGATGATGTCACTTCCAGCACCAAACCAGAAGAGATGTCATTACATTGGGGTGACGATCTAAGAGTCACCCAATCCTATTTATTTATTTGTTTAAAATATTTATTAGACACCTTTCTCCCTAGCAGAACTCAAGGTGGCCTACAATATAAATAAAACTTAACAAAAACACAATAAAAACAACAATGATAAAACCCATAAAAAGTCACCATTAAAAAAAGCTCTAATTGGGTCTGCAAATAACAAAAAAAAATCAATCAAATGTACTCTTAAATAAAATGGTGGAGGGATGACCCAGGAAACTACAGGCCAGTCAGTCTGACCTCTGTCCCAGGGAGGATACTGAAACAGATTTTAAAGGGATAATTCAGCAAGCATCTAAAGGACAACTTGGGGATCCAGGGAAGCCAGCATGGATTTGTTCTTAACAGGTCCTGCCAGACCAACTTCATTTCCTTCTGTGATTGCGTGACGAGCTTACTGGATCGTGGAAACTCTGTTGAAGTTGTTTACTTTGATTTCAGTAAAGCTTTTGACAGGGTTTTATATGATGTTCTGATGGGTAAGCTGGAGCATTGCAGACTAGACTCTAGGATAGTTACGTGAATAGGGAACTGGTTGGGGAACTGCACCCAAAGAGTTGTTGTCAATGGCATTACACCTGATTGGAGGGAGGTGTCCAGTGGGGTGCCTCAAGGCTCAGTTCTGGGCCCGGTACTTTTCAATATTTTTATAAATGATCTGGGTGAGGGTGTGGAGGGACTATGCATTACATTTGCAGATGACACCAAATTGGGAGGAGCAGCAAACACACAAGACATAGATAGAATTCAACAAGATCTGAACACACTGGAAATGTGGGCGGATGTGAACAAGATGCAATTCAACAAGGATAAGTGCCGAGTTCTACATCTGGGTAACAAAAATGAGGGACATGTATACTGAATGGGGGATACACTTTTGGGTAGCAGTGTGTGTGAACAAGATCTTGGGGTACGGGTGGACCATAAGTTAAATATGAGCAGCCAGTGTGATGCAGTCTTCAACTGTTTCCTGAAGATCGACAATGAGGGGGGCAGATGCACCTCCCTGGGGAGGCTGTTCCATAATTGTGGGGCAGCCATGGAAAAGGCCCTCTCTCTCATTCACCCACCAAATGAGCCTCTTTAATTGGTGGGATGGTCATGAGGGCATCTCCTTGAAACCTTAATTCCCAGGTAGGAACATATGGGATACCCCAGTATCCAAGACTCTAGGACCTAGAGCATCACCCCAGAATGACTGCATAACTTCCTTTTTGCACTGGAAGCGATATCACATATTGGGGCAATGCTGGCGCAATTGTCCTTTCTGATTTCTTCCACCTGCTAACCCTACTTGACAGAAAAGATTTGTCTTCACAGAAATCTTCCCAGAACAGTACAACCATTTCCACCGTATGAATAAATAGATCCATTTGCTTACATTAAAAAAGCAAAGGAGTGCCATTAGGATTCTACTAGAGTGAGGCCTGAGCACCCTTCCAGCCTCACTGAACCAAGCCAATGAGAACATATCCTGCTCCTATGTGCAAAGTGCCATTCTAGGTTTTGTTTCTTTGTCACCCTGCAGTTTAATGCACCATAGGGAATGGCTTTTGTATATATCATATTGGGCTGCTTCCACCCAGAGGTTTTGCACAGGTTTGGCTTCCAAACCGAAACAGGATTTTTGGAGCATCCACACAACATTGTATTCCCCCCTGCTTTGCTGTCGTCGTTCCCAAACCAGGTTTGGTACAGCTTGCTGTCAAAGCATGTTTGTATGGCATCTGTATGGGAAGTGCACGTTTTTGCAGGTCTGCCCTCATCAGTATCATTTTTATCTCAGCCCCCCCCCCCCCCCACGGCCACTGGAAGGTCTTTTCAGGCATCAAAGCAAATCAGCAGTTGACATACTGCTAGCGTAACTTTTTAATGATCTATCTACTGGTTTCTCTAAATTCACAGCTTTCATTTTTCAAAAAGCAAGCCTTTCCCCTCATATTTCTGCAACAAAAGGGGCTAGAGACTTGCCTTTTTAAATAAATGAAAGCTGTGGACTCAGATAGGTACATAGGTCATTTTAACCTCATAACGCTATAGCAATAAATCAATTGCTGGTTGTTGTTGTTTTTGAAAGCCCCCAAAGCCCTCTGGTGGGGGGGGGCAGTTGCCACAGGGGGCTGACGCAAGGAGAGTGCAGGGAAAACTGCCAAGCAGCGGCTCCATCGCCACTGTGAATGTCTTTGAGTTTGTGGTGACAATGAAAACTGTATGGAGAACTGCTGTCATGTGGAAGAATTCAGTGAGGCAAATGCGATCTTGGGCTGTATTAACAGAAGTATAGTGTCCAGATCATGTGAAGGATGCTCTGGTTAGACCTCACCTAGAGTACTGTGTTCAGTTTTGGGCACCGCAATTTAAGAAATATGTAGACAAGCTGGAATGGGTCCCGAGGAGGGCCACAAAGATGGTGAGGGGTCTGGAGACCAAGTCCTATGAGGAAAGGTTGCAGGAGCTGGGTATGTTTAGCCTGAAGAGGAGAAGACTGAGATGTGATGATAACCATCAAATACTTGAAGGGCTGTCATATAGAGGATGGTGCCGAGTTGTTTTCTGTTGCCCAAGAAGGTCGGACCAGAACCAATGGGTTGAAATTAAATCAAAAGAGTTTCTGACTCGACATTAGGAAGAATTTTCTAACAGTTAGAGTGGTTCCTCAGTGGAACCTCCTTCCCTGGAGGTTTTTAAGAAGAGGCTAGATGGCCATCTGTCAGCAATGCTGATTCTATGACCTTAAGCAGATGATGAGAGGGAGGGCATCTTGGCCATCTTCTGGGCATGGAGTAGGGGTCATTGGGGGTATGGGGGGGAGGTAGTTGTGAATTTCCTACATTGTGCAGCGGGTTGGACTAGATGACCCTGGTGGTCCCTTCCAACTCTATGATTCTATAATTGCTGTCATGTGGAAGAATTCAGTGAGTTATGTGAGCTACAAATATCAAACAACAGTGGAATTCTTATAGTTTGTTTGACTGACTAAATAATCGAGGACTGCATATTTTGAATTGTAAAGCCTGCACAATTAAGCGCAAGTCTTATTTTAGTTGGAAGCAAGGTGACTTAACTGCTTGGGCGTCTAAAGTGGGTTATGAGGATTCTGTAATTTTTTATTTAAAAAAGAAAAAATGAAGTTGTGCATGAGCTGAGTAGAGGATGTGTCTGTATCACAGGCTCCCCCTCCCTTCCAGTTCTCCCTGTTAGGTAATGAAATTTGCTGTGAAGCACCATATTAATGGAGGTTTCCTTTTTAATTAGTGGCTCTCTAGAGATGCCGCATGCCCCCTTTAATTTTTGTTTCTTTTTAATACAAAGGTCAGAGCATTCAAGGTTGAAGAATATTCTATAGAACAAGCTGACTCTAAATGAGCAAACCCAGAAGCCTTAAGTATCTGCAGATTTAGGAGTTCTGCATGTAAAATTAGGCCAGAATACAGCCAAAAGACAAACACATTTAAATCCCATTGAGGATGTAAGGGCACAAATAAAGCACAGGGTTACACAGGCTTAACATTCTCCCATGGAAATTGGTGAGATTTAAACATGTCAAGTCTGGCCAGATCACACTCATTTTTTCCTTGTCACCAACTTGGGTATAGAATGCCCTCTGATACTGTTGCTTCTCCTTGTCAGTCCATATATTACATAAGGCAGCTTTAAAAAAAACAACCACAGGGACCTATTATGTCACAAGTTATATGGTTGCAATGCGACAACATAAGCCCCATTACATAACAATACTTCATCTACTACCGTTGTCTATATTGATCGAGAGAACATCTTCCATGCTTATATTGATAGAGAGAACATCTTCCATGCTTATACATAGCAATGTGATACTTAAAAACATCACCTTTAGGCCTATATTAAATTTGCGCCTTGCTCATTTTGTTGCTTTTTGTTGTTCAGCTCAACACAGTAGACAAGTCATAATTCTTAATCTTCTGGGTTGAACAAAGTCCAGTTCAATAAATCCTACATTTTAAAAAGAGTCTTAATAGTCTGTTGCAGCCTTTCTTACCCTTTCTGCAGGAAAACAGAATAGTGTCTGAGGTTACCCCTTCCAAAATTTACCCTCACAAGAACTCTGTGAGGAAAACTAGGCCCAAGGTCACCCTGGCTGAGGGGAGATTTAAACCTAGCTTTCCCCAGGCCTAGTCTGACATACTACCCACTACTCCAGTGTGGTGATCAAGTCCTTAGATGCAAGACTACTGGAGCCCCATGTAAGAGTGAAGCATAAATCAATTTTTTTTAATCTTAAATGTATATATTCTCCCAGAACTGCTATGAGATGCCCCAACCAAAACCCAACTTTCCTGTTACTTAATACTTTAGTCCTCATCCCCGAACACTGAAACAATGTAGGCCTGAGCAGCTCCATTTGCTCTGATCCACCCCTTGTACTTCGTCGGTCTTCCATTTTGTCATCTCCGCCAATGTAGAAATGTCTTTCTCTTCTACTCATAGGAGTCTTGTGGCACCTTAAAACCAATTTATTTTGTGGCTACCTCTCTGGAATCTTTTACTTAGGTTACTCTGTGCCACGGGCATTGACGGCATTATAAGAATAATACACCAAATGTATGTTCTGATTCCACATACTTTTCCCCTTAGTGGGAACAACAAATAGCAAAGGGTTGCCACCTGTACGGTCCCCTACAGCTTTTAGACTTGTGTGCCACCATGTTAGGTTTTTAGAATTTTATTGATGATTTTATTATGGATTTTACTGTATATTTATATTGTATATTGTTGTATTTTTAAAATGATGTTACCCGCCCTGAGCCGGCTTGCTGGGGAGGGCAGGTTATGTCTAATAAACAAAATAAATTATCGTTCCACTAATTACAAGGGCATAATTTTTTCTGTTTGTTAAGGGAAAAAATGCCCCCCCCTTTAACTTCCTAAAATGTCTAAAAGGGCACTGGATTTTCTGCCTCCTAGTTTCGTCAATGTTTGAGAAAATGTTTTAATCTTCAGAAAAGAAAAGGTCATCTTCAATATCCTAAGCCATCTGGAAGACATGTTCTTAAGATCTGCATGTTCTTGCCAAAGTACTGGGCATGTCATCTTCTGATTTCAGTTGCCCCGGCATGACTGTTCTCACAATTCAGCCAAAACTGAGGGGTGGCCCAGCTGCTCAGGGCCACAGACAACTCATATCCCTGGTACAGGAAGGCTAGAAAAGAAACATGGACACCGTCCCTCATATTGGTGCTCAACGGCACCTCATGGGGCAGGGGCACCCATCCCACAGCGCTTCTTTAGCCCACCCTCATGATCAGCTTCCCTGAGCTCTTTATGTGCCCTCTTTTGTACACAGCTAAAGAGTAATTAAAGTCCTTGGTCCCTTCCCTGGGTTTGGAGTCTGTCTGCTGGCCCTGCCTCACCTAGGGGGTGGTTCTGCCTCGTACTATTCTTTGTTGCCTGGTCCTCTTTGCCTCCAGCCAAGCCTCATCCTTCACTGGGATCTGTTCCCACTGCAGGTAACTCTCCCCTGGACCCACCTCAGCAGCCTCCTTTCCTTGCAGACCTTCTTCCCCTCTCCCAGCAGGGTCCATCTCTTTATTTTTTTAAAAGGTTTTTAAAAGGTTGATAATGGCCATGGATGGTAATTTGGATTGGCTCAGTTCTCTCCCCTATGCCATTTTCCTGATGCAAATTGCCACCCTCCAAGCTTTTCACACTGTGGGGGAAAAGATCAGAGGTGCCTTAAGAATCTGAAGCTATCATACTTCGGTCACATGATGAGAAGACAAGTGTCACTGGAAAAGACAATGCTAGGAAAAGTTGAAGGCAGCAGGAAAAGAAGATCCAACATGAGATAACTGACTCTATAAAGGAATTGTAAGACCTGAGCAAAGCTGTTAATGATAGGATGTTTTGGAGGACATTGATTCATAGGGTAGCCATGAGTTGGCTGGGACTTGATGGCACTTTACACACACAAATAGTTTCCAGATACCTTACTCTAATATATTGTTTTACCTGCTCTGTACACTGTACTCATTTTTAAAGTTTTGACATAATGGTTCAAGGATTCAACCAGCTACAAAGCATGAGTACCAGCTTTTGTGTTTACTGACTCACTGTTAGGTCTTAATGTGGATCAGAGGTGTAGTTTGCAGATAGGTCTTTGAGGAATTCTGCACTTAGAGCAAATAACTATTTGTCACACTTCTATGGAACATGTGAGTACTGCTTGTAATTGTCAGGGGAAATGATCATAAGTCTATGCAGTGCAATGAAACCCCATTCACAACTTCTGAAAATCTTTTCTGAATCAGCTGTCCCTCGATTCTGAGATCAATCTCTTTCTAGCATATCACTGTGGTCAACGTAGCTAGAAACTCTATGAAAGCTGTGTTACTATTGAAGTGCAATTCTGTGATAGTACCAGATTCTGTGCTTTTATGGAATCACAGCATCCATGCTGTGACTTTCACCCACTGGCTGAAGAAAGGCAGGATGAAACCACCTCCTGGCAGCCCATGTATATACACAAACATAGAGCTGTAAAGGGTAGAGGACAGAGCTCAGGCACCTCCTAGCAATAATGCAGATCTCCATAGGCTTGTCTATGCTTTGAGAAAAGCATAGCTATTTATAGCATCAAAAATCTACACAGCAGTGCATCATAGTTCTAAACTGCTTAATTTTAGCAAAATTCCTCCTCAATCTTGTTCATTAGAAGGCAGAAGATTTTTCACAGGACACCTCCAGCAAATACACCAAAAAAAGGGTGGAAGGAACCCAACCCAAAAAACTGAATTAGTTACCACGAAGGTACCACTGGTGGCTTTCAGTCTAGAGGCTAGGCCTGTGTTTTAAAATTTGTACTTTAAGTGCACTGTGTAATAAATTTATTTTAATTAATTTTAATATTGTTTCTGCTCACTTCCTGCAAATGCTGTTTGCTCCATGCCACAAACCTATCAATACATAAAGTAGTTTTGTGCCAGCAGCAGTAACATCTCTCTCTCTGACAAGCAAAACTATTTACTGCTCTGGGGATATCCAGGCTGACAAGCATTTCTAGGAAGCATTTCAGAAATTCAGGTTTAAGCATCTGAAACCGACTTGAGGTGGTAGAGAGAGGCCTATGGTTGCCAAAAGGCATCACATTGAATTAAAAGGCTCTTGACATTCTTTAGATTACCTGGTGGATCTACCCGAAGTGACACAATTAATCATGTTAGCCAGCTGGCAGAACAAGAGAATGAAGATTATAAAAAAAAAAACAGACACAGGATCCAAAAAGCTGTCAGCTCAAAGGTCTAGAGCTTCCCCTCAAGGCAATGAACATGATGATTCAGATATTTACCAGAAATAGGATGAAAACTTTTAACCTTTCCAAGTAACTGAACTAAACAGGATACAACTACATTCCCCACGGGCAGATCTAGAGACAGTTACAGAGCAGTCCTTAAGCCCTGGAGCTTGAGTGAAGCCAGCCATTCAGCATCAGTTCATAGAAGAAGTCATGCCACTTTTTGTGTTTTTGATACGCACAGGGAGCAATGGGCAAGCCAACATTATGGGATCAGAAATCATATGTGACAGAAATAAGTTACTTGCCATGGCTCTTGTATGCCCCTTTGCTTTTGCTTTGCTTTTTTTTTTTTTAACAGAAGCTGGGTGAAGGGGAAAGTACAACAACACTTAAGTTTTTTGTTCTTCCCTTTTCGTTAGTTCCAACACTTAAGTCTAGGCCTAGAGTATGATTGGGTGCATGATCCAGCAACCTTGCACAAGTTCACCAGCTTGTTCTGGTCAGTACCTAGAAGGGAAACCGGGGAACCTTATACATCACCTTGAGTTCTAGAGTGGAAAAAGGCAAGATATAAATAAAATAAACAATATTTCCTGGCATTCAGTCAGTCAACCAGGATACCTTAACAAGGATTAAGCATTCCCATATGTCAGTGGTGCTAACCACTCCTTTTCTGATGTTCTTAGCTAGAGGCTAATGGGTCTCCAATCACCACTTACAAAGAAATACTATGCAATGTATGTAGATTGCAACTAAGTCAGGTAAGTTACCCATACCTCTCAAGCTGGATTTTAGCATACTCTTTGGTGCAATTTGGAAGAGGCCTTGGTGTTTGTTTCTGGGCCAAGGTTCAGTAAATAAATTTCATATCGAAGTTACTGTTTTATACCTTCATTGTGTAAGTCGTTCAAGTAATTTCAATTTGTTGCTGCATCAGCTGAGCTTCTTTGCATTTTTCAGAATTCACACTCACACTAACAAATTATCCGAAAGACCAAGTGCAAAGATTATCAGAGACCTGAGAGGTATAAATTTTATTGATTTATATCTGATCAGCATGTTATGATATGGTCGCACCTGCTCATACAGCTGACATTCTTTATAGCCAAGAGGGATTTTTTTTCTTTTAAAAATACATATTTTTTCCAGCAGGAAGGAACTTTACAAACAAACATTGTTTATATTAAGAATTAAAAACAATGGCTTTTGTCAAATATGTGCAGAACAGGGCTGGTCAGCACTGGATCTTTTGGTGCTTTTAAGCTTCAGCTTTCAGGTTCTTCCTGTCCTTTTTATTTTTAAAAACCTTTTTTATTTTTTTTATTTATTTTTTTACAAATAACACTTTTCATTATTAGCACAAACACATAGATCCAAACCCAAACAAAATCTGGAAGTGAAACAAAGAGGTAGACGTTAACCGTTGCACAGCTTCTCTAGACTGTGCAAGGTGCTTCGGTCTGCTCCTACGAGTTCCATTTGTTTCCATGTACCAAATTACAGTCACTTGTTAAAAAGGGACAAACAACCGTCGACTAGGGGTTCAGAGTAATGGTGGCTCCCATGCAAGCTTATCTTGATAATGTGCAGGATTGCTACCGTATTTGTGCCTGGTAGCATTCAGGCACTGTTCGTGGGATCTGACGTACCCAAATAGGAACTGCTTACACGACAAATCCGAATTGCACAATTGTGAAACTTCAAAAGAAGAGTCACACAGCTGTAGTCATGTATGTGGCCCCCACATGGAGATTGTTCTCTTCAACAGTGCCTTCACGCAAATCCCACTGGCTCACATACCTAGCAAGACCAATGCTCTCCTCTGGAAATAGAATGGTGTTCATCTGAACTGGGCCTTAGTTGAGGGAGCCTAACTGAATGACACAACATCACTCTTTAAAAAGCAAAACACTCCTTAAATTTAGGTGGCTGCGTAATTACACAATAAAACATAATGGTATCATTCTTCATAGGAAAGGACCTGAAGTCCAACTTTTCTACATGGAAAATTATTTTAGAAGTCTGGATTGTCCATCAAGCAAACTTGAAAGGTTTATAGTTTTATATTGTATTCTAGATCTTTGCAAAAACTAACGCAAGATCAATGCCTTAAAAACAAATCTGAGTTAAAATGGCAGAAGCATCTTCCCTGCCTTACACACCAGTATTTCTTAGTTCAAATCCAGTCCTGTCTTGCACAGAAAGATGAATCTCTGTGATAATCCTGAGAGCGATAAAAAGATCTATTTATTCTATCGTACTGTTAATACATCATATACAAACTTTCAGCCTGACCAGTGATTTGAGGTTGCATGGTAAGAAAATGAAGTGGGTGCAATTTTCCCCTTTCTTGTCAAACATCCATTTAAACTATTATAACATACAAAACATGGAGGGGGGGGAGTTTTCTTCATACACAACAACAACAAAATCAAGAATGCCATCTATTTGTCTGCTCTGAGGAAAAAAACCATCTTTTGGTATCTGTATCTAGCTATAAAAAGCACATTGATAGTTTAATGAATTTAATGAGAAAAAAACTAAGGAGTGAAATCAATTCAAACATAAATCCAAATGTGACCAGCCCTTTAACAAACTCACACTATAACGTTGTGCATTCATTCTGATCATATGTGGCACAAAGGGGGGAAAAGATATAATACAGATATACAACAGAGTGGGGAGAAGAGTATTAAATTCAAAAAGTGTAGCAATAGAGTGCATAGACTTTCCCCCTCTTTAAACAGCCATGCTTTAGGAATTTTGAGGAACAAGTAATCCATACGTTTTATGCAATAGAAATAAAGGAATTAAAAACTGATTATGATAATTTGACGACTTTGTAAACTGAGTTTTAGTTTCCCTTTTCAATTTACCCCTATACGTTCAAATGCATACTTTGGCAAAAAAAATGCCATTTCACACACAGTTTCTTTTATATGGCTCTTTAATTTCCATACAGCACTTTAAGTATAAGCGTCCTTCACTATCTCTGGTTTTGGCAACCAAAAAGGAAACAAAAAACAAAACAAACAAAAACAACAGCCCACCAAACATCTCTCTCAATACCATTCCCCTGCGGTAACCTGCATTTTGAAAATTCCAAATTTTCACTAACTTTGGTCCCAAAAAATTATTCCAGAAGAATATTCATTATACTTTGTTTCAGCAAAATAAAGCCTAAATCCAGAGGCACTTTTAAGATGCCACAAAATTTATCCCAGCCTAATCTTTAATGAGTCAGACCTACTTTGCCCGAAGCAGTGAGGTCAGACTCATAGAAGTTTATGCTGTAGTCAGCGCTGTGAGTCTTTTAAGGTGCCACTTATTTTTGGTCCCAAATGTGCAACAAGTTATCAGGGAGCAATTCATGAGGTTCAATCCAATCAGCTTTTCCACTTCAATCTCAAGTAATTCCCCTCCTTACTACAGTCCCCAGTCCCACATAGCTTTGGTCCATCTATGTCCCATGATCCTCAGCATACCCTTTTCTCATCAGTGCAAAAGGTGGTGGGATCCAGCCCATGAAGCCTAACTGCTGTCACACCCAAGTTGTTCAAGTATGCTTATTGTTATCATTGTACGACAGTGAAGCAATTCGCTGCACAGCAATAAAAAAACCCCAGCTTTTGGGCACAAAGACTGCTGGTGCGCCAATGACATTCCAATGGGGGAATATGGGGAAGCTCCCAATACAATTACTGGAGGCTGTGCAGCAACAGAATTTGGTACGGGGTCTTTGGGAGGGGCATAATTGTGTTTAAACTGGCCCTGTTTGCACATGCATGTTTACCGCTTGATATGCATTTGATTCTAAAGCAATTAAAGTAAAAGTTATCTCAAAAACATGAAGATTTTCAATAGAGGCAGTTCATACATTCAGCTACAAGTCATCAATTGTTGACTAAGAAAGTAAAGAAAGGTCAAGTCTGACTCAACCAGGGACTAACCAATCAGAAGTTATTTTGATGGATTCCAAACAAGAGAATGATCTAGCCCCCTGAATCCCACAAAACTCTTTAAGTAAGATTTAAAACCGTAAGAGGAAATGCTTCCACGAATAAATTACAGATTGTACAGTTACACACAATAACCTGTAGAAAAGAGATTGTCAGTTCAGGGAGGAGGATAAAAACTGTGTGTGAATGGCACACATTGTTGAATGGCAGTAAATCTAAACTGTTAAGACCTTGATGGTTTCCTGTTAATAAATGACTCGTAAAATATTTTTTAAAAGTCTCCTCTAGTTGATGCTTTACATTATCTAGTTATGACACTGACATAAAATTGCAACACTATAAAAAGACAAATGCAACTGAATTTCCAACACACACATCAGGAAAGAAGCAATTCTACAGACTTTACAGCCAATTTCTTCTACAGTAATTTTCAGCCTTTGTTTTGTACACATCATTCCACATTACTGAAAACTAAAATGTGACCATTAAAATTTGATAAAAATTATGTTTTACTGGGCGCATTATTATCCAAATTAACTGTTATAACAGAAAATGTGGACAGATTACAGCAAAATGGTTTATCCCATTCACTAGCCAGGGTTTTGCCAAAGAAACCCACAGTACTCAGGTATCCCAAGACCAGTTGTATCATTACAACTTTCCACGGTGAGGCTGCTGAAACATGCTTCTCTGTGTTGGTGGGTCATAACGAGTGAATTATATCAGAAGAGGTTTTGCATGATGATCCCATGCAAATCAAGCTACTGACTCTGTTTTGGGATGTCGAGGTTTGGCGGGCAGGAGCATGATAGGAATGGGCACCATACTGTATGCATTCAGAGGGAACATAAGGGAGCATACTCAAAGTAAGTGAATATTAATTAGGAACCTCTTATTGCTTTTTGAGTATTTCCAATCAAGGTGAAGCTCCTTTCAATGCACACTGACAGCAAAGCATGGATTCTAACCTTGGTTAACAGTTGCAATCATGGAACAGGGAGGGGCTCATCTGGCTTAAGTGACTATGATATTGCATATGTGGGATTCAATGATGCAAATGATGGAAGGGTGTCAAGCTGCACCCTCTTCACATCACCATAATGACTGGCAGGAAACCAGATTTAGCATAACACCCACCTCTTAGGGCAGGGCTTCTTAAACTTTTTCCACTTGTGACCCCTTCTCACCTGAGAAATTTTTACGCTACCCTGGGTATATAGGTATATAAAATACGTTCAGAAACCTTTTACTGTTGCCAAATTTTTTGCAACCCCCACATTCAGTTACGCGATACCATTTGGGTCACGTAACCCCATAAGGGGTCGCGACTACAGTTTAAGAAGCTTTGTCTTAGGGGACTGAACTGGTATTTGCCAATTGCTTGCCAATCCACCTAGCTCAACATTAATTTACAGACATTCTGGGTGTTAACAAATAAACAGCTATGCTTGAAACAGTCTAGGCCAGCCTAGAGTATCATTGCAGGACTTAATATATATATGTGTGTGTGTGTATATATATAAATATGTATATAATATATACATATATTTATTTACCTTTCTTTTTTATAATTATGTTGTCCTAAGATAAACTCACTTTGGATTGGTCCTGCTGAATTCAGAGGGGCTATTGTGGAATAAGTAGGTAATCTGAAGATAGTAGTCCAAGTTCAGGATGAAAGGGTGCATTTTATTTAAGAATTCTTAATAGCAATATCCTGATTCACTTATAAAGCAGACGCCTAAGTTCTTCACATTTTCCAGTATAGACAGTAAAAAAAATAAAATCAATCAACTGCTGCATATATCCAAACATGCTACTTGGCAGAGAGTTTCACAAAAGGAACAGGACATACCTTCACACAATGCAACTGGGATCAGGGAAATAGTCTCTCTATTCAAATGCCATCAGTGCCTTAAACAGTGAAATTCTGCCACACGGAAAGGAGCAAATTTAAGTAGGATGCCTGGTTATGTTGAGCTTATATGGCCATCCACTTTCATTTCATTAGCCAGCAACTCAGTATTTACAGTATTGTCCCAGGCCATTGGGAACAATACCTGTTAAAAATAAGCTGAGGAGTGGGAGGGGGGAAGAACCTGTGTTCTTGCAGGTGACTGGTGTTCATTCAGAAAAACCAGTACAATGCAGGTACTATTCACTTTTAGGCATGTACTATTCATTTTTAGAAACATGCCTTCCTTTTTAGAACAACTTTGTTCTTCCCAAAGTAGGGCAGTTACAACAGCTGATGCTTTGCATCCTGGTCTGTGATTAATGTCTCCCAGAGTGGAACTCTGATTTATAGCCATGTAGATCAAGAGATGGGAATAAACTCCTGCAATTTCCTGCAATGTGGCAAACTGAAGTGCTTTAGCCATAGTTGAACGAGGCAAACATCGTTAAAACTCTGATAATTAAAAATTTGACCCCTCCAAATAGCTTCCTTTTGCAGGAAATATCTTGCTCAAAAAGGGTTTTATTCTTATGCTGATATTTAGTTGTCCATGTGACAAAAAAACCCTTCATTTAATAACCTGTATTCTATGTTCAAGGTTAAATGCTAGGCATTAATGCTGCTTTCTGAGTTTCATCCATGACGGTATCATACTTATCACTGCAGTATATTACTTTATCTTCTAGAATGCACCATTGCTATAATCCATGCTGTAATGGAATTTCATGAGTAAACATCAATATTTGGCATATTTAACTAAGTAATATTTCACACACATAATTAGGGGAAGTTTATGTCTTTTGATTGCCCCTCCTCCCCACTTCAAACAACAGAAAATATGATGCTGTGGTTTTATATTTTTATTTTATATACTACTCACCAAAACTGTTTCTCATGTGATTTTGGGGGGAAAAACAAGAGAATATATACTGCAAACTCAGCACAGACAACTACTGTTGGCTTGGCTTGGCTCTTAGAAATAATACAGTCCATAAAAGACAATATTCTGTCATTAAAGTTCACTCTACAGGTCTGTATGTATAAATTAGTAACTGTTCTAGGAATGATTTCTTTTATATATCTTTATGTAGTCATAGAGACATAATGCCAAACATTCCGAGTCTGATAGTTAACACACAGAAAGGCTTTTCTCCAAGACCATTATGAACTGTAACATTATCAACAGAAACCCTGTTTTAATGCTACGTCTGCCTCTTCAGCTGAATTCCCTTTCTATGACAGCAAAATTTTTAAACAAAGTGGCAGACTTAGTAATGCCCTCCAAAGGTAATTTTCACCATAGCTCTAGATATCAAAATATCTTCCTATTATTTTACCCCAGTGACTAAACATACTGTTTTGGAACTATGCTAACTTCCTTTTCTTTTTCCTATTAGAAAAGTATTGAGGTGCTTGGCATTTATGTATGTAAACCCTCTCATGGATGTTTCTAGTGCTATTGTGTCAAATGGAAATAAAGGCCTCTTGAAGGTTTAAAAAACCTTACCACTTTGGCTAGAGAGTGGCAACTCATACACTTTAGCATTGAAAACCCACAGACCTCTTAACAGCTCTCAAGAACCCAACCTGTTAGGATCGACAACTAAATTTCTGTCAAGCTATGTGCATTTCCTTCACTGTATTGCATTTTCAAAAGTGCCATTCTGCAAAAATGATGATCAATTTATGAAATGCATTCTAAAACCAAAATGGAAAATAGATAAAGTAATGTGCCATTCTTGAAGTACCCTTACAACAGGGATACTCGCAAGAGATTTTAAGTCATAAAAAAGAGGGCAGAAATAAACGGCTCTATGAGGTATGCACAATTTTTTCAATACTTCATGACACTGCAATGCCTTTGTGCAGCACAGTTTTCCTTTTCTATGTTATCGATACAAGATCTCACTTAGATATTGTTTTCCAAAAAAAAAAAAAATGCTGTTACTAAACAGGTAACATGGGGCAGTCACAGTTCCATAATCAGGTTTGCAGAATAGGTTAAACTGATCCAGAATGATTAATCACAATACAATTTGAGTTTGTGCAGATGAGGGATCTCTATCACAAGACTTGCAGTACAGACTACTGAAGAGAAAGTTGCTGAAGACTCCAAGTTTTAACTACAATGCTGGACAATACCTGTGGTGAAAGCATTCTTGCTGCAGATGTTCACCCATGGTGGTTGTATAACTGTGTCTCCTGTTCAAATGCCGAATTTGTTGATGGGTGTGTGTGGAGGGGGGGGACAACACACACCATTTAAAAATATGGACAGTTCTTAAAATACATCATTAGGTCGCTATGTTACTGATTCTCACTTCTAGCGAAGTTTAAAATCCCCCAAAGAAGGGGAGAAAGTCCATCCAGTATGTTCCTTCCTAGTACATTCACATTTGGACACATAACATGATGCGCTCTGTAAAAGTACCTGGTTCCTCATTGTGTCCTCAGGTCCCTTTTAAAATAGGCATCGATAAAAATACTGAAGAATGCAGTACCACATACCACCTGACAAAAACGCAAGGGACTGTATGACAACTAGCCACAGATTGCTAAGGTTCATTGCTCGGGACACAGCTTCTGTCTGTCCCGGCAGTGGTGGGAATGCTCCTGAAAAGAAAAGTAGTCACACTTGTCAGTTGCACATTCAAGCTCACCGAGTATACCTTTATCATAGCTGTAACAAGGGTTCGTGGTGGCATAGACATTAGATTAACTCTTTTTAATGGTGGTTACAAGATCCAGAGCTGATCATGGGATTAATCCCACAACCCCTCCTCTCCCTAGAATGAATTTTTTGCTTTACACCAAAACTGACTGAACCAAAAGTTTGTCAAAGTTCCCTACTTTACCAGAATCTAAAATTAATTAACAAACCCTAGTTCAGCAAGGAACTTGGTTAGGATTAACTATAGTGACTCATCCAAGTCTTCCTATATCCTTATGTGGGTGACATACTGGTCAGGTAATGATGTCAGAAACCAATTTAGGTTGCACCTGGGAAAGCAGCATCTTGTGAAGGGTTTTATGAAGGCTAGTCTTTTCAAAAATCTATATAACCATATGGCATGGGCCACTTGTTCCTGCATGTGTGCCCCCACAGCCAGGATACTTGCATCTGTCACGGTGGTTATCCTGGTAGGGGGGTTGCTAGGTTCAGTACTACAGCTTTCATGCACCCCACCAGCTCTGCTCAAGTTTCATCTTAGAAGACCTGCTCAGCTTGGGTCTTTGGCTGTTATCTCCCCCTGGAAGAGGAGAAGGATCTGAAAAGGTTCTGTGAAGCAGTGTGCCCACTGGACCACCTCCTGGTCATGACACCTTTATCCCTAGCGGTTGTGCCAGTGTCGCCAGATCTGCATGACTTGACAATCCAATTTCCCTGGTTAGTTTGACGATCTTCTGCTTCCCTAGAGGGACATGTGATGCAGTTCGGTGTCTGAACAAACTCCAAGATGATCTAACTGCTTCACCAGAACAGAGAGCTCTTTTCCTGGTTTCCCACAGACTTTCGAGTAGCCTGTACACCAATGCTGCCATACTCCCTCATCTGAGACTTGACTGGTATACCATCCAGGTGAGGATACAGGAAGTCTGTATGAGTCACCGAAATCTTAGGGGCTTTAGGGGTTGCGGCTAAGCAGAAGGGCAGAGCTCTGTGTTAATAATGGGCATGGTTGTGCACACACTTCAAATATTTCTCTATCAAATATGGACAGGATTACTGCTATGGGTACCGTCCGGCCACCTTCTCTTCCTATGCCCAGTGAGAAAGAGGCACATAGCCCAAACTAGAGCCTTCATTTCAGTTAGCCTGGTTTCTCACTGTGGTTCCCTGGTTAGCTTGATGATCAGAACCACTTCTTGTGTTTCTGAAGCAGCTGATTTGCCTGCACTTCATTTGCTCTGCACCTGCCTGCCCAGCCCAAATGGAGATCTGACTATAATCTGTTGATTGGGGGAAGAAGAAAAGAAGAGGATACATGGCCACCAAGGAAAAAGAAAAGGCAAAAAAAAGTTTCCTAAGCTTCAAGCTAGTTAGTGGTGAAGCTTAAGGAATGCAATCTAAACAATGCTTCCTCGGCATGAAGCAGGGCTAGTCTGGGAGAAGGAGCACTCTGCCAGTGAAAGAGACTATACTTGCAAGCTAGTCCTGCCTCCTCCTGCAAAGGGAGGGCAATTCCAAAGGATCTAGAAGGTCCTTCTGTCTCTACTGGAAAAGAGACATTTATGAGAACCAAATGCACAATAAAGTCTGTCTCACCTTACATTCAGCCATCAGAGTTAGCTTAATTAAGAGAGACGCATAATCCCTTTCGTAGGCAAATGCCAAATGAAATCATACGCATACACATTATAGGCATATGACTATGCACGAATGGTTGGCACACTTACATAAAATACCTCGTAAGTGGTATGTGTAGTAATTAGGTAAAGCTAATTATTTGTACAGAAAGTGTCAACAGCAGATGACATCAGATTTCTCTGTTGTTCAGAAAAGCTAACCACTTTACCTGCTAACAGAATAAGGGCTAAATCTGTTAGGCCTGCACAGTGTGATCTGGAAACTGTTAAAAACAGCTTCTCAGAAACAAAAATTGCCAGGAATTAGGCTAAAGTCACATGCATTTTTTCAAGTGCTCCGATTGCTGGGAAATTTTCCTTTGCTTTAGCTCGTGCTCAGTTACTACCAATCATATATTATTTTCAGTTTGTGATTGGTGATAACAGTAACTTATTTTATTATTTCAATTTCTGACTTGCCCTCCCCCCGGCCAATGCCAGGCTCAGGGCAAGTGACCACATTACAATCAATATACAAATCATAATAATCCTAAACATTTTTAAAACTATAATTCTCCATTTAAAGCTATAATTCTCCAACCTAAAACATCAGATGACATTAAATACAGTACTCACCAAGAGGGCCGATACAGACAAGCCCCCTCTCAAGTCATAATAACAGCAGAAAAAGGGGGGGAGGGAGGTTTACCAGACCCCCAGTTAATGACAAGTCCTCCATTTATCTTTTCTGATTCTGACCCATACTGTTTGGAACTAGACTCTGATACAACCTAGGTTGTATCTGATACAACCTAGGTTAGGGACAGAATGACAGGCAGCTTCCACATGGGGATTTTCCCCTTGCATGGAACTCAGGAAACACTTGATTTAAATGGGAGTGTCCACATGACATCATTTCATTCTGAGTACAACTTGTGAGCTTCCTGAGGTGGTCACCTTTAAATTGCATCAAAGGAAAACTTTATCTTATCCAGTCCAAAAGGGGAAGTGTGGGTAAGCTGCAGGTGGAGCACCCATATGAGCACTATACCTGCTGCCACTATGGAGAGAAGAGCAAAGCTAAGCTCTGCCTTTAAAATAGCAGAGCTATATCCCATCCCCCCCCAAATTTGGCACTTTAAAGGGCTGTTTTCTTTTCCCAGCAGAGCGTGCTGTAGCTTTACAGAGGCGTGGCACGTAGAAACATTTTGCAGACACCTTTATCACCCAAGTTACCAATTGGAGGGGGAGGAGTGAGAGCTGCAGAAAAGAAAGATCTGGGTATTGAGTATCATGGCTAGACCTGTGACTCCCTGGCCCTTCACATATATTGGCTAGTTCTGCTGAACCAGTGTTGGTCTCTATACTATTCTTGATTAATTTGAGTTCTGTAGGACACTTTCTCCCTGAACTCTCTATTCTCTCTAGTATCAGAGGAGCATGCCTATTATATTAGGTGCTGCGGAACACAGGCAGGATAATGCTGCTGCAGTTGTCTTGTTTGTGGGCTTCATAGAGGCACCTGATTGGCCACTGTGTGAATGGACTGCGGGACTCGATGGGCCTTGGTCTGATCTAGCATGGCCTTTCTCATGTTCTTATGTTTATTAACTTTCATTGACTAGATTTGAGTGTACATTTGACTTACGTAGCCAGTTCATCCCCACTCGCTCGGAATAGATTTTTAAATGTTATTTGTTGGATCCCACTTTAGAGAGGATAGGGCTTAATGAAGTCCCTCCTCATCCTTGTCTATTACAGACACGGCTCAACCTTGCATAAAGAGTTATAAATTGCGGAAACATTAAATGGAAACGTGCTTCCAAAGCACTGAAGATTTAAAAAGAATGTTTCACCTGTTTTGTAAAAGTGTGACAAGAGATCCTCCTTTTCAATGAAACGTTGATATAACCAAACAGTGAGGGCTTCAGGCTCCACAGGTACATCTTTAATTGGAAAAATCCTGTTTTAAAATAAAGGTCAAACAAATAATTAGGCCTATGAAATTAGCTTCCCTTTCTTGATTATTATTATTATTATTACTTTCCCTGTCTTAATGTGAGTCTGCAAAGACTCCTTCCACTTGGAAGTCTTGGAATAGGAGCTGGTGTACATTCCAGTGTTTGTTTACTCTATTTTCCAAAGACTCGTATGCATTACTCTCAGGCAGTGTTAAAAATGATAAATTGGTGGGGAAGATTCTTCAGTTCCATCTGTTTTGTCACAAGGCTTGATTATAACAGTAAACAATGGAAGGAGCTAAATCCTTCCAGTGTACCATGCTGCATGCAGGGAGTAAGACTGATTTAGGCTGGGCCTTCAAATAACGTTTCATGGTCTGCTTCCACTGAGGAAAAATTTAAAAAGTTCCATCTGATTTTCAATTCGGGTTTGGTGTCAAACTAAACTTGAACTCAAAACTAAAACAAACCTCTTCTTGAACTAGAACAACCTGAACTACTTTGACTTCCTGGCTGCATTTTGCTGATCTCAGTACTTAATTTTTACAGAGGCCTACACAGTGCGCAATGTTCAAGAAAGCTACTTAAACATCAGATGTATTGAATTGTGTATGCTGGCCAATGGCTGTAAATAAAAGTATTATTACTTAAACATTAGGGCATGATACTTTTAAGTATGAACTGTATGCACTATGTGTAAGAAATCAGGATATGAGACTCTAGTCTGGTTCTCCAGATCTACATGTATTATCCACCAAACATTGTGTTCAAAAAGAGACAAGCTGTAGTAGATACTATCAGACTAAGATCTGGGAGGCTCAGTTTCCAATCCCCACTCTACCATGGAAGATTGCTGGGTGACCTTGAGCCAGTCACACACCAATCTACCTCACAGAATTGTTAGGATAAAACAGAGGAGAGAACAATGTAAGCTGCTTTGTGTCCCCATTGGGGGAAAAGGCAGGAAATAAACAAAGCAAATAAATAAAACAAGCAAACTAAATGAGATGCTGAAAGATCTGTGATTATATCTCCACAGCAGGACTACAAAGTCCTTTTAAAAACCTCTGGAAAAATTGGGAGACAACACGTTTTTCCCCATAAGGCCTCTCAATTTTTCCAATGGAAAAAAAACCCAGAAATTTGGGGGAGATTTTCTCTTTTAGGATGAACAAAGTGCTTTTCAATGCAAGTTTTAAAAACATGTTGCCTTCCAAAATGTCTTCAAAATACTTTCTAAAAACTACATTGAACTATCTAAAATTTTGCTAACTGCTGTTTCTGTATAGTGCAGATTCCTCTTGCCTACTTCAGATTCCTCCATCCCCTGGAACACATGAAGGAACTGGTCTACATTGGGAAACACGTACACCAAGTTATGAAACAAGTTACCATGAAGGCATCGTGGGTTCAAGCAGAAGGTATTTATCTTTCAGAAACGGATTCTGATTAGAAAAAGAAGCTTGAGATAGTTTGAAGGATATGTTTCCTCCCCTTACAATGTCTATGCACATACTGTTAGTTTTCTGCAAACCTGGGGGTTCCCTAGGTTTCTAAAAGCATTTAGCCCAATCCCTGGGTGGCTGCATTTTCTGGAGTTTTGGTTTGCATGATGGGGCCAAGTTGAGAACTAGATACATGACATGAGGCTAATTATGTATGCTGTCATTATCTGTAATTATGATACACTTCTGAACAATTCACTGCAGTTAAAAAAAATTAACTCAGTCTCCAGATTTACAGGTAGTCCTTAATATCTGATCTGTTAGTCTTGGAGGCAAAGTAGTTTTTCAGGGACAATGCCTCCAACTACATCTGACTTTTTCTTCGCTGACCCCCCTCCACTCTAGGCACTGGGGCTGCTGTCTGAGGGGAAGAACAGTGAGATGTGGAGAAAAGGAGGGTTATCTTAATATTCCTCCCATGCCTGCCTGTTTTTATATTGGAAAAGTTGCCCTCCAAAACAGCTTGTAGCTCCACTGGGGTAAAATACAGGTGCTCATACAACATGTTCCCTCATTTTTTTCCTTATTTTTTAACTAGCACAAACAAGATAGCAGTGGTGATGAATTCTTTCCCTTATGCCTTTTCCTGACCTCAAATGGCTGCCCTGAGGGGCTGGTTGCCTCACTGTGGAAAACATGCCAAGAAGCTGTATGTTCTCGAAATACGTAAGCAGTAGCTCTGGAAGGACACTTGAGGTGGAAGAAACAGTGTTAGCAGAAAGAGTTAAACCATCTATTCCTTGGACTTAATCTGAATTAAGATTCCCTTCAGATACTATTTAGTAACTGAAATGTTGGAATTGCATCGTGGACCTTCCAGAATCTTGCCTATTTGCCCTAAAGCACCACAGCTCCAAATCCTCACCACTCATTCCTCTCATGTTTCAAGAAGAAGGATCAGCATCTTTTCTCTCTCTGTTGCTGTAGCATTGAGTCCTGTGGCAGATGGATTCAATTCAGCAAATAATAGGATTACTCTCTTTACCTACTGTGGAACACTTCCGTAAACAACAAAAGGGAATGTGTCTCTGCATGTGTTATAATAGGACAGCTAGTTACATGTGCATTTTTTGCTGCCAAATTACAAAAGCTAATGTATTTAATCTATGCTCCCAAAGGACAGTGAAGCTGTCCAATACGAACTTTCTACCCACGTCAAAAACAGTAAATAGTGGATTTAAGTCATTTATTCATTAAACAACCCTTTCCACAAACCAACTAACATTCCCATCATCGCTGTCTCCATTTTTCAGCCCTGCTATTACATTTTATCCTCAGTAAGCCTGGAAGACATTGAAAGGTCAAGAAAGTAACTGCTCTCCACTCTCATTACTGAACTCTCTAATGTAAGTGCCTCTTGGCTTCTCTTATGTAACACTGTTGTGCATTGGCCTTCCAGTTAAAGGCATGAAATGACTAGCTGAATTTGGCCTCTAAAAGACAGTCTGAAGCAAAAATCTTTCATAATAGGATTCTGCCGGCCACTGCACCTTTAATTTGTCCTTCTCATGCTGCTATGCTTTCATTGCCTTTAGCGGACTTCGCTGTGCTATTTAAACTATAATTCATCAGGCTGAAAAGGTTTCAGGTAACAGAACAAGCTGCAGCTGAGTTTGCAATGTTTTATACAACACAGATTCTCAAGGGGAACCTGGGAGGCATTTGAACAGGATTATGAAATAGCACAGAAACCCAAGTCCCTAATTTCCTGATTTTGAAACATGAAAGCAGTTTTTATGCTCAACTCTAATCTGGCTTGGATTGCGGGCAAAGATGGAGAGGTCCTCCCACATATTCACCTATTGGCCACGATTGCTGCACAAGGAGGCCTCCCTTGCTCCCTGTAATACTACAGTTCTCGATGGCCACAGTTGGCCCTTAGAACACCACATTTCCCAGGTATTTGGGATGCTGCCATAGCAGCACCCCAGTAGGCACAAAGGAGGGAGAGCGCAAGATTGGGGAAGGAAAGCTGGAAGGAGGCAGTAGGTTGGAAAGGTCATGGATGGCCTGTGGAAGGTTGAGATCCAGATTGTCACCCTCCTCTAAATTGACACACCTTCCTTTCTGTCAAAGGTTAACTGTGGAAAGGTATGTTTGGAATGAGCACAGTGAGGGTGCTTCTAAAGCAGCCCCGCAGCTCTAAAATATTTATCCAAATCTTCACACTCAGTCCTTCTAAGCTTTTCTTGCATAATAGAGTGGATGCGGGCTAATAAACTGAAGTTTAATCCTGACGAGGTAGAAGTGCTACTGGTGAGCAGAAGGTCTCACCCGGGACTTAAAGTGTCACCCATTCTGGATGGAGTTCCACTCCCCTACGTCACCCAATCTAGGAAACAACATAACACATTCTGAGTAAAAAGCTTCATTTATTTATTTTTAAAATGTTCTTGCTGCCTTTCTACCCAAATAGGGTCCTCAAGGTAGAGAACATCAAGGCATTCAATTTAGATGAAACCTTTACATGCACTGCCATTGTGATGTGGAGCCTGGTCATGCAAAAGTGTTTTTTCAATGGCTGGACATAAGCCCTACTGAAATCAATGGAATAGCTGTTCACAATATAAATCTTCAGTCACCCCAACAGATGTCCAGCTGTGACCAACCTTTGCTGAACTGCATCTCATACACTTTAAAGATCTGAATTATGAACAAACGACATTGCATATTCTACACCTCCTGTCGTTCTGGCTGCAAGATGACATATTATGGCCAAAGGAACAGAACTACTATTGTATCAGTATCAACTAATGTTAATTCATGAGCTTTGTCGCTGCTGTCATGTATGTATCACTTATGGGGCTGGATTAAAGGCAAAGCCTATGAAGAGCATACTGGCTTGACAGTGTGGTGTAAATGGATCATGTTTTTTGGGGGGGTGGGGAGAGCAAAGAGAAGCTTTATGACAAGAGGCAAAGCCTTGTTGCAGCCCCTCCTCACCTTCGTTCATCAGATGTTGGATAGTGTGTGCACCAGTGCACGAGAAGAGTAGCAGCCTGAAAACTTGAGACCCTCAAAGGCATTTGAAAGTACAAACAAGTTCATTATTTTCTCCACGGCAGCAAATCCGGCAGAAGGCCCAGAGCAAAGACTCAAGTCAAAGCTGCTAGAAGGGAAGCTGACAAAAGCCTTTTTTTTAGATTTCACCATTAACCAATGCCTGCTTCCAGAGCCAAATTCTCCTTTGCAAGCTGTGCAGGGTTATGGTCACAACATGACATCACAGATGTCATATGTAGCATCTTCTAAGTGTTTGTGACTAGCGCACAATAACCACACTAAACAGAACTTCAGATCACTGTGGCCCTAACAGCAAGAGAAGATGTATACCGTATATACTCGCGTATAAGCCGAGTTTTTCAGCCCCAAAAAAGGGTTGAAAAATCCCAACTCGGCTTATACGCGGGTCAATACGGTAGGTGGAGGGAGTGGGGGAACTTACCGCCGCCGGGGGGGGGGCGCTGCCGCCTCCTCCAGCACGCTTCCCCGGCCCAGGAGCGGACTGCAGGAGCGGCCTGCGCGCCGGGGGGGGGGCGCTGCCGCCTCCTCCAGCGCGCTTCCCCGGCCCAGGAGCGGTCTGCGCACCGGGGGGGGGGGGGCGCCGCCGCCTCCAGCACGGTTCTCCAGCCCAGGAGCGGCCTGCATGCCGGGGGGGGCCCTCCGCCGCCTCCAGCACGCTTCCCCGGCCCAGGAGCGGCCTGCAAGGCCTCCTGCACGCGCGAAGGGGGGGCCCCCACCGCCTCCTGCAAGCTTCCCCGGCCCAGGAGTGGCCTGCAGCAGCAGCCTGCATGCCGGGGGGGGGCCACCGCCGCCTCCAGCGCGCTTCCCCGGGCCAGGAGTGGCCTGCGCGGCCTCCTGCGCGCCGGGGGGGGGGCCGCCGCTGCCAGCTGATCACCGCCTCTCCCAGTAAGTAGGGGGTTCAGGGGCTCTTCCCCTTCCCCCCCTAGGGGTGGGTCTGGAGGGCCTGGGAGGCCGGGCGGGAGGGCGACCCGGGGGTTGTATAAGCCGACCCTCAGCTTATACGCAGGTGCCTAATTTTTCCCCATTTTTGGGGTGAAATTAGGCACCTCGGCTTATACGCGGGTCGGCTTATACACGAGTATATACGGTATTTCTCCAGCAAACATTTTATCGCCTCTTGAAGGCTGAAAATTACTTGCTTGCTCAAGAAGAACAGTTGGTTTTTATACCCTGCTTTTCTCAATTTTTAAGGAATCTCAACGCAGCTTACAATTGCCTTCCCTTCTGCTCCCCACAACAGACACCTTGTGAGGTAGGTGGGGCTAGAGTGTTCTGAGAGAACTGTGACTAGCCCAAGGTCACCCAGCAGGCTTCATGTAGAGTGGGGAATCAAACCTGGTTCACCAGATTAGAGTCCGCCACTCACGTCGAGGAGCAGGGAATCAAACCTGGTTCTCCAGATTAGAGTCCGCTGCTCTTAACCACTACACCACGTTAACCACCAAGTTAACACCTCTGAAGCGTAAAGTACTCTAAAGATTGTATTTCAAACATCTTGTGTCTTGTACCTTGATTTCAGTGTACCTTGATTTCAGTAAAGCCTTTGATAAAGTTCCCCATGATCTTCTTGAAACAAAGTTAGTAAAATGTGGGCTGGACACTGCTACTGTTAGGTAGATTGGTAATTGGTTGACCAACCGAACCCAAAGGGTGCTCATTAATGGCACAACTTCATCCTGGAGAGGAGTGGCTAGTAGGGTACCACAGGGGTCTGTCCTGGGACCGGTACTATTTAATATTTTTATAAATGACTTGGATGATGGAATAGAGAGCATGCTAATCAAATTTGCAGATGACACCAAGTTAGGAGGAGGAGTTAATACCCCGGAGGATAGGGTCAGAGTTCAGAATGACCTTGATAGACTGGACCTGGGCCATAAGTAATAAAATGGATTTCAATAGGGAGAAGTGTAAGGTACTTCACCTAGGCAGAAACAACATAAGGCACAGGTACAGGATGGGAGATAGTTGGCTTGACAACAGTACATGTGGAAGAGATCTGGGAGTCTTAGTGGACCACAAACTGAACATGAGTCAACAGTGTGATATGGCGGCTAAGAAGGCCAATGCAATTCTGGGCTGCACCAATAGGAGTATTGTGTCTAGATCAAGGGAAGTAATACTACCACTGTATTCTGCATTGGTCAGACCTCACTTGGAATACTGTGTCCAGTTTTGGGCTCCACAATTTAAGAAGGATGTTGACAAGTTGGAGCGTGTCCAGAGGAGGGTGACCAGAATGGCCAGAGGTCTGGAATCCATGACCTATGAGGAGAGACTTAGGGAGTTGGGTTTGTTTAGTTTGGAGAATAAAAGGTTGAGGAGAGACATGATAGCCATGTTTAAATATTTGAAGGGACGTCATGTTGATGAAGGAACTAGCTTGTTCTCTGTGCTCCAGAGACTAGGACACGGAGTAACGGATTTAAACTAAGAGAAAAGCGATTCCAGCTAAACAATAGGAAGAACTTTCTGACAGTGAGGGCTGTTCGATGGTGGAATGCTTTGCCTCGGAGGGTGGTGGAGTCCCCGCCTTTGGAGGGCTTTAAGCAGAGGCTGGATGGCCATCTGTCGGGTGTGCTTTGATTGTGGGATCCTGCATTGTGGGGCGAGGGTTGGGGTCACTGGGGATGTGGGGGGGAGGTAGTTGTTAATTTCCTGCATTGTGCAGGGGGTTGGATTAGATGACCCTGGTGGTCCCTTCCAACTCTATGATTCTATATTCCGAAATGTAAACATTTTGCAGTCTCGATTTAACATTAGCTACTAACAATGTATATCTCCTACCTGTAATGTACATGGGTAATTGATGGTCGCCTGTAACCCAGAATCCAGGTCTGAATGTCTAGAGGTTCAGCTTTGGGATACGCAATGGTTGTATCTATCACCCACTGAAGACCTTTTGATTTGCTTTCTAACAAAAGGGATCACACAAAGGGGGGGGGAACAGAAAAATTAAGATTTTCAAATCACGTGCACCATACTTCTGCTTCAGTGCTATACTTCATGAATTCTAACTCATGCATTTACGTACTACCTTTCTGCCAATGCATTTAATACGTACATCACTGAGACATAGAAATACCACAATAATGCAAAATATCAAAGTATACTAGTTGACATTCAGAATTATCGTTTCTCAAACTGGAATATGAACAAAGTACACCCCTTAAACTCCAAATGGCCACCCGCATCAATAATTAAACTTGATCAGACTTCCACACATACAAGAAAAAAATGTAATGCAATTTCTGGTTAACAAAATATTCCCCTTCTTACTCCCTAAAATTGATTCTATCTATCTATCTATCTATCTATCTATCTATCTATCTATCTATCTATCTATCTATCTATCTATCTATGAAGAGTGCCTCCCCTAGACCTTTCGTAAGCATAATCAAAGGTAAATTAGCTGCTGCTTATGCAAAAAGCTTTATTAATTAAATATTTATCTAAAGTTCTATACGAGGCACTATTTATATTTCATATGTTTATTTGGCCATGAATGTTACCAGAATTGTTCTGATATGCAACTTTAGAATGCTTTAATAATGAAGTATATAAAGTTGTTATAATGTTGAAAAAAATATTGAAGGGTCACCATTAACTATCTGGCACTCTTTTAAGTAAGCTTGATGCTATTAAGGCAAATATTTAACTCAATGCTTAAATGTTTAACCAAGTGCTATGCCCTGTCACAGTGCTTTCTCCCTGGGCAGCTGAGAAGGCTGATATATTCTGAAGCCTTCAGGTACCCTATTTACCTGAAAGGAAGATGAGGTTTCCCCCCTGCATGTGCCATCAAGAAAAAAAAGGAGGGGATCTTAAATTTGCATACAAGTCAAAGTTGTTTACAGTAATAAAAACCTTTTGAGTATAACTTTTTAACAAGGTGGTCTTACATTCAGGGTTGTCTCCCTTTTGGATAAACATGGTACTTGGTGGCCTCTGGATTTCCAATGCCAGGGTTGGTCCTGGCATACGTGAAGTACTATCCGTCAAAAATCCCTGTGGCATTTTACAGACTATTAATACATGTCTTATACTGTTCCTGCTGAATTACCAAATTTTGTAATCCACCTTGAGCCTCAGTGAGAAAGGCGGATGATGAATATGTGCAGTGGCCAAGTCATAAGTTGCCTCAAACAATATAAACAACATAAAGAGGAGAGCTCTTCCCCTTGGAGCCTGTGACCAGGAGCAGGAAAACGACCATTAGTGGGTTCCGAAGGGGAGGGGCTCCCCCTCAAGAAGGCTAAAGAAAAGCTGAAGAAAATCCTGATGGTTAGCTTGCGCATGCACAGCCCCAATGCGGGACTGCCCAGAAGACCGAATATCAAATAAAGTTTATGATAACAAAAGTACCCTGAGAGCTTAGAAGTAAATGGGGGAAATCCAGGAAAATCCAGAAAAAAAGAACACAGTATGCCTAAATTCCACTCATTTTATTTAAATTTAAGTACATAGCTAAGGGCTGATTTCATTTATTTCAGCTGTGCTTTATGTATACTTTATGCTTTCCAAATTCAATCAATCAATATTTACTGTGATCAAAAGAGCAGTCAGCATCAGCTTAACAGTACAATTTACATACTAATATAAATTACTATAGGGATCAAAATGCATAACCTTATTATGCTTAATTATACATAAAAGTTATTAAAACGTTTGGAATATCTGCTTTCTTATGGACAAAGTCTTCACACAGAGTTTGACCACTTTAGTGGTGTCATTGGAACGGTCTGCAAGGAGGAGATATGTGTAGAATTTTCCAGGTCTTCCTGAGAACTCAGATACAGTAGGGGTGAGGTATGTGGAACAAATGTCATTAAGTAGACAATATAATAACACATGTTCCACTGTTTCGATTGTGTTCAATTGGCAGGAACATAGACAGTGAGAATAGGGGATATGCAAGTATTTCCCTTCCAGTAGCGCTTAGGGAAGGCAATTAAAAAGGGCTAGGGTGAAAACTCTGTGATATCTGGGGAATTCTAAAGCATTAAGGTAGTTCACTGGCACTAAAATTTGGCTGTGATTCCCTACCGACGGATATAGGTGTGCCCGAGCTCTATCAGCCAGAAGAGCTGCATCCCAGATCCGTTATTTAAGAGTTTCTTTAGCTCCTGAGAACCCAAGATGGCATATTGCTCCTGAGAACCCAAGATGGCATATTGCTAAGGGGAAGAGGAGAAGCTGAGAAGCTGTATTTTATTCACAACCATCTACCCAACCTGAGTAGTAGATATCCAAAATAATTAAAGGAGTTAATCCATACAAGTTAAGGTTTAGCTTGAGCCAAAAACATATAGCTTGATACCAGCTACAAGCTTCAAATGACACTTGATCCAAATTATACTCTTACAATGGTATGAGCTTTCATAAGTACAAGCATACTTCAGCAGATTATAATATATATAAGATATATCATATCATATAAGCTATTATAATATATACATACTATAAAGTTGTAGTGAAAGAACTGGCTGTCTAGTGGAAATGAACAGGAAAATATATACATAGATATATGAAATATAAACAGATATATAGAAATGTAGAAAATATAGCCCTTTCTTCTAGGTCCACTATCAATTTTGTTGCCTGAAAAATCTGAATGTTCATGAACATTCTGGTTTCATAATACAGGTTGAGTATCCCTTATCTGGACATCCGATATCCAGATAGGACCTTTTGAGCCAGCATACAGGCATTACTCACAAGCCCTCAGCAGTGCCACTGATGGTTCAATGTACACAAAATTATTAAAAATATTGTTTAAAAATTAAATTCAGGCTATGTGTATAAAGTATATATGAAACATAAATGAATTTCATGTTTAGACTTGGGTCCCATCCCCAAGATATCTCATTATGTATATGCAAAAACTCCAAAATATTCCAAAATACAGAAAGATCCGAAATACGGACCACTTCTGGTCCCAAGCAGTCCACATAAGGGATGCTCAACCTGTATCAACTCAGCAAGTGTCAGGTGCTTCTCTGCCATAAGTGCAATAAAATACAAGACACACACATTTCTTGGTACATAAAACTAAATTAACGAATAAACTAATATACAGTACCAAAACTGCTCTTAATACCTGAACTAAGTACAAGACCACCACATTCTTCTACTTCAGCACAGATTATTACCTGCTTTAACCCAAACTAGGCTTGGATGTCGTGCTGAACAAGAGCTTGTTGCCTCAATGAATATATAAACATATAATCATGTTAACTCATAAACACAACACACATAAGCAACAAATTCTACTTTGGTTCTACTCCCGAGGCCCAAGTCTCATGCCAGCCAACAGCATGATTGCTGCAAGGTCTTGTACCTTATGAGAAAGCCTTTTGAAAATAATCTCAAACTGTGTGAGAAGCTTCTTTACACAGAACTCCCTAAACTATTTGTAGTGATTTTGACTATGACACAGCCATCAGGGTTAAAAACCAGCTCCACCAATGCAGGAACAGGTTCACATAAATGGCTTCCCACAGTTTGGTTCCCATACCATGCCACAAGGATGGCATCTTTAGGCTTTGCAAGATCAGTGTTATGAGAAAGGAAGTGTTATGAGGTATGGAGGTTTCATGTCCCAGGTAAAGGGAGCAGAGTAGCAAGAAGCAGGACAGAAACAGGGGAAAGGGCTATTTGGAGGAGATATGCCGTAACTTGCAGCCTAAACTAATACCACCACAGGCAATTTTGAAATAGTCATTGATGTTAATTGGAACTGAAGCACACTATTAGACAAAGGGTTTTCTTCTTTTGTATATAGGCACCTGTTCAAATATAAGCAACGCATGATGCCTCTAGGCTTATGCAAATGAGATATTTCTGTCTCTGTCTACAGTCTCTCTCTCTCTCTCAAAAGAATATTCAGCTCTGCTAACAGCACAGCCAGGATCCAAGAAAGCTAACCAAGCCTTATGTACTGCTCTGCTTGTTGATCTAGAGTAGAACTGCATTGAGATTGCTACCAATAGGGATAATGTAAATACACAGCCCAGAGCGCTTATAAGGAAAGCTTACAATTCCTGGTTTATCTTGTACAACCACAGATATCTCCAGCAGCCGAGCTATTTTGATATTTTCTATAAAAAGGCTTCCAGGCCTCCTTGTTAGCAGGTGCCCAATTACCAAAAGGTTCACTGGGCTCTGTAGACAGAAAGACAGACCAACTTTTCAAATTGTTCTCTCCAGGGACTGCATTTTTCTCTTCTCCAGTCATCCTAGTTGCCACACTTTTCTGTAATTACCTTTTTAAATATCTTGATTATATTCAAGCGCTTCAAGAGTCAGAGACCCCATATTAGAGAGTACCCTTACAGGAAATAGCTATCCAAAACAACCTCTGCTCAGGCAATACTGCACAGTACAACACAACAGAAGTATCTCAAATTATCTCTCCACTTTGCAAATTTAAAACAATCCACTTTGCAAATTTAAAACAAGGAGCTGAGGAGGGAATCGGTACAAGAGCACAGCCCCCAATTGCTCTCTAAAAGGAATGGGAGACTGCACTGCAAAAATCAACAGATATAGAGTTCCCAGTTATATCTATCCCATGTCTGCCCCTCATCTGACCAATTTCTCTCCCTGCCGGGGGGGGGGGGGTTGTAGAAGGAAGGAAAAACAGAAGCACATGTATATCCACATTCACACACATGTATATCTGCATTCCCACAGCCACATTGTGCAGCTTTACTTCCCCAGCTAAAGAAACAATGGAAAGACCTGCAATCACTCCACCAGTTACCTCATGCCTTGTGTGCAAAGCCCCAGGTTCAAACCCTGAGTAAGACTTTCTATACAGGGATCCAGGTTTGGCATGATGTTCTCGAAGAAAGAGACAATTCATAGATAATAGAGTCAGAAGGGGCTATACAGACCATCTAAGTCCAACCTCCTGCTCAATGCATGACCAGCCTAAAGAATCCCTGACAAGTGTTCATCCAGCCATTGCTTGAAGACTGCCAATGAAGGGGAGCTCACCACCGCCCTAGGTAGCCAATTCCACTGTTGAACTACTCTCACTGTAAAAAATTTTTCCTAATGTCCAGCTGGTACGTTTCCGCCTGTAATTTATACCCATTATTGTGAGTCCTATCCTCTGCTGCCAACAGGAACAGCTCCCTACCCTCCTCTAAGTGACAGCCTTTCAAATACTTAAAGAGAGCAATCATGCCCCCCCCCAACCTCCTCTTCTCCAGAATAAAGATTCCCAAGTCCTTCAGCCTTTCCTCGAAGGTCTCCAGGCCCCTGATCATCCCCGTCACTCTCCTCTTCTCCATTCTGTCCACATAATTTTTTGAAGTGAGGCCTCCAGAACTGCACACAGTACTCCAAGTGCAGCCTGACCAACGCTGTGAACAGCAGGACTATGACATCTTGCAATTTGGATGTTATGCCTCTGTTGATACGCCCCAAGACCTTTTTTGGCACTGCATCACACTGACTGCTCATAATTAGCATACAGTCAGCCCGTACCCCAAAATCTTGTTCACACACACTGGTACCCAGAGGTGTATCCCCAGTCTAGTATGTGTGCTGGTCATTTTTGTTACCCAGTTGTAGAACTCTGCACTTATTCTTGTTGAATTGCATCTTATTCACATCCACCCACTTTTCCAGTGTGTTAATATCTCGCTGAATTCTATCTTTATCTTCCGGGGTGTTCACTACTCTATTGTCCTACATAAGGTTAACTTTATTAACTAAAGAGTGGGCAGGGAGGGAGCAAGGAGGAAGATGTAAATGTAAAAGCATTTGGCCATATGTGAGCAAACCAAGTGTTCAGCAATAATAATCAATGCATTGCAAACAGAATCCTAGCGTTTGAAGAAATTGTGGCACTAGAGACAGGAGACATGTTGTCTCTGGTGGTGGAGGCAGATCTGAAGTGAAACCTACCTTACTGTCTGGCTTGGAAGCTGCGGTATTTCTTTTCCATTTCCTACCTTTGTGGGGGTTGTAGGGGCTCAAACATTACATCCCCAGAGCATATTCTGAGACAATGTTAACTTTACATGAGATAGGACTGCAACATTAATTAAATAATCCATCTCCTATCAAATTAACTCGGCTTGACTTATCTGAGGTGTTTGATATTATTTGGGAAACCTGTTCAACTGTTCTGAGATGTTTGATAACAATCTCACAAGCACTGACCATTCTAATGTGGGTGGGATCTGGAAATGGTCTTAGGGGACCAGGAAGTAGCCCTACCTCACTCACTGAAAGAAATAGGACATCTAGTTGTCTCATTTTGTGACACCATTTCCCCCCTTTAATTTCTGTATAGGAAACTGGCAGGCTCTGGGCCTGATATGCTGTTTCTGGCATTTTAGACTCTGGGTATGCAAGGGCTATTTCCCCATGTTCTATGGCTACATATACATCCGGGAGTCAATAGGTTTGGAAATAACACCGCACCTCGAGATCTCTCAGGATGTGGTGTCAAACCTCCCCCGCCCAAGTATCCCCCCCCCCGTCCAATAATTTGATAGGACTGAATAGACAGGAAATCTCCTCCCTCTCTTCTACAGAAAGCTCCTCAAATGTACCAACCTGGGTAACTGATTATGTATCTAGGTCTGCCAAGGAACTGGGGGTGCTGTTTATGGGGACTGTCCTCTTTTATGCTCAAAGAATGCTGAAGATTGGTCAGGCTGGGCTTGGCAAGCAATCATTGTCGAGTAAGGATTTGAATTCACCTCTCCCAAGCCCAAGTCTGACACACTGTGCGGTACATGACAGCAGCTCTCAGTATTACTTCCATTTTGCAGGCTCTGATCAGCTTTTAATATTTGTGAAAGAATCCTGGTTAACAGTTGACACCTAAAAAAGATTTTTACTGGACACCTAAATTTTTTTTACTATCTTCAATGCTGTTCATCTTGAGAATACTTTTAGCTTTACTTCTCCTAAAAGCAAACAAATTAGCCCACAGAGGTTTATGTAGAAACCCTGCAGACACAGGGTTGCATGTATCTATTACTCTTTACAGGCTTTTCCTTCCCCTGGGACTCCTGCAGGCAGAGGCTGCCAAGTGCAATAACTTGCCCTAACAGCTATGACTGTATTTTTTAGTAGGACAGCTTTCATCCAGTGCCAGTCCAAATTCTCACATGTCTAACTGCAATCAAATAAACAGAAAGGGGGAAGGGAAATACCAGCCATTCTGGTGTAAAGTTTCAAGCGACACATCATCTATCTGGGCACCAAGTTGTAAAGGGGTGGGGAGAGTACATTCCCTCTTTGGAGGTTAAACAGCTAGAAATAAGGGATACACTAGATAATACATTTGGCTGCGAGTTGATTAGGGTTCCCCCCCAACCCAACTCATTTCCTCTGCAGACAGAACAGGCTTTGGGTTCATGAATTCCCACATCCTCTGTGCACTCCAATTCCCTCTCTCAATTCCTAGCCGGGCAAACCATATTTTCTTTGAAATCGGAATTCGAAATTCATTCTAAACGGAGGAGAGGGGAGCTGGAAGCCCATTTACAATGGCCATGACAGTTTGGCTGTCACTTATGAACAGTCCTCACCCAATTAAGTGTCTGCCTTGAATTTCTACACAAGTGTGCAGACAGTGGATGTCCAACCGACAGAACAGGGCTCGTGCCATTGTTCCCTGTTTGTGGACTTCTTGGAAGCATCTGGCTGGCAATTGTTGGAAACAAGTTGCTGTTGTTAAATACTTCTTTCCTAATGGCTTTCCAGCCTGACGGATTCAAAAATTTGTAATAATAGTTGGTCAAAACAAAAGGCATGGACTCACTTTGTTTCTGTTTCGTAGGACTACTTACTAGCAGCAACTAAGAATACTTAAAACCCTTTTGAATAACTCCTTAAGTAATCAGGTGCAACTTCAAGGACAATATTGTCCTAAAAAACAAATTGCATCTACACATTCTCAAAAGAACACAGATTAAGCTTCTCACCCATAAAGTTAAGGAGGAAATTCACTGATTAAGCAGGTTGAGACTCAACCACCAGGCTCTAAAATGAGAACATTTATCTTCCCACACATACCAAGAGAGATGTACCTTGAGATGTAAGCTGCAATGGAAGTATTTTATTAGAACATTTGCAGACAATAAATAAACATCAGATAAATGCAAAACATGTCTTTGTAGCTTTTCCAATACTTATTAAAAGCCAGAAATAAACATTAAACCCATATAGTAGATTTCTAAAAGCTCAGTATAAGTAAACAGAAAATTTCTTACTTAAATATAGAAGACAGTCATACCAAGTTGCTACTTGAGTCTAAAGTAAGTAATGCAGGTGTTTTCCACTGAAGACCCTATTTATTTATTTTGCAAGTGACAACAGCCTGCATCAGTAATGGCTTATAAATGTTTTCATCCATTAACAGGCAGGGTTTCTGTTAAACATTAATGCTCTGATTTAGTTTCTCAAGCTCTATGAAATTGTACCCCTTCCCCAAAACCCCAACCTGGATTTTCTTACTTCGCAATCTAGAAACTTCACTAGAGCTGCAGCCATATAGTGACAATTCTCTGCGTAGCTCTCATTGCCACAGTGAATTCAGAGGCATTTACAATGGCCACAGAGTGTCTGCATACCAGTTCGCCAGGCACTTTACTTGCCTTAGCCCACCAGGGACATTTCCCTCCACCAAAACGTAATCAGAGTAAAAAAAATTTGCAACAGCATGATAGCGCTGTAACAATATAGAGAAATAGCAGTTACCATTTGTAAAGCCTGAAAAAGCCCTCCAGTGGAACCGCAAGGAAAATGGTGGCCCCAAGGGGGTGATTACATTAAAATCTCTATTTGCCCTAAAGGCAATAGAACCAAGATCCCCTGTTTTTTTTTGGCTCCAAGGGGCTGACATTAAAAAAAATGGCACCGATGTCAGTGGGCCCTTAAAAATGTATGCTTCCCACACACACAGTGTGCAGATGCACTTGGACTTTGATATTTACAGAATGATCATACCAAACCAGGTTTGAGAAAAGTCAGAGCAAAGTAGGGTGATGCCCAGAAAATAGGTATCAGACATTGGTGCTATGCGGATGCTCCCCCAAAAAATGTTCCAATTTGGGATCAAAGACAGAGCAAACCATCTATATGGAATCAGCGTTAAGTATAATAACCCAACTCCTACATTCCCTGTACAGCAAATTTCCTCTATATTTGCCTACACGCCCTGTACTGTAACACCCATGCTCATTTCTGTCACTCTGCAATACTTCTCATATGGAATCAGGGTGAATAAAAATCAATGTGTTTTTTCTTAATTTAAAAAATTGATTATTTTAAATTTAGATCAGATTTTGTTTGATGGCTTTATTTATTTATGCATTTATAGCCTGCCCTCCCCAGCCACAGCCAGCTCAGGGGGGAGGGGGTAACATAATTTAAAAGCCATTTTATATTTAAGATACATTATAGCCCAAAGGTTTTTCATCATAAAATAAGGATCAATTTTTAAATATGTAGTATGAGACTGTATATTCACGCAATGTTTAATTTTTGTAAATGAATCCATTAATTCATTAATTAGGGTCCCAATGTCATGCTCTCCTATATGTTTCTGTAAGATTATTTTGGGTAATTTTACTGTCTAGAAGATAACATCACAGATGCTTGGTTTTCAGTTCTCAAAACTGTGAATTTGTGTCTGCAGAGATGACATGCCTCTTCTTAACAGCAAAAATGTTTCTAAATAAAAATACAGAGTTGAGAAAGAGATCTTAATCCCTTCCTCTGCAAATCTATGTACACAGAATCAACCCCTTACCTCTTAAGTGCTAAATTTCCAGAAGTCCAATGAATAGGAGATTGTTTGGGTGGAACAGATCTGGATAAGGAGATGTTAAGTGTGAGGAGGGAGTACAAATGAAAGTGAAACTTTCTGAGCAGAATACTCCAGATGTCTTGAGATCTTTGTGAGTACAGCCTGAGATTTATCGTATTATTCTCTCCCTTGAAGAGAAAACCCATAATGGCACCAGGTCATAAAAGAGACCCAGTTTGGGAATATTTTAATGAAGTTCCTTGACCTATGGGTAAGACAGGCATGTGGGTAAACACAAAACAGTGAAACAAAAAAATACAAGGCCTGGTGGCCCAAATGAAAGAACATCCTTTCCAGGAGAAAGTTGTGATGAAATGAATATGTCTGAACATGCATGATCTTTCAGTTGGTCAACTTCTTGGTTTCATCACATTTCTTAAAGACCGCCTTGAGCAAATGTCATGTTTGAGCAAAAATATATTTGTTACTGTTGTCAGGGAAGGAAGAAAAAACCTAAGAAAAGAAAAGCCAGGCTTGACCAAAGTTAGCCATGAAACTGTGACCATCTACAGTAATCAATGACACATATTTGCCACATATACATTTCTGCTTTTGAGCTTGATTGCATGTAGAGAGAACGGTTAATGACTAAACAGGTCACCCTGTATTCTAAGTTTGGGTAAACTTTCCAGCTTGGGTAAACACTGGACAGTAGCAAAATTCTACAGGAGATGCCAAAAGGTCACCTGTTGCAAGGATTTTATAAAATTGCAGCAGTTGTTTATCTCTTGCTATAAAATGCTTATGAAATCTGCAGTACAGCAAGAACTCTTCCTCCAACCACCTTGGTGGGATTGCCTTCTCCTTGTGTATCAATACACAATAAATTTCTTAAGGCTATTCTCTGTGTTTGTTTTTGGTCCGGCCTCCAGTCGATGAGCCTGAACTCCCCTGCACTGTGAAGGCATGGTACTGTCATTTTCAATACAGTTGTTACAAATAAATAAATAGTTGAAACAGGCAGGTCTTCCTTTTTCAGTCAGTACTGAGTGGCAGTGAATACAGGTAATACTAAATAAGCAGAAAGGGTATAAATAATAAAACAACAGCACTGACATTTTTGTTTAGAGGAATCCACCATCAACATACAGGATTCTGGAAACGATCCACCTTCGAGATCACCACCCTCCTGTTCTACAGTTTCAGAGTTATCTGTCTTGGATAGTTTTTCAGTCACATCATAGACCTCACATATACACAGTATATAACCTAAAAGGGAGGAAAAACCACTATACAGGAACCACTATATATAAGTTTGTGATAAAAACCAGCAGAGCCTGGGGAGAAGGGGCTGAGGAGGGGAGGGACTTCAGAAGGGTACAATGATATATAGACTCCACCCTCCAAAGCAGTCATTTCCTCCAGGTGAGGGCCGGAGATCACCCAGAATTACAACTGATCTCAAGATGACAGACATAAGCACCCCTGGAGAAAATTACTGCTTTCGAGGGTGGAGTCTATGGCATTATACCCTGCTGCGGCTGCTTGCTTCCCCAAATTTCCCAACCTGGAGCTGGCAGCCCTAAGGGGAACTGATCACTGTAGTTGGGAGATCCATTGGAAGGAGGGTTATTCTCTGAGCAATGGGGCTGTGACCATTCCTGTGCCTCCTTTCTTATAATTTATTTTAGGACTTTCCCCTAACCCTTACTTTAAACATCCAAAATCTCTCCCTCCCCACAAATACAAAATTTACTGTTAATGTATTTTACTGCTATGTAGACTAGATCAGGGGTTCCCAACCTTTTGCAGCCTGAGGGCACATTTGGAATTCTGACACAGGGTGGTGGGCACAGCCATAAAATGCCTGCCACAGGAGCCTGAACTAACCACAAAATGTAAGGAAGTGAGGTTATGCATAATTCTAATAGTACCTCTTCAATATTTGAGGGAGAAACTTGGTTTAACCCAATGTCTTTTTAAAATAAAATATCGTTTTAAAATATTTTCTGACATGCTCACAGCTTACATTCAGCCATGCAGTGAAGATTCTTGTGCTGTGATGGGAAATGCCGCCAAAGCAAGAGTTTTAAAGATCTGCAGAGCCAGATCAGACCTCCAATGGCCAGTCAGAAGCCCGGTTGGACAAAAGCCCCATCTGGTTCCACCCACTTTGTCAAACACTAGACAGGTGCCAGAAACATGTTTGTGGGTACCATGGCACCCACGGGTATCATGCTGGGGACCCCTAGACTAGATGAATCCTTTCATTCAAATTTATCTAAAAAACAATTTGAGCTCAGCCTCAGATCTAGGGATGCCAGACTCCAGGTGGGACCTGAGGATCCCCCAGAATTACAGCTCATCTCCAGACTACAGAGATCAGTTCCCCTGGAGAAAATGGATACTTTGGAGGGTGGACTCTATGACACTGTGCCCCACTGAGGTCCCTGTCCTTCCCAGGCTCTATCCCCAAATCTCCAGGAGTTTTCCAATCTGGATGTGGCACCCTTACCCCCCACCCCCCGCTGGTGGCCAGGAGGGTCCTGGCAACCATACTCAGATCCTAGGAGTAATAAACACATGTGCACCTTTTGCTAGGTAATCAAAAACCAACTTCTGAAACAGTTTTCACCTTTCAAAAGCAAATGAATAAAACAAACTAAATTAGTACTAAAGAATGCAACTACAGATTCTGAAAAGTAATAAGAAACCCCACAAGAATATTAAAAACATGCAGCTCACATTACATGATTGAACATGAAGCCAGGCTTTTCTTAATGTCTATGAACAAAGTCCAGCTTTAAACAAAAGATCTATATTGTGGGTTATCTTTGTACCACAATAAATAAATCCCTACTAGTATCCAAGTTATGTTGTCCCTCCAGTCCTACAACTCAACATTTCAAAAGGAAAAGACCACACAAACATTTTAAAGCCAAAGGAGAAAAACAGAGCAAGTGAAAAGTTTCTATCTACGCATCTATAGCATCAAATTTTCAATCCTTCTGTTTCTGTCTTGCTATACATATGGCTCACCTACAAATAAATGAAAAGATTATCTAGAAAAGGAAACCCTGACAAACATGAAAAACAAAACTTTTACCTAAATTATAACAGATTTTTTTTAAAGATACAGCTGAATCTCATGATTCTTGGCTCCACCATCAAGACCCTTTTTAAAAATTAATGTACTCAGTGCATGGAGGAGTGGGGAATCAAACTAGGTTCTCCAGATTAGAGTCCACCGCTCCAAACCACCGCTCTTAACCACTACACACACTGACTAGGGTTCTTAAGCAAGAGGAAAGACTGTACACAGCCTAGGAAAAAAGAAACATGCTGTCTCGTATTTGCTTTCTCTTTTACAGGTGTCATGGAAGCAAATATTTTTCAGAACTCATTCCCATGACCTTAAAATGTTTTACTTTTTAAAGCTTTTCTACTTTCATTTTCTATTTTACTTTTCAGCCCACAGCCTTGCCCAGTGGATACAATTGCTCTAAACTAAAAAAAAAGGAAATGCCTGCAGTAAAACTGCTTTAAGAGCAGCTGATGTCAAAGAACTTTCAATTTTGTAACACTGTAGGTAGAGAGCTATCTATTCTCCTCCCGGCAATAAGTTTTGTAATAAATACACAACAGAGAATATGTCAAACATATGACAGTAATAATTTACACATCACCATCTACTTAAAGCTTTCCCTCCACCCCCACTGTATTCCCTCCTACACATATAGGTACCTTGTGTACTCCATGGGATCAGAACTTGTAACTGCTTCTGTTTCAATTTTCCAACAACCACCAGATATTTTACACATTTTCAAAATAAAAATAAAAATGGTAAGCACTTGAAATGGCCTGAAATGAATTTGTTAGGGCACGGAGATTTTGAACACAATTATACAAGTGGAACAAATTCAGAATTCTGCAAAACCTGGCTTATAAAATAAGGCATATGGAATATTTCATGAAATACGATCCATCAATCATGATCAGCTGGAAGCTGATTCTCTAAGCCTTTAAAATGTTCCTTACCTGTTTCTGTAGCATCTCTACCTGCCAGAGTTCCATTTTCTTGCTGAGCTACCAGATTTTTCAGTATAACCTGTGTGGCCCCCAGTCTTGGCAGTGTAACATGTGTAAGAAATGGCAAATTGTTTTTCTTGGCAAATGCCTGACTGGTTTCTCTTCTTTTTCTAAGAAAACCACCTTCTGGAAACAATACAATCCACTTTCGATCACGGCTCCTGTAATATTTTTCTAGATGTTCCTGGAGAAGTTCAAGCTGCTGGTCACGATGAGCTTTTCCCTAAAAAAAAAAAAAGCCTATCTTTTAGAAAATCTTCAATTTTTAAAACATCTATTTTTTATGCTTTGTTGTTGTTGTCTTCTATAAAATCCTCAAGAAAACAACACATAAAAAATAGAACTTTTGTATTAAAATGTTGTTTATTTACAAAATTTTATACCCCATTTTTCTACCCTCAAAAAGGCCACAAAGGCGGCTAGCAAATTAAAACACACATAGTAAAATTACATTTTTAAAATCATCCCCCCCCCAAAAAAACCACTTCATTAAATCACTTTGATGAAAATCATAATCATTATCAGCCATGTAATTCTTATTTGCCCTTCTTCCTCACTGTGTTGTGTTTATAGGTCTATATGTTTTATTTCGTTGTTTAACGATTTAAATATATATCTTATTTTAAATGCTGTTACAAATGTTTTGATGTTTGCCACCTTAGGGAGCCTATTTGAGTGGAATGGTGACATAGAAATGTTCTAAATAAATAAATGTTCTATTAGAAAGGTAACAAAAGTATCTACTTAGTGTCTAGGACAGGGATCCCCAACCTTTTTGAGAATGTGGACACTTTGGGGTTTTTGGGAAAGTGTGGTGGGTGCTGCCACAAAATGGCTGCTACAAAATGCCTGCCGAAGGAGGCAGAAAAGGTCACAAAATTGCTGCTGTGGCTTACCTGAAGTCACAAGGTGAATATTTTTGTGCTGTGGTGGCAGCTGCTGCCAAAGCAATGTTTTTTTAAAATCTGCACAGCCAATTAAATCTCCAGTGGCCAATCAGAACCTTTTTTGGCAAAAGCCTTACCTGGCCCTGTCATTTTCTAAAAGCACAGGAAAGGTGATGGCGGGCACCATGGGCTCCACATTGCAGACCCCTGGTCTAGGATACTCAGGTTGCTTATCAGGGTTCCTTCCATATGGAAGGGAAGGCATACACACATACACAGTAAGTACAAACAGACAGAAAGGCTTTATCCGAAACTAAGGCTGTTTATGCATGGGTACTTTCTTCTTTTTCTTTCTCCTCCCCCCCCCCAATAGTAAAGGGGGTACAGAAAATATGCATGGGTACTTTCACTCATGTTCAACCCCTGTCTGTCTTGGTTGTTCCTTGGAGTTACGCATGAGTTCTCCCTCCATTAGAGAGGACCTCGCTGGCAGCCCTCACAAATCCTGGACCTTCCCGTTCCTCTGTTAACCTGATTCTTCCCTCTCATATGAGCTTAGCCTAGGTGAAATCTCCGTGCATAAGGCAAAGTGTGGGACACACAAGCTTAGTTTCACTCACAGCCAATTACAAAGCAGCATGTCCAGAGGCAGGGATTCAAATATTTCCTGCGTCCTGGGAGCTCTTTCTGAGCAGAAGAAAGGCCTTTTAAAACCTAGGCTTGGATTTCTCCTCTCCGTTCTTTTCAGATTGTTCCATTTTTTGTTTTATGTTATTAAAATGCATTTTTCTGTGGCAACTGGATTTGGGGGGAGGGAACTTTTCTCTCAGTACAGCCAATTATGAAGCACTATGTTAAGGGGTGGGGACTTGCTTTGAGCTTGGAGACTGCTGATGCATACACTCCCAACATGAAAGTGCGGGTCCAGCGAGCAATGAACCTCAGGTAAAACTCCTATGCATAAACGACCTAAGACAACTTTTTGTTTCACAGTAATAAAATGTATTCCAAAATCTGTCCACCTTAAGCATATTTGCAACCATCCAGAAATCAGTGACTTCAACCAGACTCCTTGATGCTAGGATACCTGTCAAAGAGCTGGTATTCATGATCTGAAGTCAGCTGTTGTTGGTATCAACCATGACATGTCAGCATTAGCAACCTTTTTACTGTATAATGATAAGCTGACATTAAATGAGAATTTATATATGACATGGACAGTCTTCCATGGATTAACTTTTTAATTTATGAAAATGGTATCAATCAACTCTTTCAACCCTGTAATGTGAAAAACAACTCTGTTTCTTAAATGAGAAAATGACAGCATGCTCTAGAGGTGAAACAGAATAACACTTGAACTTTACTCAATTCTCTTTTCAAAGAATTCCTGAAGGGGATTTCACAACTATTAAATTAACAGAATGCAGATCTAGTTCTCAGCAGATGGAAATTATTCTGGGTATGATCAGAATCCTCACTCCAAGTAAGAGTTGCATGCCTATGGAACTTTCTGTTCAGGCCAAAGTAGACATGACCCAGGAGATATGTGAGAGCACTGTGATTTTTTTTTTTACAATCCTAAAAGCAGCTGCAGAGGGGCCCAATTCAGATGGGGTAGCAAATTTGACTCACAGAGCTGCTATTTGTACAGATCTTTTCTTCTGTGAGGTGAATAGCATATCTGAGCGAGGTGAATAAGCGAGTGAGAGTTGTGCACTGGGAAAATGTCATGGAGGAAAAATTTCTCCCATGCACACCAGTGCTGTAGTCTACATTTGAATGGGATGCCCCATGGCTGCTTTTAGCCTTTTTTAAAAAACATCACTGATTTCCCACGGTTACTTTGGCCCAAAAAATTACACTGAAAAAACTTATTCAACCAGTCATTCCTGAAGTAGTATTGCACTACAGCCAAGCTGCAATACATAGATACAAATATAATTGATGTGTATCCATAGCACTCATAGAAATGAGGCTCAGTTAATGAAGCAATTAGTTTAATCTGAAATGTCCTTACATATTTAATCATTTCTAAGGCATCTTCTGGAGACCAGACTTGACATTGTGAAGGATTATCTAGGTCATTCTGTATCGGAATAAAACAACCATATATTGTTTTCCTATTCTGCAAATGGTATAGTTTGGACCAACCTCACTGTTTCACTGGATGAACACTGGACAATATGAAATAGTACCTTTTATTAAAAAGATATCCTGCCTTTCTACCCAGTCGGGCCTTCAAGGTGGCAAACAGTTAAAAAGACATTAAAATCAACTTTAAGAACAATTTACCATCATGGAAAATGCAGAAGCAGCAGAAGAGTTTATACCCTACTTTTCTCTATCATAAGGAGTCTCAAAGAGGCTTACAATCGCCTGCCTTCCCCCCACTCCCGCCCACACACACACACACACACCAGACACCTTGTAAGGCAGGTTGGGCTGAGAGAGTTTTGAGAGAACTGTGACTGGCCCAAGCTCACCCAGCAGGCTTCATGTGGAGGAGTGGGGAATCGAACCCGGTTCTCCAGATTAGAGTCCGCCACTCTTAACCACTACACCACGCTGGCTCTCAAAGCAAAGCCTAAGTATTATTGTGACAAATTAAACAATGCAAGCTATGAAAGTACTGTACCTTTTGTTTAACTGCCAAGATTGAGGTAGTTTGGGTGGTGGTGTGTGTGAGAGAGAAAGACAGGACCTAATCACATTGTGTCCAGTCTGCATTTACTTTGATTTACATCATACACCAAGGTGATGTGTGACTGGATGATATGGTTAATATGCAATGGTAACATCACCGTATCATAGTTAGTGCTATTTTATTTAGTTAGTGCTATTTTATTTTTAATTACAGAACATTAACATATGCTACAAAGATAGGGTAGCCATGATGGTCGGTAGTAGAAGAGCTACATTAGTCTAAGGTGGACCAATATGCTATAAAGTGATACAAATTCTGAAATTTACACAGATTTTGCAAATGTGCATATATTAGCTTAGTTTCCACAATTCTGTTTGTCACTAGCCAAGGGTACAACAAAAAGCTATGCAAGGCACTCAAGCCCTACTCCTTCCCCTCAGCCACCTGCTATAAATTTTGCCAAATCTGCCACTGTGACCTCTCACACCTCCAGACCGTGACTACCAAGCACAGTATATGACTCAGTGAGAAAATACCTGGAGCGCATATTATCTTTAAACACTTTTAACTATTACCTGTCTTATAAAGAAATCTCCGTGAAGTAGAGATACAATTCCAAAATTTGTATATTTAAAAATATGATCCATCAGCCACATCATCTGACGAACAACCTGGAAAAGTTCAGATAATAATTAGTCAGTTCACGCTATATGCAACAAAAAAGATCAGACAGACTGAAATTAACACATACGAACATACACACTAGTATATGAAATAAAATGCATCAACCCCTCTCAAAACACAAACATGATTATATATAATTTTTTCTTGCAAGATAGAGGATCTGTGTATAAGTTTCTGTTTTCTGCAATGAAAATACGGGCTGAGTTAACATCCTATGTATAATCTACTTCAATTCTAACCCTTAAACTGTCAGAAAGAATCTCTCTTCCTCCCACTGCCTTTCCCAATGCCTTGGGTTTACCCCAGGTGACATAATTTCAGAATGGCTGATGTTAAGGTGTTAGTAACCTAAGAATAAAAGCCCAGTGGCGCAGAGTGGTAAGCTGCAGTACTGCAGTCAAAAGCTCTGCTCACGACCTGAGTTCGATCCCAACGGAAGTTGGTTTCAGGTAGCCGGCTCAAGGTTGACTCAGCCTTCCATCCTTCCGAGATAGGTAAAATGAGTACCCAGCTTGCTGGGGGTAAAGGGAAGACGACTGGGGAAGGCACTGGCAAACCACCCCGTAAACAAAGTCTGCCTAGAAAACGTCGGGATGTGATGTCACCCTATGGGTCAGGAATGACCTGGTGCTTGCACAGGGGACCTTTACCTTTTAACCTAAGAATGGGCTACATTTCCAAAGGTACATTGGGAATTTAGTCCAGCCTTATCGTTCCTAACATCTTAACATCAGCCATTCTGAGATTATGTCTCCTGGGGTAAACAGGGTTTGAGGTGCCCGGCATGGAGGGGGCCAAGAGATTCTCTCTTTCCACCTATTCATCTGTGAGCTAGCTGGCCACTTGAGTGGTAACCACCACTAGCTTGGCCAGTGGTTGCAAGCAGATGTAATAGAGGATTGGGGTACCAAGTATTTTGAGCACCAAGCTGTGCTCAAAAGACACAGGGCGGTTTGTTCATTTTTCAGCAAATAGGGCAGTTTTCCTAAGCCAAATTTCTAAGTGATAAAGAGTTTACCAATTTCTAATTTTACACTGAATGACAAATTATATAGCACTTCTAAGAATTCAATGCATTTCACAATTTTTGCTTTAAACAATATCACAAGCTGTCGGGTAGTCAGAGTAATTTTAAACTTAGCCATGGCTTGATCCCCAAAACCTCAAACAAGCTTTTTGTTAACCACTTTCCGTAACCTAAGAGATACCTGTGCCTTAGTTAATGCAGGCAGGAACAGTGTAGATGTCGCAGTATGAGTTAGCCTACATTAAAATAGCCTGAACGCACCCCTTTTCCAATGTTTGAGTTGCTAGGGCAATGCACTTCATTGTCTCTTGTGCATAAAAGAAAAGCAAAACAAAACAAGAGGGTTTGATGTCTCTGAATGCCTACTTCCTGGCCACAGAGATTATTTTAAACAGATCCTGATTGCAAACACCTGTAGTGTGTCTTGTTTGCTCTGTTCTTTGCTTCTTTGACATTAGAATCATATAGTTGGAAGGGACCACCAAAGTCATCTAGTCCAACCTCCTACACAATGCAGGAAATTCACAACTACCTCCCACCAAACACACCCCAGTGACCCCTACTCCATGCCCAGAAGATGGGGGAAAATCCCTCCAGAATCCTTGGCCAATGTGGCCTGGACGAAAATTGTTTCCTGACGATCAGCATTTCCCCGAGCATGTAAGAAAGTGCCACAAGAGCCAAACACTGACACAACCCTTCCTGCCCTCCCTCTCATGATTGGCCTACATTAACAGAATCAGCATTGCTGATAGATGGCCATCTAGCTTCTATTTTAAAACCTCCAAAGAAGGAGAGCACACCACCTCCTGAGAAAGCCTGTTCCACTGAGGAACCGCTCTGTCAGAAAGTTCTTCCTAATGTTTAGCCAAAAACTCTTTTGATTTAATTTCAACCCGTTAGTTCTGGTCTGACCTTTTGCTGCAACCGGAAAAAAACCCACACCATCCTCTATATGACAGCCCTTGAAGACATTCATATCTGTGGCTCATCTGAGCACCATTCCCCAATGTGGCACCCACACCGTTCCAACAAAGTAGGCATGGCCATTGTCCAGTGATTGACAGGTAGTTCCCGCCTTGAAACAGCTGTTGCCAGAGGGACTAGAGGATAGGTGACCTGCAGGTTCACTGTGCTAGTAATGGGAATAAAGGGCCCAGAAAATCATGTGGATGCATCCAATGTTTGTTATATATTTAATAGTTATGTCTTACATTATGGTATGCATGTGTTAAGTGGGTTGGTGCACAGGGCATAAAGCAGTTGTGACTCCTGGTTTATATTAACTGTGAAAGAGGCTCTCTGCAAGCCACTGAATGAAGATACCACTGTTCAAAGGCATAGCCATCTGGGGATGTGGATTCACCTGTGGAGGAGGAGGATAGTTAAAATACTGAGTGGACATGGGTTTGTGTGTGAAGAATTCCACCTCAAGACTCTACACAGGACCTTTCAGTACTCCTTAAACATTTCCAAGATGGCTTACAACTATATAACAATATATATATATACACAAATATAGCATACCGTGCCTTTGTCCTGAAGGCACATCATTAGAATGCAAACATCTCCAGTTGCTTGATGGTTCACTAGCATCACCGCTTCATCTTCTGAGATGGATTTAACATCATCTCCCCATTCTACCACTGTTTAAAAAAGAGGCAGAGAAAGAAATCCTTATTTAAATGATTTTTTTAAAGCAACGAAGCCTTTAAAAGTCACTGGACTAGAAATATGTTTTGAATTCGGCAAAATCACTTGATGGTACACAACAGAACCAGTGTTATTGTTAAAGTAACTACATCCAGATAAATTCAGAAGACACTCCAGCAGGTCACATTAGGTTGAAAAATTTAAGAACAAGCACCAAAGGAGCAATGTATGCCATTAACTAGAACTAAAGTTGTAAAAAATATTTTCAAACAAGTTCTCTTAGCGCAAATGTGGTTACAAAAATTCAAATTTATTTTGTTGTAATTCAAATTTATCTCAGCATTCTCAGTTATTATGTAAACTTCACTTCAGTCAAAGAGAGCACTAAAGGGCTAAGCTAAGGGCTTTACAGTGGTTTTGACAGGGCCCATTCTCTGGGTCTTTGCAGGGGCACGGCAATAGGTGCTGTAGCAAACCTTGCTGTCATTAGAAGTAGCTGTCTGGCCAGTAAGAAGATTCCTCCATTAGTCCTTCTCAATCCCCCTCTTAATTTTTTTAGCTGAAGCTAAGAGCCACCCATCATTCCCACGCTGGGTCCCATGACACAAACCCCCTCCCCAAAATAACTGCAGACCACTCCGGTTACTGAGGCATGCAAACAAATGGACACAAAATAAATGTTTCTAAATTAATTCCCTGATGCACCTGCCCACCACTCTGAACTTTTCTCCAAAAAGATTCAATGTTAAAGGCAAATTAGATGCATTTACTATTGCCTATTTTCATCTCCAGTCCACTTCAATTGAGGAAGCTAGTCAGGGCATCAGCAGAAGCTTCTAAGGATGGGAAATAGAGGAGGAGGAGGAGTTTGGGAAAGGAAAGGGATTTTATTAAATCTCTAGAATAACTTTTAATTATAAAGCATCAAACATCCGTATTTTGAAAATGAAAATGTCTTAGTCCGTAATGTTGGCAACTTTTTTTTTTAATACATCATTGTTTGTAAGTGCCTGGAAGTTGGCAAACAGAGATGGGGGAGAGAAAGAAGAGAGTCTTTCTTGCAGGCTTAATCCTTATAGTTGAAAATCCTTCCTAATTACGCACAGAAGCAACTATCTCCTACGCCATTAAAAATGTGGGGAGGCAGGACACTGCAGCTATTCAGGAGTGAAGGAAAGGGCATTTGGATAAGGTTAGGCAGGTTCAAGCTTGTACAGAATGCTGTGGTGGATGCAGAGAGATAACTATGTTCAACCAATAATGCAGGAACTGCGTATGTGACTTCTGGGCCCAGTTCAAGGCACTGAACTTTACCCTTCCGGCCCTTCACAGCATAACTTTAACAACACCTCTCCCTGTATAAACCTGTCGGCTGAGACTGTCATAAAGGGACCTACTACATATCCCCTCATTAAGGCAAAATAATCTGCAACAAGGAGGAGCAGAGCCTTCGAAGTGGGACCCTGACGTTTGTAGAACGACCTTTGTGTTAAGGGTTTTGTTTTGCTTGTAAATCTCCCCTCTAGTTTTTTGTTTGTCAGTCAGTCAGGTCAAACTAATTTTGTCTAAGAAAATTTGGGGGCACCAAACCAAGAACTGACTTTTTCATTACTTTGAATTTTACTCTGTAAGATGCCATGCACTAATGTTGAGCTCCGCTGCTGTTATATAGTTTTAGATATGTTATCGTTTCAAATTTATTAAAATATTAATTGTAAGCTGTCTTGAACTCTTTTGGGAAAGGTGGGGTAAGGCATTAGTAATAAAAAGAAAACAAAATATTGAAAATAAGGCCCTACAGGAGGGAAATGCACAGTGGTAGCACATAGTACAGAAACATATGAGCTATATTTAATTTGGCTGGGTCTCAAGCTCATTGTGTTTCTTTGGTCAAACCCATTCTTCAGAACAGCCATGCTCATAACTGACTTTCTGATCTTTCAGACTCCTACAGAAAGCAAAATGAACAACTTTAAGAGATGTTTGTGTGCTTCTCTCCATGCCTAAAAAGGTGTAAATTCATCCTACTTATCAATCACCAAGTGTACACCAGCCAAACAAAAAGACAGTGATATATTTGTGAAAAAGCAAAGGAGTATTAAGAAATAAATCATTGCTGTAACTACTGATCAAGAGTGAGTGATCCCAATATAGTTTCTTCCTGTCACCTAGGCCTACATTAAAAGACTATGTATGTGTGTTAAGTGCCATCAATTTGCTTCTGACTTAAGGCGACCCTATGAATTATGACCTCCAAATTGTCCTATCGTTAAAAACCTTGCTCAGGTCTTGCAAACTGAGGGTTGTGGCTTCCTTTTAGAGTCAATCCATTTCATGATGGGTCTTCCTCTTTTCCTGCTGCCTTCAACTTTTCTTAGCATTATTGTCTTTTCCAGTGAGTCTTGTCTTCTCATGATGTGACCGAAGTACAACAGTTTCAGTATGATCTAGAACCCACTTATTAGTCTTTTTGGCAGTAAAACTCTTCTCCAACACTTTTCAAATGAATCAACTTTCTTCCTGTCAGCTTTCTTCATTATCCAATTTTCACAACCATACATAGTCATGGGGAATACTATGGTATGAATTGTCTTGATCTTAGTCACCAAGAACACTTCCTTACACGTACGGATCTTTTCTCGCTCCTTTATGGCTGCCCTTCCCAGACTCAATCTCCTTTTGATTTCTTGGTTGCAGTCTCCCTTTTGGTTGATGATTGATCCAAGGAATAGAAAATCTTCAACAATTTCAATTTCATCATGGTCAACTTTAAAGTTGTGTAATTCCCCAGCAGTCATTACTTTTGTATTATTGATGTTCAGCTGTAATCCTGTTTTGGCACTTTCTCCTTTAACCTCCATCAGTAGTCATTTCATCAAAGGGTTTTTGAGTCAAGCAGGAAAGTATGCAGAGATAAGAAAAGAAATTACCGATTGCATTCCTACAATATACCACCTCTACATGGCAAAATATTTTAGCTTTTACTTGTTACTTACAAGTTGGGGCTGCACCGAATTGCAAGGGGGGAAAGCAACTGGGAAATCTCCCCTTCCCAAATTAAATGTCAACTTCAAGGATAAAATAAGGCATTACAGGCTTGAGCAGGCCAGTTTCCCATACTCATCTCCATTTTCCTTTCCCACCTTTTCAACTTGACTCTCCTCTGTCCTTGTCATTCCATGCTTCTTAGAGGCATATTTCATCCTCATCTGACTTGCGTGGAGTGTTTCTGCAGAAATGTGTTTCTGGGAGACACTATTTCACTGTCTATTGATAGGCATTATGTGAAGATCAGTATTAGAAGGAACAAGTAAGAGTCCTATAAGAAACCAGGGGAAGGAAAACCATTCCCTTTTCGCCCTTCCCTCCCTCATGATTCTTGCTATTTTAAAACCTGTATTCAGGCAAGCTACTTGCTTCACTACAGCCTAGTGGGTAAGGAAAAGTAAATCAAAGGGGAGGTGATATGGGCTGTTCATTCCCTAATCCTGATTTCTACTCCCCCAAATACTAATATTCTTTAAACAGTAAGGGAAAGGCTGCTCCCTTCACCCATCACCACCCCCAATTTTCATCCATCAGTGTAGCTTCTTCACACTGTAAGTGGACAGCTCCCATTAACAGTTGAAAATAATTAGCATGGAGGAGCTTCCTCTGACACTCATTAATAACTTCCAATCAAACTCAGCTGCAGAGCCCCTTACTGCTTAAAAGGTGTGTGTCTCTCCATGCGCACACGTGTGAGAAAAATAAAAATCAACTTCAGGGAATACACATATTATAGCACTCACCCCTAACCCCGACTTCAATCAACCCTTCTTCACTAAGGCTTTAGATCCAGGTAGATAGGATTTGTATCTCTGCTCTGTCCTCAAACTGCCACTCAAAGCCAATATCCCCAGACCTCGGAGCAGGTAATAACAGTTTTGAATGAAATACAGAGGATTCCATATAGCTTAAACAACTCAAAATAGAAACAAAACATAAAAGTGGATTATGAACCAAGGAAAGGGAACAATAATATTTTTAAATATTCAAAATAATCAAAATCCATATATGACTCCTCTGAATATTTGCATGGGAGGCAGCAGAGCAGCTCCTCTGCTGAATGTGGTATATCCTTGGCGCTGCACCCCACCTTCCTGTTCCCAAGGGGCAGCTTCAATGCTGATCCACATGCCACTCCCAGTCAGTAACCGTGCTCTCCCAATTGACTTGACTGTCAATTCCAGATTGGAAACAGGACAATCTCTATTTCTAATTCCTTAAATATAAATTACTTGTACCTATTATGACCACCAGGAGTGAGATGAACATTTCTAGTTAAACGGTCCTAAGCGCTTAACATTTTCTTCTAACATCCCCCATTACAATGGCCCCCAAGACTCTAATTGACCCTCCTTGTTTATGTGTTTTTGTGAATCTATGTGTTTGGACTGTTTTACCTCCTTGGGAACCCAGAACTGGGTAGAAAGGCAGCACAAAAATGTTTTAAAGAAATAATAAATTTAAAATAAATATCCCCCACGTTATTCCAAACAAAGATCCCATTCCAATGATTAATAAAACTTCCTACCACTACAGGGGTTCCTTCCACCCCCATCATTTCACTCTGATAAGCAGGGGGATCAGATTAGCAATTTACGGGCAGAACAGACCATAAATAAAGTATATATGATTTTAAAAGGAAATTACAGTTTTATGTAACAGACGAATGACTCCATAATTAAATAGTGGTGAGGAACAGATTTCTAGTTTACAACTTCTGAGCAAAGAACAAAATAAGAGATGGAACTAAACAAATCCTGTTTACATTTAATATAAGACAGGATATCACCGTGGGACATTCCTTTTCTTCCCTAGACTAGAGTCCTAGCTAGTAATCATTTTTTTTCCATCTTCAGAACAACTTCTCTTTCCCACAAAGGATTCTCCCTAAACAAACAGGACTACTCCCCATTTTGCCACATTATCTAACTTTCATTTCCACAATCAAATGCAATCATTTCCTAAACTTCAACAGTCCCTTTAAACAACAAAACAGCAGGATGATCTACATATCAATAAATCAGACTTAGTCTCTTGATTTTACTACAGCTCGTCCTGATCTGGAGAAAATTTTAAACAAACTTCAGGAATACGAATAAGAATTTCACAACGAACTAAGAAACTTAGGGGGTTACCGCACTTTGTATTCCCAGTGATGTATTAAGAGTTTGAAAATGTTATAAAAAACATGGCTTTAAAAGGGTTTTTGGATACCACGGCTAATAAATGGTTGGAAGACGTCTTCACAGCTAAAGGGACCAAAGTGCGAACAGTATTTTTTATAACGTTTTCAAACTCTTAATACATCGCTGGGAATACAAGTGTGGTAACCCCCTTAGAGATGTGGGGTAAAGGATTATTTGAGTGTTATCATTTGAAATGTTCTCTCTGTGTGATCCATACCATATGACAGAAATTGTACTCAGAGGAATCGAAGCAGAAACCAAAGTGTGCTAATGTTAGCAGAGCCTGCAGGTCAAAAGCAAAATTAGCAACGGAGCCCAACTGACTCAAGACTGAGACTCACTTCAAGATAAACTGATTTGAGGACATACAGAAACCAGATAAAATAAAAAAGAGCTTTGAGGCATTGTACAAATTTAAACATAATGTATTTGGAATTTTTTCAAGCTTCACTTCCACACACACAAAATTATATCCCTTGTTCCTGTTTCAACCTCCTATTATCCATTCAGCTTTACCAGTCTCAAACAATTCACCACAATGTTTTTTACCAGAATGATCTGTGCTTTGAACTAGGAACACTTCATTAAGACCTATTCTTACGTGAAGAATGAAAGAAGAGTTCACTGAATTTTGATTTAAAACCATATTTACATTTCCTTCTGATATGCCGATCCCTTCGCTGATAGAGATTGTGATGAGCTAGACACAGGAGAGCCAGGCTGAATCTCTGAATGCCTAATGCCAAGCCTTATTAAGAATTAAATTGGTAGATCCTACAAGTGAGCTAAAAAAATCTGCCAAGGAAGAATGAAGGGGGAAAACTCAAGGCACCCAAGCAGGTCACTACTCCTATATATTAATGCCACAGGCTAACGCTTATCCATATCACTAAATGAAAGAGATTAACCCTTCATATGATTGATCTTCTCTGAGAATAATCCCCTGTAACTTCAGTTCTGAAGAGTATTGGTAACACCTGTGGGTTCAAAATCTAACAGCATCTTTTGGCATAGTTTCCTTTTAAGACACAAGAAACTGTTTGTGCTGATACTGTCCTGTCAGGGAAACACCAGTTTTGTTTTGTTTTTACAGATATGAAATAAACTGGTGGTTTTTCTGAAGAAGGAATGGGCTGTTCATGATTTGTGCAGGAATACAGGACAATGTCATGATGAAACAGGGGGAAAACTTGCATGAGTCAGGTGGTTGAAACAGGGAAAATCCTCCACATGAAAGCAGCCCAGGTTGGTGTTACCTACTCCGGACTAGCAGCAGCTTTCTGGTGTCAGACGGGGGTCTTTCACATCACCCACTATCTGAGCCATTCAACCAGAGATGCCAGGGACAGAACCTGGGACCTTTGCTGGTAGAGCACTTGCTTTGCATAGTGAACGACAACAACCACAGCCTTAATGAATGATTAACAAATGACTGTCCCAAACCAAAACAAACTAATATTGTTTACAAAATGCCTCACAGGGATTCCTGGTCCTCCAGACAGAAAAACTCTAAGCGGAAGTGAGCATTCTGGTGAAACACACAAAACACTGAAATGTTTAACGGCTACAAGTGAGTCAACAAACTAGTCATAAAAAGCTTCGTTACAGAACAAAGTCTACTCTGGCTTTGATTTTAGCATGCTGCTAAACACTTTCTGCCACTGTTTAACCAACCACTGTTTAATTTGGCACAATAACACGCTGGCTGCAGCTTTTACCTAAGTAACCCAAAGATATGGGTCTACTTTTGAAGTACGAATCTTGAATTAAACAGGTTTATGGTGTTGAATAGTTTATGATGTTCCCAGACAAAATTTTAATCCTTTAACAAAACAACAACAACAACAAAAACTACTTTACTAATCTAGTGTGGATTAGACCTCTAAACAAGCCCAGAAAGAAAAACTTTGGGGTTCCACTAAGCATGACACGACTGCACCAGGGGGGTGGGGGGGAATCTGCAATTCATTAAATTTTTCTGTTTGATAGTACAGGAACTAGGGCTGTCAAAAAAAAAAAATTCGGTACAGTTCGGATTCGGCCGAATTTGACCCTTGTGGGGTCGGTACGGTCCGAAGTCCGAACTCCCCCGCTTCGGATCCCCGGTAATTCGGGGGGATCCGGAGTTCGGGGGAAAATTCGGCCGAAGCGCGCCTTCAGGGATTCCCTAAAGGCGCGCGGGGGCCCTTTAAACTGATCTGAGCCTCCCAGCTGGGAGGCGCAGATGAGTTTAAAGGGCAGCCCGCCCCCCTTCAGCGGGCTCCGCTGGAGAGGCGCGGGCTGTCATTTAAACTCATCTGAGCCTCCCGGGCGGGAGGCTCAGATGACTTTAAATGACAGCCGCGCCTCTGCAGCGGAGCCCGCTGGAGAGGCGCGGCTGCCCTTTAAACTCATCTGCGCCTCCCGGCCGGGAGGCACAAATGAGTTTAAAGGATAGCCCGCCTCCCTTCAGCGGGCTGCCGTGAAGGGGGGGGGGCTGTCATTTAAACTCATCTGTGCCTCCCGGCCGGAAGGCACAGATGAGTTTAAAGGACAGCCCGCCTCCCTTCAGCGGGCTGCCGTGAAGGGGGGGGGGTTGTCCTTTAAACTCATCTGTGCCTCCCGGCCGGAAGGCACAGATGAGTTTAAAGGACAGCCCGCCTCCCTTCAGTGGGCTCCCGTGAAGGGGGGGGGTTGTCCTTTAAACTCATCTGTGCCTCCCGGCCGGGAGGCACAGATGAGTTTAAAGGACAGCCCGCCTCCCTTCAGCGGGCTGCCGTGAAGGGGGGGGTTGTCCTTTAAACTCATCTGTGCCTCCCGGCCGGGAGGCACAGATGAGTTTAAAGGACAGCCCGCCTCCCTTCAGCGGGCTGCCGTGAAGGGGGGGGTTGTCCTTTAAACTCATCTGTGCCTCCCGGCCGGGAGGCACAGATGAGTTTAAAGGACAGCCCGCCTCCCTTCAGCGAGCTGCCGTGAAGGGGGGGGGTTGTCCTTTAAACTCATCTGTGCCTCCCGGCCGGGAGGCACAGATGAGTTTAAAGGATAGCCCGCCTCCCTTCAGCGGGCTGCCGTGAAGGGGGGGGGTTGTCCTTTAAACTCATCTGTGCCTCCCGGCCGGGAGGCACAGATGAGTTTAAAGGACAGCCCGCCTCCCTTCAGCGGGCTGCCGTGAAGGGGGGGGTTGTCCTTTAAACTCATCTGTGCCTCCCGGCCGGGAGGCACAGATGAGTTTAAAGGACAGCCCGCCTCCCTTCAGCGGGCTGCCGTGAAGGGGGGGGGGTTGTCCTTTAAACTCATCTGTGCCTCCCGGCCGGGAGGCACAGATGAGTTTAAAGGACAGCCCGCCTCCCTTCAGCGGGCTGCCGTGAAGGGGGGGGTTGTCCTTTAAACTCATCTGTGCCTCCCGGCCGGGAGGCACAGATGAGTTTAAAGGACAGCCCGCCTCCCTTCAGCGGGCTGCCGTGAAGGGGGGGGGTTGTCCTTTAAACTCATCTGTGCCTCCCGGCCGGGAGGCACAGATGAGTTTAAAGGATAGCCCGCCTCCCTTCAGGGGAGCCCGCTGAAGGGAGGCGGGCTGCCCTTTAAACTGATCTGAGCCTCCCAGCTGGGAGGCGCAGATCAGTTTAAAGGGCAGCCCGCGCCTTTCAGCGGGCTGCCCTGAAGGGGGGGCCGAATTGGCCGAATTTATTCGTGAACTCCCGAACTCGCTGAATTCGGCCCCCCCGGTTGCCCGCCAGATTTGAGTTCGGATCCGTCCGAACTGAAAATCACCGAATCAGGGGAAATTCGGTTGATTTTCAGTTCGGACCGAACCGAATTGACAGCCCTAACAGGAACTGAACAACAGCAAAAATAAGGGAGAATATAGTAGAAGACATACTTTTGTGAATTTCACTCTAAAGGCATATTTTTGCTTTCCTATTCAATATAAGTGGGGTAAAGATCATAAAAAAAGCCATGCTGGATCAGACCAAGTCCATGAAGTCCAGCAGTCTATTCACACAGTGGCCAACTAGGTGCCTCTAGGAAGCCCACAAGAGAGGTTACTGCAGCAGCATTATCCTAGTGATACTGGAACATGCTCCTCCTATACTAAAGAGAATAGGTATGCAGCATGACTAGTATCCATTCTAACTAACAGCCATGAATACCCCTCTCCTCCATGAATATGTCCACTCCCCGCTTAAAGCCTTCTAAGATGGCAGCCATCACCACATGCTGGGGCAGAGAGTTCCACAATTTAACTATGCGTTGTGTGAAGAAATACTTCCTTTTGAAGAAATACTTCCTTTTATCTGTTTTGAATCTCTCACCCTCCAGCTTCAGAAGATGACCCTGCGTTCTGGTATTATGAGAGGGGGAGAAAAGCTTCTCCCTGCCCACTCTCTCCATACCATGCATAATTTTATAGACCTCTATCATGTCTCCGCCCTGACCTGGATGGCCCAGGCTAGCCTGATCTCGTCAGATCTCAGAAGCTAAGCAGGGTCAGCCCTGGTTAGTATTTGGATGGGAGACCACCAAGGAAGACCAGGGTTGCTGTGCAGAGGAAGGCACTGGCAAACCACCTCTGTTAGTCTCTTGCCATGAAAACCCCAAAAGAGGTCGCCATAAGTCGGCTGCGACTTGAAGGCACTTTACACACACACACATCATGTCTCCAGGAGCCCCGTGGCACAAAGTGTTAAGCTGCAGTACTGCCGTCAAAAGCTCTGCTCACGACCTGAGTTCGATCCCGACAGAAGTCGGTTTCAGGTAGCCGGCTCAAGGTTGACTCAGCCTTCCATCCTTCCGAGGTCAGTGAAATGAGCACCCAGCTTGCTGGGGGTAAAGGGAAGATGACTGGGGAAGGCACTGGCAAACCACCCCGCAAACACAGTCTGCCTTGGAAACGGCAGGATGTGACGTCACCCATGAGTCAGGAATGACCTGGTGCTTGCACAGGGGACCTTTACCTTTACCAAATTATGTCTCCCCTTAACCACCTTCTTTCCCAGCTACACAACCCTAACAGCCCATTCCTGAGAATTGGGCCGAGAGTTTTGTGAAGGCGGCGTGACCTCACCGTGTAAACGCCTGTTTACACGCACTTACGCTGGCGGCGAGGCTGGTCCCGCCGGCAGCAGAGCGCTGCGGGACAGCACCTCCCCCCTCTGCCGGTGCGGCCTCTCCGTGGCACTGGCAACGACGTGGAGAGGCCGCACCGGCACTGGGGGCATTCCGGGGGTGGGCCGGGGCTGCTCCCTATCCCCTTTCGGCCACTTGCGCCGGCGGCCACTTGCTATGCCTGCTATTTGGCCCCGTTGAAAACAAAGAAGCTGCAAAACGGCATTTTTTGTTTCTCCGGCCTAGGTGAATCGGCTTAGGAGGAGGCACTGCTGTGCCTCTTCCCTGCCAACTCCGCACACCGTCAGCTCATAGGGCAGTTGCTGTAGCCCTTTTATCATTTTGGTTGCTCTTTTCTGCAATTTCTCAAGGTCTGCAATATCTTTTTTTAGGTGTGGTAATCAGAACTGTACACAGTATTCCAAATGTCATCTCACCATAGATTTGTATGAAGGCAGTATGACAGCAGCAGTTTTATTCTCTATTCCTTGTCTAATTATGGCCAGCATGGAATTTGCCTTTTTCACAGCAGCCACACACTGGGTTGACATCTTCATCAAGCTATCCACCACCACCCCAAGATCCCTTTCTTGGTCTGAAACTGTGAGCACAGATCCCATCAGTGTATATGAGAACTTGGGATTTTTTGCCCCAATATGCATCACTTTACACTTGCTCACATTGAATCTCATTTGCCATTTTAATGCCCATTCCTCCAGTTTGAAGAGCTCCTTTTAGAGCTCTTCAAGGTCCGATTTTGTTTTAACCACCCTAAATAATTTGGTGTCATCTGCAAACCTGGCCACCTCGCTGTTCACCCCCAACTTTAGGTCATTGATGAACAGGTTGAAAAACACCTGTCCCAAAGGATCCTTGAGGGACCCCATGAGAGAATCACCAGAGCATCCTGAAATTTACAAAAAAACAGTACTGGAGAAGGGCTCACCACAAATTGAGGGCCAGATATTTTAAATTGTAGAAGATTAAGAACAAGATTAAGATCAAGAACAAGTTGTATCATCGGCCCCCCTTCTTGAGGTTAATTTGACTCCCTTTTCTGTTGATTAAGAAGCAACAACGGCTATATTACCATGTAAAAAACACCAAAAGAATTCACTGGGCTTCTGGTGCTGTAATATGCAAAACTGTCTATGCGTTTTTTTAAAAATCACTATTATTTGCAAAAAAAATCCATAGACAGTTTTGCATATTACACTAGAAATATTTGCCCTCTATCACAATGTGATCTAAGAGTTTAAGAAGCTGCCTAAACGATATTATGAGGGCAATCCTGAAGGGGAGGATAGATCCGCGGTGGCCTCATGCTTCTAACTCCTCGTATTATATTGAGAATGAGACATACAGCCCATTCCTGACCGGGCGAAGCTCCTTAGGAACCGGCATAACCCCACTCCTGGCGTTGGTGCCACCTTATCACAGAATAAGGTGGCATCTATGCTGGCGCGAGGGCAAACACGCTGGCATCTCGGAGCTGCTGTCTCCTGCCGCCAGCGCAGCCATGCCGGCAGGGCGTTCCCAAAAGGGAAAGCCCATGCTGGTGTGTGCGTGTGGGTGTTCCTGGGGGCGGAGCTGCCTTTGGGCAGTTTCCTAACCCCATTCACCCCGGGAACGCCCTCTTGAATGTTTTTGGTGGCGCAACCTCACTTTATTCAATGGGGCATTTCCCCCTTTTTCAGTATTTTAATTTGAAAAACCCCTCTTCTCAATATAATACGAGGAGTTAGAAGCATGAGGTCCAAACACATAAAGTTCCACTGTAAAATTTAAACAACAATCAAGAGCTGGCAATGAAAGGAAAAATGGCATAGCATTTTTATCCATATCAGAGAACAGTGACAATTCCACAATCAACAGACAACTCAATACTAACACACATGTATCTTAAAATAACCCAGCTGCCCAAATCACTAGTAATTTGAGTTCTCTCTACATTCAAAATGCTACTTTGAAGAAGATCGCTTCATTCACTGTGACTGTATAAAAACTTCCAGCATTAACTATCAGTGCTTTTTCAAGAACTGTAAGACATCTGCAGTATGCCTTCAACAAACAATATACAGCAGTGCCCAAGTTACCAGGATACGTACAGTTCATTGGAAATTAGTAGATTCATGGTAATTAATATATGAAATTCTGAAGACTGAAAAAGATTACTCTGGCTCCTAAACTTTGGTGCTAGCTCCTAGAGCCAAAGAAAATTTGTCAAGGCCTGCTCTAGATGGAGCTCAAAGTCAACTAGATGGATCAAGTTTACTAGGATTCAAATGTTCCTGGAGGAGTTCCTCTGCAAAAGGTGATCTGCTAGCCTCGCCTACTCTTCTGGGTTGCTATGGCAATCAATAAGCCACCCAAACTCTTCCTCTTGGGGGGGGGGGCTGTGCATGAATGTGCAAACATTGCTGTAACCCTCCCAATTATTTCTTATTAGAGAAATCCAGATTGTTCTACAGCCCCGATGTTCTCCCTCGTTTGCAGAAACTTCAGTCGTTTTGGAGACTGGTCCTGTTTGACAGATTTTTAAAATTTGTACAGTGGCCAGCTGTTGGCTATCAGTAATCAGGATAGATGTTAAGTAGTGTAATAAGACAATGTTATATATTACTTTTACCTAAACTTTGTGTGTGTTAAGTGCCATCAAGTCGCTTCTGACTCATGGCGACCCTATGAATGAAAGTCCTCCAAAATGTCCTGTCTTTGACAGCCTTGCTCTGATCTTGCAAATTGGAGGCTGTGGCTTCCTTTATTGAGTCAATCCATCTCTTGTTGGGTCTTCCTCTTTTCCTGCTGCCCTCAACTTTTCCTAGAATGACTGTCTTTTCCAGTGACTCTTGTCGTCTCATGACGTGACCAAAATACGATAGCCTCAGTTTAGTCATTTCAGCTTCTAGGGTCAGTTCAGGCTTGATTTGATCTATAACCCACTGATTTGTTTTTTTGGCAGTCCACGGAATCCGTGACACTCTCCTCCAACACCACATTTCAAAGGAATCTATTTTCTTCCTATCAGCTTTCTTCACTGTCCAGCTTTCACACCCATACATACCTAAACTTTAGTGATAACTAAACAAATGCAAGAAACACAGCAACTCTCCCAGCCCCAGCCATCTTACTTTTTCAGTAAGAGAGATGGGAGGTTTTCTATGAATGTTTATATTGCTTATGTTGCCTGTAAGAAACACAAGAGTAAGGCTCAGCTAAGAACAGATCATCACAGGTTTTACATAGCACAAGCTATGAATATGGTGACAATTGGTTCTGTAATCAGCTGAACCTGTTCTGCCTCACTGCTACCACCTGAGAGCCAGTGTTGTATAGCGGTTAAGAGCGGTGGTTTGGAGCGGTGGACTCTAATCTGGAGAACCGGGTTTGATTCCCCACTCCTTCACATGAGCGGCGGACGCTAATCTGGTGAACACACTCCTCATACATTTCAAAAGCGAAGGTAATTAAGGAAAAATATCAAACACCTATGAGTGATTGAGATTCTGAACTGAATCCTACAGCTATGAGCCAGAAAATCACATGTGGAGCCAACTCCCACTATAAGCTATGGAAGATAAAGAACCACGAGTGAAATCCATTCCACAACCATCAGCTGGAAAGCCCCAGCTGTACAAACATTACTTACATACTGGCCTTTTATGAGGGGACAAGAATAGTTCTGTTGCTGCAAGCTGTTTTCTTAATAGAGTGGGTTCTCTGGATTGTGCCGTTGCTCAAGCTACATGAGATGCTGAAGATTAATAATCAGGCCTCCTGCCTCTTTAAGTTTCTTGGAATAAAATATGTATGGTCCCTGAGGTGGACTGGAACCACAGTTCTAATTCCTCCCCTTCCCCCGCTGTGTTCCATTTTCCCCCCATATTTTTTTGCCTGGAAAAGGGGATGAGGAACTATTCTTCTCACTAGCTAGTCTTATGGATAAAGCTGGCCCTAACCTGCTGACCCCCCTCAACCAATCATAGGAGGCTGTCTTCATGGAAGCTTCCACGGAATGAGCGAACTTCCCCCTCCAAAGTGAAGCTTTATTGTCACAACTTATGCGGGGTGCACATCAGGCAGGATCTATTTTAGTAGGAAAGCTGTCTGCGAATCCCTTTCTTCTGTTGTGGGAATCCCCATAAGGGATTTAGGGGAGAGACATGGTGGTAAGGCAAGCCAGTTCTGGGGCAGCAAGGGTGGTCTCTCCCTAGGGTGGCGGAGGTTTTATCGATTGACTCATGCCCAGGTATATCCAGTTACTGCCATCCCCAGCTATTCCAGCGGGACTGCTGGAATAGGAACATCATCAGTCTGCATTGGGGTAGGCAGATGTTAGGGGTCCTGCCCCAGATGCTGTGCCAATCCTTACAGCTGTTTATAGAGCTAAGAAAATAAGTTGTGGCTGTTTAACACAACTCTTCTTTCAAATAAAATTGTACTGTTTTTATTTGACATATGGTTATGGTTATTTCAATATTAGCCACCCCTCTCAGATAGCCCTGCACAAGCAAAGAGAGCCAGAATGGTATAGTGGTTAAGAGCAGTGGTCTCTAATCTGGAGAACCAGGTTTGATTCCCCACTCCTCCACATGAGCGGCAGATGCTAATCTGGTGAACTGGATTTGTTTCCCCACTCCTACACTTAAGGCCACCCTGGGTGACCTTGGGCTAGTCACAGCTCTTAGAGCTCTCTCAGCCCCACCTACCTCACAGGATGTCTGTTGTGGGGACTGGAAGGGAAGGTGATTGTAAGCCAGTTTGGTTCTTCCTTAAGTGGTAGAGAAAGCTGGCATATAAAAACCAACTCTTCTTCTTCTAAATAAAATATTATTTAAATGTTCTTTTCTTCCTTCCATTTCTGGAAGTACAGTACCAAGTTTGACTTGGGTATACACAGGCTTAAAGGTCCCAGAAGAAACACAGACTGCTTTAGATGCTCTTAAGAAAGGTTGCAGTTTATGTAAGAAGTTGTGTAATACAACATTTTGTGTAACAGTTTGTGTAACAGGGTGTTTGGTTGTTGTTCCAAAATCTCACTTTAAAAGAACATCCTCTTAAATATCTACTGATATTTATAGCCCATCTTTCACACTAAGACACATGGCGGATTACAGTCAAGACAATCAACAAGATGGGTCATGCAATAAACAATGCAATAGGATCTGGATTGCAGAAATCTGGAACAAGGCAGAAATCTGAACAAAGCTGAAACAAAGTATCATCATTAACATAAACGATGCAAATATTACATAGTAGGATCCCACCTAAGGCAACAGACAGTATGAGCTATACTCAATAGTATAGTCCACAGTCCCTAACCCTTTACCCAAGCATCTTTCTGAACCATTTGTTGCAGTACAACCCTATGCCCTGTGTACAACAACTTTTTCAATAATTCTGTTTTGCATAGTTAGTGGACAGCGAGGAAAGTGGAAGCCTTCCTGACTTCATCAAGCAGGCAATTCCACTCCATAAGGTTGGGCCACAAAATTCCCTACTTCTTCCATGCTTTTTCTCCATCACTAGCAATTACATTAGCTGGGGGGAAAGAGTAAATGGGTGAACTTTTCCTGGGCACTACCCAATACTTTTGGGAGCGGGTGAGGAAGAGTTGGGAGATCTTTAAATCAATGCTGGGCCAACTGGCTTCCCTTTGCTATCAGCTGCCTGCCCTTCATGCCTTCCACCGCCAACTCTCTTGGTTCTCCTGCCTAGGCCTCCACCGGACTGTTGTCCTCCACACTCTCACCTGCTCCTTCATACCCTCCGACTCTTTAAATGAATCTTCGTTCAAGAAAAGGTTTTTTATACCAATGCGTGGATTAGATTATGCATAATTGACACAGAACAGGGCTATCACTACTGTGTCTTTACCAAAAAATTATTTTTCTTGGTTCTTCTAGGTCACTGGTTTTCAACCTACCCATCAGGGCCACTAAGGTGGGTCACACACCCCTATATTACTGCCATTTGTTGCTACTTTTTGGAAACACCTGTTGCTACCACTCTCAGAAAGCAAGGATGCTGCACTGAAAGAATGGCAAGCAGAGCAGATTCCTTTTTAGCACAGGCAGGTTTACCCCTCTTTCCCATAAAAGCCTCTCTCCCCCTCTCTCTCCACTTCTCCTGGCATAGACTGGTCCAGCCTCCCTCACCAGTCAGCCTTCCAATGCTCTGTACTCAGTTGCAGCATGCAATCCCCCGTCTAACCAGTCAACCCATAATTCAGGTTCTTCCTCCTATCACATGACAGATGCCACATGGCTTTCTGTCATTTGCTTGCGGCATTACAAGTGTCCTGCTGCTGCCTGGGGACTGAAAGTGGGCCCTGGATCTAGAAAGATTAAACACAACTAGTCTAGCTTGCCCCTAACATATCAATTGTGGCTTATTTGCGTACCTGTGGACTGAAGTCCATGACATGCATGAAGCACCTCCTGAATTGGAGTGCACATGCATATGCGCACATTGGTATGGGGGGTGGGAAGAGTAAACAGGCTCACTGTGCTAACCTTGTATACTGAGAAATACTACAAACAATGTATAGAAATGACACAATTTGTGCCTCTTGTGATATTATTTTCTTTTGACCCCACTCGTCTCTTGGCCAGGGTGTGATGTCCAACATGAAGTGCCGTAAGGCTCCCTTTTTTCATCCAAACTTTGTTTGCAATTATTGGAGACTCTCCAGTATTACACTTCAAATTGAAGCTATTTTCAGGTATTTGAAAGGCCCGTTAAGAAATACCAGAGAAATAAAAGCCACGAGAATAAAAGCAGTCTTCTTGAGCAAAGAGTGAGAAGTGACCAGCTTCAAGTTACAAGCAGCCTAACAGGATCATGGCAAACCAACTCAGGAATATCTACAATTAGTTTCTGTATGGACCTTTATTATGCAAAAACATGTTACTTTTTAAACTTGCTTTCCCCACAGCCACACAACAGCTGGAGGAGCTCCTTTTACAAGGATCACAATGGCCTGAATCTGCTCAGGACTGTGGCATCATCCCAAGCTGAAACGGCTCTGATGGAAGAGCTATTTGTTCCATTTTGGAGCTGCACATGTATGGTGAGTTGGTCCTCTTCAGTCCTTTGAAAAGCAGTTCTCTGTGCAGCAGCAGGGAAAATGATTCAGCTCCAGGAACACAGAACCAACTAATTAACAACATAATGTATAGTTGGCCCTACGACACTACACCATGAGCAGGAAGATCTTGAAAGTTTACTTGTGGATGGATCGTGATCAAGGTTAGGAGAAACGGAAACGAGCAGAGGCAGACAGAAGGGAGGACAGAGGATACTATAGTGGAATAACCTGAATTAGAAAGGTATTCTGAGTCGAGGTTATTTTATGTGTTTGAAAACTGCAAAGCTGTTCAGAGGCACAGATACACCTACATCAGAGGATTCAGATGAAGAAGGCCAAAGAACTAAAGAAAAAGCTTTAGGTTAAAATCCCATAATGGGGTTTACTTCTATAACCAACTACATTCAGTGGATGTTACTTTGGCACTAGCATACACACATGGCCTTGTACACACATGTTGCCAAAAAAAAAAAACCTCACCAAAGAACGAAACATTTAAAAAAGTTATGCTACCAGTGGCTCTTTCACAACAATCTAGGTGTTGTTGTTTTTAACCTAGAGCCAAAATTCTAGCAAATTCTAAGCAACACAACCGGCTTTTTAAAAACAAAACAGAAATAAGAGTCAAACGCATAATACAATCCAGTTTGTCAAGACAGAATCTCTTGGTCCCGCCCAACAGCTGAGCATCGGACTGGGAAGGGGGGGTAAGTGCTCCGAGCTGCCTGGTCAGGCAGCGCAGAGGAGTTTAAAGACCCACCGCCCCCCTTCCCAGGACTCCCGGGAAGTGGGGCGGTGGGTCTTTAATTTGCTCTGCGCTGGGCGGCTGGGAGGGGCCTCCCGCCCCCAGCTGGCTGGCGGCGTCCCAGCCGGCTTCCAGGGTGGCCCGGCTCCGCACCCTGCTGCCGCTGCATTCGCTCTATAACACGCACTGACATTTCCCCTCACTTTTGAGGAGGAAAAAAGTGCATGTTATAGAGCGAAAAATACAGTATTTTCACTCTATCCAGATCTCATCTGGAACACTGTGCCCAGAGCTGAGTGCTACACTTTAAGCAGCATGTAGACAAACTGGACTAAGATCTAAGAAGGAAACAAAGATAGTTACAGGTTTAGAAAACAGAGGCTCTGACAGCAATGCTGATTCAATAAATATAGACAGATCATGAGAGGGAGGGAAGGAAGGGATAAGCCAGTGCTTGGCTCCCATGGGCCTTTCTTATATGCCCAGGATAGTGCTGATTGCCACTTTGGGATCAAGAAGGAATTTTCCTTCAGGCCAGACTGGCCCCAGGGATCCTGGAGGTTTTTTGCCTTCCTCTGAGTATAGAACAGGCATCACTGGGGGAATGGGGGGGGGGGAGCTGTGAACTGCCTGCATAGTGCAGGGGGTTGGACTAGATTACTCTTGGGTGCCCTTACAGCCCTGTTTCGGTGTTTCCGATACTTATAAATAGAATAGGCTGGGGGCAAGCACCAGGGAAGGCCTTGCAAGTTTCATGCCAGCATATGCTGCAAAAAGAATGCCAGACTATGTGGTCCCTTGGTCCAATCAGCACCCTGGAGGAAAGAGACAGACATGGCAAAGGCAGAAGCTAATTGGGTTGGGCAACATTTTCCGCCTCTGCTCTGAGCTGCTCTTGATTCTCCCAAGGCAACGCAGAGCGAAGATACACTGTCTTAAGGATTCCCTTCTTTCCCAGCCTTCTGCTTCTTTCCTTTCCAGATTCCAAGGCACAACCAATCAGCGTAAGCATGAATTCCACAACAGTGGGTAAAGTTACAACAGAGGTAGGGTGAGCAGAGACCAAATACCACTAACCAATTCATGCTCCCATGTTGAGCATCCAAATCAAGACACACATTTTCAATTTCTGTACCACCCAGGTGAAAAAGATAGGCAGCAGTGCCAACCAATAGTCTGGCATCAGCACTTAAAATGCTAGCGTAAACAGATACAATTGCAATCTACAACTTGCTCAGCCTCAGACTCTTAATACATAAATTAGCCCTCAAGCACTTAAGATAAACTTCAACAGATTTACAATTTACTTCCATTTATTATCCTACCTGATCTTGAGGTTTCTGGATGAAGCAATTACAAAGTCACACCCATATTTTACTCTAAAACTAAAGGTATAATTATTTCCTTTTTAGTGGTGCGATACGGAGGTCAAAAAACAACGGCTTGCCCATGATTGCTCAGTTAAGCACACCAGCTATCTAGTTCACCATGGTATGCATCTTATATTATTTTTGTTATTTATACGCCACAATGCATATCATTCTTAAAAAATTACATTTTATTGTATAAAAACATTAAAGTGAAAGTACAACAATTCTATTGTACTCTGCTAGAATGTGTTGTTTCCTTCTTAAGGATAGGCTAGACATGGTGATGTGCTATGTCACTGACAAAGGCAATGAACTTACACGTAAGTTAAAATGTACAAGATAAAGTGTATGTATACAGGAAGGACTACTAATACATTAGTAGTGCTGCATAGTGGTTAGAGTGCCGGACTAAGTCCTGGGATGACTGGGTTCAAGTCCTTCACTCAACCATGGAAGCCTGTCAGGTACCCTTGGGCCTGTCCCAGTCTCTCAGCCTAACTTTCCCTCACAAGGTTGCTGTTATAACTGGATTAAGTGGAGATGGGGATAACAATATGGAAAACTTGCTTTGGCTCCCCAGTCAGGGAGAAAAGTGGGATGCTAATATATTTGCAGAACTTCTGTAATCTTTGAGAACTCCTGGATGGCCAGTGCGTTGCCACAAGACTGGAGATGGTCAAATGGTGTTCCAACCTCCAAAAAGGAGGAAGCAAGGATCTAGGAAACTACAGACCCATCAGTCTGAATTCAATACCAAGGAAACTATAAAGAGGTCAGTCTGTAAGCACCTTCAAAACAATGCTATGATTAATAGAAGCCACTATGGATTTGAAACAATAAATCCAGTCAGGCTGTTCCTTTCCCTTTTTTAAACATTAGGGTTACTAGCAATGGATCATGGGAATGCTGTGAACGTATTGTACCTTGACAAGCAGGGGTTTCTGCAATGACTTGTGGGCAGCAATCTATTTTCCTCTCCATCTTCCTTCCCACACTTTCCCCTCCCAAACCTATCCCGTTTCTTCCTCTCCTCTCCACCTGCTAATCCATTTACATTTATTCCCCCATCTCTTCAGATCTCCCCCCACCCCACCCCCACCGGCAGCCTCATTTAGGGAAAAGTCTGGCCAAGTTGTGAAAGTCGTTCATTAGCAAGTCACTCAGGTCAGTTCTGTGCTGGCCAAGGTGCAGAGTGGTGAGACATCTGGGCAAGTTGTGCAGTGGACACCAGTGGCCTGGCTGACCAGAGCACTGGATGAGGTGAAGAGTGGCTACTGCTGGGCCCAGGTAAGCTGCATGCTAACAAGTTGCTCAGTTGCTGTCACTGGGCCCAGGAAAGTACTGCAAGTTTCACTGCACCGAATCACCTGGGCAAGATGTGTGGTACCTAATGCTGGACACAGCAGGGTAGTGTTGCCCAGGTATGTCATGAAGTGGCTGCCAGCAGCTCAACTGAGTCACACGAGTTGCATAGTAGTGAGTTGCCCGGGTCTGTCATAAGAATCAAAGAAAGGCCATGCTGGATCAGACCAAGGTCCATCTTCCAGCTATCTGTTCACACAATGGCCAACCAGGTGCCTCTAGGAAGCCCACAGCAGCATTCTCCTGCCTGTGTTCCACAGCACCTAATATAATAGGCATGCTCCTCTAATCCTGGAGAGAATAGATATGCATCATGACTAGTAGCCATTTTGACTAGTAGCCATGGATAGCCCTACCCTCCATGAACGTGTCCACTCCCCTCTTAAAGCCTTCCAAGTTTGGCAGCCATCACCACATCCTGGGGCAGGGAGTTCCACAATTTAACTATGTGTTGTGTGAAGGAATACTTCCTTTTATCTGTTTTGAATCTTTCACCCTCCAGCTTCAGCAGATGACCCTGCATTCTAGTATTATGAGAGAGAGAAAAGCTTCTCCCTGTCCAGTCTCTCTACACCATGCATAATTTTATAGACCTCACTGACTGTTGCTGGGCCTGGCTGAGTCATATGAGTTGTATTATAGTGATCTGCCCAATGGCTGCTGCTGGGCCTGGCCCTGGCAAGTTCTCCCTCCATCAGAGGACACAGCAGGAGATGGGGCAAGGCCCTTCGCAGGGTAGTTCTGTTCTCCAGGTCACCCTTACCTTTGACTGATAGAAACCAAAGTTTGAGAAACTTGCCAATATTGTTGTGAAATGGCCACCAAGACCTCGCGCTTCCCTCAGGTTTGCAGAAAAATCCCTGTCTTTCCCTGTCTCCATAGTGTAGATATTTTGATCCATACTCTAGGACACATAATGATTTCAGCAAAGCATTTGATAAAGACCCCCCCATGATATTTCTGTGATCAAACTGGTTAATTGTGGGCTAGATGATAGCCCAATCAAATGGATTTTCAGCTAGTTAGCAAAGAAAAACCTCTAAAATGCTCATCAGTGGCATTTTATCACTCTGGAAGCAGAGCTTGAGAGGGATGCTCCAGTGTGCTGTTCTGTGTCTGGCACTTTTCAATATTTTTATCCATAACTTGGATGAAAGGGTAGAGGAACTCCTTACCAAATTTACAGAGGGCACAAAACTAGGAGGGACAGCTAATACCTCAGAAGACAGTAATAAAGTTCACAATAATGTTTATAATTTCAGGCCAGCTTTTCTTCAACCTAACAATAGGAAATTTAGAGACAAAAAGCAAAGCCCTGCATTTATGTAAAATTACTCAAATGTACAGATGCCAGGTGGGAGACACCTGGCTTAACAGTGGCAACACAAACGGTCTTGGGATTTCAGTTGAGCATAAGTCAGCAATGTGATGGGGCTGCAAAAGCAGCTGATGCGATTTTAGGCTTCATTAATAGAAACCCGGTAACCAACTGCAGTATTATTTTCACTCTATCCACATCTTATCTGGAACACTGTGTCCAGAGCTGAGTGCTACACTTTAAGCAGCATGTAGATCTAAGAAGAAAACAAAGATTGTTACAGGTCCAGAAAACAAGTCCGATGAGGAAGAACTGGATATGTTTAGACTAAAAAAGAGAAATGGGGAGGGAGGGTGACCCCACTTTTCAAACTCTTGAAGAGGGCAAAGACCTGCTCTCCACTGCTCCAGTGGGCAAGTTCTAGATCCAACATAATCAAGCTGCAGAATATTCAACTGGATGTTAGGAGAACTGTTGAGTCTGCATTCTGTGTAGGCACAGAGACAATAAGGTGCTCCGTGTGATTAGCAGGAGCAAAGTCGTAAAACAAGCTTGTCACCTCCCTGGTGCAGAGTCATTAATTGCCATATCATCTTAGCCAGAGGAGTATGGTAGGCAGCCCTGAATCATATCTAAGACATTGTGCCTCAAGCAATCAAGATGACAGCAGACATTCTGGCAGACAGGAAGAGAGAAGCGGTCTTCTGGGGATGAGGAAAAGCAGAAAGTAACACTGGAGCTCCTTGAGGAAGGAAGCCATTTTTGCACATACCGTGAATAGGAAGAAGGGCCCATCATGCCTCAGGAGAGTAGCTATGAGCATACAATCCTGAGAAAGCAAGGGATGATACCAAAATACTGGCCCAAGGCAACGGATGAGATAAAATGGATTCAATTTAAATATCTGGATATCCTCGCTCTCATTTCCATCTTGAGAGATCAGTATAGTGCCAGGGAAAGAGGGCATGTGCTTATTCTGTTTCTTTTTTAATCATTTTTTAATGTTGTAAGTCACCTTTGAGTTACCCTAGGAAGAAAGTTGGGTAATAAATGTTTTAAATAAATAAAATACTCTAATTTAATCCTTGCTCAGTTTGTTGTGTTTGCCTATGCAGTTTGCACTTTTCATTTACGTGTTAAAATTTTTATTTTAAAATATGGTCAATCTCTGTAAACCTCATCAAGCTAGTTCAGTACTCAGTTACCAGGAAAAAGGGAAGAGTTAAGCTCTACTTTTCTAGAGATCTCACATAAGAGACATTAGGCCCCTCTATAACAATTTGGAGTGAGAAGGAGATGCAAAACTGCTGCTAAGATCTTTTAAGAGACTAAATACAAGAGGAACCTGGGTGGAGAACCTTAGGCTGGAAAAAAACTCTGAGAACTGATATGGTGGCAATGGTATACTATTGGGGGGGGGCAGGAGTGCAGAGTAGAAGAAAAAGAGCTTTGCTAGGGTCTAGGGCCTTGGGACCCAGGTTGGCTGAATAACTTGCTCATTCCCTGTGTTGCAGAAAGAGATGCTGGTGAAGCCTGTGTCACCAGAATCCTAATGGTGAGACTAGTTTGACAATGCCTAGGGAAGTGGGCTCTCCTATGCTGGAAATCTATCAAGAATGGACACCCATCTGTCAGAGATGCTCTAACTGTAGATTCTGTACACTGAGCACAAAGCTGGACTAGATGGCCTACAAGTAGGGTTGCCAACCTCCAAGTGGTAGCTGGAAATCTCCCACTATTACGACTGATCTCCAGGTGATAGAGATCAGTTCCACTGGAGAAAATGGCTGCTTTGGCCATTGGACGCCATGGCATTGAAGTCCCTCCCCTCCCCAAACCCCGCCCTCCTCAGGCTCCACCCCAAAAAATATCCAGATAATTCCCAACCCAGAGCTGGCAACCCTACCTACAAGGTACTTAAAATCAAAAGTATACCACTGAATTAGAGAAACAGAATCATAATTCCTAAATACAATTTTAACTTCTATAATTCATTAACCCAAGGCTTCATTTTTTGTACAAAAAAGGAAAACACCTGCATATTTCTTATTTCCCAGCCAGCTCCATCTCTTGATTTAAAAAGTCATTAACCAGATATGGAAATATTAAAACAATATTACAAAAGGAGAATGCAACAGAACACATACATGCATGCACAACTGGAAGCACCAGATCTTGTCTCAGAGAGCATGCATGTTGTATGTTCTTTGACACGTTCATCCCTGAAAAGAAAGGCATTCTCAAATGGGTAGAATATTAATGAAGCTTTAAACAATGAAGACCTGAGCAAAGCTTCAGGCTAGAACAAAGGTGTCCATTCTGTGAAACCAGAACATTCTAAAATTTGGGCTGCCTATTTCTAAAATAAGGGACAATCCTTCAAATAAGAATATCATAAATGGAGATGGAATAACTATCCTGGAATCACTTAAATTAGTGGATATCTCCTCCAGGCCTTCAAGTGGCAGCACTTTTGTTCTCTTGCCATGAACTCAATTGTCACTCACCTACGCTAAAATCCACAAGACCAGAAGAGAGTGCCAGCAAATTAAGGATACAAGTTCCTACCACTTAAAACAAAATCAATAGCTAGAATACCAACTTGTGGCAAAACAGTCCTCACTGTATCGTAACTGCATTGTGAGCTACAGTAAATTTTCTTTTGCTAAATGGAGTACCATTATTTTGCACAGCTAAGGAAGTGCTTCAGTTATGTCTTTATATGTCAGTTATGATGCTCCTCCAGGGCTTGCCTTGGAACTTCATAATGGGAAAAGGTATGTGCATTGCACAGGCTGGGAAGTAAAGAGCCCCTGGAAGGAAGAACAGGAAAGAGACAGATACACAGACAGATTTGTGTTGAGTTGAGGAAACCTACATTGACCTCAAAAGTGTTATGATTGCGTCAGAGATGACACTGAAGATTAAATTCCAAAAAGGTAGTATTTGAAGTCTGTAGGCCAAACTACATGATGGCATGAGATCCATGATCAATCTCCCAGATTTTTTTAAAGGGAAATACAGATATGTGTCTCGTGGAGGGGAAGTTGTGAATTTAATCACAGTAGCAACATTGGAAAACGGAGTGTCTAACTCCTTTCTCATCAGGTGTTTCTTTGATCACCCTTCAGTTGCTTTCCAACACATGGGAAGAAAAATTACCAGGGGGGGCGGGGAGATCAGCTAAAACGGTCCAGGGGAAAAGGTTAAACACTCCCTCCTCCAGTGCTGTTATGATTTAAATTGCAGCTCCCAGCAGTTGCTTTTAATTAAAATTCAAATCATTATGGGATTGGATCACAGGTCTCCCAGCTCACATCTGGTTTAGCCTTCCTGTCAGCAAGAGAACAACATTTGGTTTTGGATAGAAGAAAAGAGAAGGAATTCAGGGAAGTGCAAGAACCATCACAGAAGTTAATTTAAACACCGTCTAGGGAGAATGGATTTAGTAGCTCTCCCAGCCCTTGTAATTATAAAATTAATAAAGAAAATTAATTTCCAACAAGTATGACAATTTTTTAAATAAAACTGTTGTCAATAGCCAACCACTAGTAATGAATCATTTATATGACTCAATACCCAAAACACTATTTTTAAAATTATGGTGTTCTTATTCATTCAAAATAGTGGGTACCTCAATCAAAATCCAACTCTATGAGGTATTATTTAATACATTTATAGGTTATGTTGTGGGGTATATGACAATTTCCACTGATAATAAAAAAATAAACCAATTTAATAAAAATTGAAAGGGCCAGAAAATTAAATTCAATAATAGCTACCTCTTAAAACAATGGAACCACAATTCAATAGCAGGAAGAGGGGGAAAAACACCCTTCATCCAAAGATTCAGCCAAAAGAGAAAGCTTTATCCTGGTCAAGAGATTAGGCTAGATTGGGGGTTGCAGCAGAAAGAGGGAATTGGTGGAAATTACCCCACCTCTTCCCTTAGGAGAAACTTTAGTCTGGATCCAACCCCTACAGCTGAGCAGTTAAAGGTAAGCACCAGGTGCAAGCACCAGGTGACGTCACATCCCAACATTTACTAGGCAGACTTTGTTTACGGAGTGGTTTGTCATTGCCTTTGCCAGTTGTCTACACTTTACTCCCAGCAAGATGGGTAGAGCTGAGCAGTTACCACTCACTTTATCACCTTCCCCAAGGGGATCTATCTCACTAGTCAGCAGTTGTTTAAGTCATCTGGATCCCAAAAACACATCTTTACAACAGAGGGAATTTCCTCCTTGCTTAAAGAAGCATTAGCAACACCTAGACCTAGTTGGCTGCTGCCTCCTGACTTGCTGTCGAGAATCTAAATGGTTAATCATGCACCTCCAGGCAACATGTCCACATCCTAGGGCTGCAATGACTGAAATTCATCCAAGCAATTGCAAATCAACAGGGCTACAAATTCATTCTTGTCCGGAATTACTGAAAAAGTGGTTTCCAGATTATGAATATTTTGTCTTCACCTAACATACCACAGCAAGTTACAGGCCTACCCCAGTTAGTATCATAAGGACCAGTTGTGAAGCTTCCCCATGGGAGAATGGAAGAGCTCACAATGACAGCTTTGCGCAGACACAATGGTGGCTAAGAAACGGAGCCTTGGATACCTACCGTGAAGGCTCCTTCTCTCCTGAGGCGAAGGGCGTCTTGAGCAATGGGTTATTTTCCTTGATCCATCCGGGGAAGGCAGGACTAAAATCAAACTTCCTGTCTTCCTGGCAGGAAAATAGCCTGGAGCAACCCAGTTCCCGACTAACCTAGCTCATTGGATAGTAATTATAACCGAAAAACTGATAACATAATCAATCAGAACAGAACGTGCAAATAATGAGAACAGTATATGAGGGATAGGAAAGGGGAGGAGACCCACCATCCCTCAAGGAGAAACCTAATCTAGTCAGGACGGTTGTGAAAGTTAGGCCTGTGGCCTGTATCCTATGTTGACTGAAAACTAATCTCAATGCCCGCTGTATTTTTTGGGGGGGCAAGACGCCCTTCGCCTCAGGAGAGAAGGAGCCTTCACGGTAGGTATCCAAGGCTCCATTCTCCTCTGAGGCTCCAGGCGTCTTGAGCAATGGGACCTTCAAGAGCTCCCAAACGGGTGGGAAAATAAACTGCTTAAACCACCTGCTGTAACACCCTTCGTCCGAAGGATGCCTGAGCGGAAGACCATGTATTGATTTTGTAATGTTTAATAAAGGAAGATACTGTGGACCAGGTTGCTGCTCTACAAATTTCTTCTAGTGGAGCCTGTTTGTTAAATGCAGCCGTGGTTGCCGCGCTACGCAGGGAATGAGCGGTTATGCCTTCTGGAACTGGTGTGCCAGTGGCCTTATAGGCTTCGATGATACAGAGTCTGAGGGTATAACTGATAGCTGCTGCTGACATGCGCTTACCTCTGTTAGGGTTGGAAATACCTATAAACAGGTAATCCGATTCCCTGAATTCTACTGTTCTACTGATAAATATCTTAAGGGTTCTCCTAAGATCTAAAGAATGCCATGCGCGCTCTTTGGCGCAGGAGGGCTTTGGACAAAAGGAAGGTAAATTAATTTCTTGAGATGAGTGAAAGGAAGAGTTTACTTTTGGGCGAAAGGTCGGATCCGGTCTTAAGACCACTTTATCCCTGTGAAACACACAGAGACCTTCCCTGATAGACAAGGCCTAATTTCCGAAATCCTTCTAGCAGAGGTGATGGCTACTAAAAATAGGACCTTCATGCGCAGGTACTTTAAGGGTACTGAGTCTAATGGTTCGAATGGGGCAGATGTCAGTGCGTTAAGAACCAAATTAAGGCTCCAAGATGGGAACCTATGTGAAACCGGTGGTTGGGTTTGTGACACCCCTTTCAGAAAGGCTACTATATGCTTGTGTCTGGATATAGACATCCCTTCTAAGTTTGGAATTACCGTGGCGATTGCAGCTATTTGCCTTCTCAAAGTAGAAGCTGATAATTTAAGCCTTACTCACTCTTGGAGGAACTCAAGGACCCCTTGCACGCCTGGGTTTAATGGGTCGATCTTTTTTCTCCATGCCCAGCGTGCGTAAGCTTCCCAAGAAGCATTGTAAATGCGCTGGGTACTTGGACGCCGCGCTTCCATAATAGTCTCTATGACTTCCTGTGAGTAACCCTTATCTAAGAGGAGTCCCCGCTCAATAGCCATGCGGTTAAGCAAAACCATTCGGTGAACTAGTGGCCCCTGTCGAAGAGTTCCCCATTGGGATGGGATTTTCCATGGTTCCTGTATTGACATCTGTAGGAGAGTCGCAAACCACGGTCTGCGTGGCCAATAGGGGGCAATGAATATGACCTTGGCTCTTTCTTTTTGAATCTTTCTTAGCACCTTTGGAATTATTGGTAGTGGGGGAAAGGCATACATCAGTCCCGCTGGCCATGGGCTGAGTAGGGCATCTGTTCCTTCCGCCATCTGGTGGAAGTAGCGGGAGAAGAATCTTGGAACTCTTTTGTTTTCGCCTGAGGTGAATAAGTCTACTTGCGGTATACCGAATTTGGAAGTAACGAGATGAAAGGCATCTGTTTCTAGGGACCACTCTCCCTCGTCTACAGTTTGGCGGCTGAGCCAGTCCGCTTGTATGTTGAGGGCTCCCTTTATGTGTTCCGCTCTGATCGAGTGTAGGTGTGTCTGTGCCCAGGTGAACAGTGCCACTGCTTCCTGGTGCAGGGAGGATGATCTTGTCCCTCCCTGCTTGTTGATGTGTGCCTTTGTAGTGGTGTTGTCGGTCCTCACGAGGACATGATGACCTCGGAGGGACTCGGAGAATTCTATTAGGGCTAGTCTGACTGCCCTTAGTTCCAGAATGTTGATGTGAAGTTTTGTCTCGTGTGGTGACCAACGCCCCTGGGCTATGCGCCTGTTGAGTGTGGCACCCCATCCCTCCAGACTGGCGTCTGTGAACACTTGTAATGGTTCGTCGTGGATGTAGTGACTGGGCCTTTGCAGATTTGTCTTGTGTGTCCACCAAAGCAGGCCCTGTTTTGTTTTCTGGGTAAGAGGGACCAGTTTGTCCCTTTTCCTGGCTATATCTTTCTGAAAGAGCCTTAATAACCATTGAAGAGGTCTTGAGTGAAGGCGTGCCCAAGGGACCACTGCTATGCACGAGATCATCAGTCCCAGGAGTTTCGCCAGTCGCATTAGGCGAGCTGACCTTGATTTGATGAGAACTGATGTCAAGGTGGTGATCTTGGAAATTCGCTCTGGTGGGAGAGATAAGGTGTTTGCCTGAGAGTCTATTCTGACCCCCAAGTGGATCAGGGATTGGGATGGTGTGATGGAACTCTTTTTTAAATTGATCAAGTACCCATGTTGTTGGAGAGATTGCATTACTGTGGATGTATGTTGGAGAGAAAGGACTCTGGATTGGGAACAGATCAGGATGTCGTCCAAATACGGATGTATCTGGATTCCATCCTGCCTGATGGCCGCTATGATGGTGACAAGGATCTTTGTGAAGACCCTCGGGGCGGAAGCCAAACCGAATGGTAGGGCTCTGAATTGAAAGTGGGATTGGCCAATTGCAAACCTCAGAAAGCGTCTGTGATGTGGATGGATAGGTACATGCAGGTACGCTTCTGTTAAGTCTACTGCTGTCATAAATGTGTTTGGACGTAAGGATTCCACAATAGAACGGAGCGTTTCCATTCTGAAGTGTTTGCGAATGATCTTCCTGTTTACGTATTTGAGATCCAAAATGGCTCTCCAGTCCCCATTTTTCTTCGGGACGGTGAAAAATATAAACTCCCTGATGTCTCTCCTGCATGGGTACTTGTTCTATGGCCTTGATATGTTGGAGATGGTGAATGGCCCTGAGTGTTCTGTCTCTTTTCTCCCTCTTGAGGGAGATTGGAGAGTAAATGAAACGGTCTCGTGGTTTGTGTGAGAATTCCAGAAGATAACCATTGGTTATTATCCTGGAAACCCAGCTGTCGGGATTGGAGGCCAGCCAGACCTGCTTGAAAAACTGAAGCCTCCCCCCTATGCCCATGGGTTGGGCGTCACTGTGTGTTGATTTTGGGGAACTTGTCCCCTTTATCGGCTCTGTTGGTGTGTTGAGGTCTTTGGAATCGGCCGCCTCTGCGGAATGAACAGAAGTTAGTGGTCCATGATCCTCTCTTATAGTCTGCCCTGCCCCTATTAGAGGGGCGAAAGGAACGAAAGGGCTGGTAAGTAGCAGACCTCTGCTCTTTACGTAACTGTCGGGGCATAACGTGTTTTTTATCTTTTGTTTCAATCAATATTTTTTCCAATTTTTCACCAAATAGTTTCTCCCCTTGAATGGGATAAGCCATAAGGGTGGTTTTAGCCCTAAAATCCGCTGGCCACGCTCTTAACCAGAGGGCCCGTCTGACGGCGGTAATTGAGGCCATGGAGCGAGCAGAGAAGGAAATAGAGTCTAAAGAGGCATCCGCCATTAGACTTACTGCGCTTAAGACTCTCTCTAGCCCGCCAATGACCCTGATGTTATCATCAGGAACCAATTGGATCAATTTCTTGACCCAAAGAAAGGAGGCTCTCGCAAATATAGACATGGTGGCATTAGCCTGAATAGATAAGGCAGCAGCCTCATGGGCTTTCCTGGTAAGGGAGTCAGACTTTCTGTCAAGCTGGTCCCTCAGTGTACCCATACCATCCTCAGGCACGAGACCAGGATTCTGTAAATCGGCTACTGGTGCGTCCACAAGGGGTACCTTAAGTAAAGACATGGCATGTGGTGCCAATGAATATAGCTTCTTAATCGCCGGAGGCACCTGTTTTGTGGCCGAAGGGTTATCCCATTCTTCCCTAACTGTTCTAGAGAACAGGTCAGGAAAGGGAACCAAATTGTTGGGAGCTTTCTTACGTGGAAAACATTCCTTAACCCCTTGTTTTAGTTTAGGCCCGCTTTCCTCTGGAGAGGTGTCCTCTTCATTTAAATCTAAGGCTAGGATTGCCTTAGCCAGTAAGGATTGGTAGTCATCCCCATTGAAAAGCCTATTAGGTTGTTCATCAGAGTGTGAGGAGTCCTCATCGGAATCAAATTCGCCCTCCTCTAGCTCTGGATCTGACTCAGTAGACAAGGTAGATTCTAATTGTCTAGATTGGAATTCAGGGCCCTTGGATTTTAATGCAGCCTTGGTGGGCCACTGCTTTGGAGCAGGGGGCTGAGGCTGAACCTGAATAGGGATCATCTGACTTGGGCCTGGAAGTCCCCCTGGATTGTCACTAAAAGCCTGAACAGAAGAATTGGGAGGAGAACCCATGGGGGGGAGAGGAGGAGGGGGGACCGCCCATGGGAAGGGGGGGGAATCCTGCATTGGTAAGCTTGGAAAGCTTGCCATTGTCTTTGCAAAGCATAATTAATCATATCATCCGTTTCTTGCTGAGTAAAATGGCGAATTCCCACCTCTCCATGAGGGGGGGGTTCGTTACCAACTCCAGGCCTGGAGGAATCATCCACTGGAACAGGGGAGACAGCCGCGGGAGGAGTTGCGGGTGCTCTTTCAGGCGCAGATATAGGGGAAGAATGAGGCTTCTTTCCCCCTTTCGCCTTGTGGCCGATCACTTTAGAAGAACCTGCAGGCTTGGGGCCGCGTTTCTTCTTCCCGGGTCCGTATCTTGCCGGCGCGGATTTTCGCGCCCTTTTTGGAGCTGCCTGCAGCGGCTCAGGCTCCGCGCTTTCCAGCGCGTCCTCCGGTTCATTCCCTAAGGGCTCGCTATTGCGGCCGTTGGGAGTATCGAGAGGGGCTTTGGCAGATTGTACCAGACCTAGCTGGTAATCCTCCACCGACAAATCGTCCTCCCGAGGCTTAATGGAGTTGGCCATCTTGGATCGCTCCCCCGATCTCCTCAGCAAAAAACAAACCCCGTCAAAAGGCAGAAAACACACACAGGGGAGGCCGGGAGGGTAGAGAGTAAGAGAGGTTTAGGAAGATAGAATTATAAGATTTTAGACAGGAAGGAAGAGAAGCAAATACTGAACTACGTTGACTAAGCACAGAGCTAAGTCAGAAACCTACTTTCCCCATACGAAGGCAGGAGGAAACTGGGTTGCTCCAGGCTATTTTCCCGCCAGGAAGACAGGAAGTTTGATTTTAGTCCTGCCTTCCCCGGATGGATCAAGGAAAATAACCCATTGCTCAAGACGCCTGGAGCCTGAGAGGAGAATAGGCAGTTTTCATTGCCATTATTGGCACATGGTCAGCATGAATATGGACTGCAACCAGTAGTCATAAGATTTATCTGCTTGTGGTCGTCACCTGCCTACTTGCTTCATTATCCTCAACTCATCAGTAAACCAAGGAAGTGAATGGGCTCTAAAGACTGGTAAAGGTCATATAAGAGTGGACTTCCGGTAGAGAGCTGATCCCAGCATCATGTCCCCCAAGATCTCTCGAGGGAACCAAGTGGCATTCTGAACTGGCCCCCCCCCTCAAAAGCCCCGACTCCGATCCTAAATAGTGGATCGGAATGCAGGCAACCCCCTGCTGCCGAAGAAGAGCGGTTTGACATCCACCCCCCTCCCACAAGAGCTGCTTGATAAGGAGGGTCGGTTGAAGTCCCGCAGGCCAAGGAGGAACTCCACCGCCACGAATCACAGGCAGTGATCTCCTCTATCTTTCACCGAACAAACTAATAACAGAGAACCCGATTTCCAACATCTGAGTAAGTTACATGAACTCCCTTTTGTCAACTAATCCGATTCTGAATGACTGGAATCTTTTTAAAATTGGCTAAAGACTCTGCACCCCTTCACCCAGGATTCTAAGTGATCTTCCGACTAAAAAGACTATTAAACTAAAAACTGAATTAGCAGGCAAACAAAACAATCGGAAAGAACTGAGTGGCATAAATAGCTACCAATCGGCAGCTGCGGCGTAGAAGGGGAGAGAAGAAATCTTTCGCTTTCGATTCTCCATTCCTTTACCTCGGGAAAGTCCTCCAGCCACATTTTCATTCAGGAAGTGGCTTCTCTAGGAAAACAAGAAACCATAGTGGGCTGTTGGGCCGGATGTGCCCCACTCAGTGTAGCAGCAAAATAAATCCTACCTTCTTTAATCATGTCCTGAAACACTTGCCTTGACATTCCACTTAAGGCCAGACATTTCCCTCAGTGGCTAATAATTGTCACAGCTCTGAATTCAGTGTACTAAAATGAACATATGCAGTGTTACAGACTATCTGAAGCAAAGCTGGAGAGTTCTTGAGAGACAGAGGGAGCTTGTGAAGAGAACAACAGAAGAGACATTCTACTTGATTGACAACCAGCCAGGATCCAGAAACAAGAGAGGTCCAAGGGTAGCCCAAAGTAAAAGGATGAAAGCACTTTTAATGGTCTATTACTAGGCAGCCAAATCCATAGCATCATTGATCAGAAAGAGCAGGGGAGTTGGAATGCAGCAGGTCACAAACCCCAACTGATGAGCAGCGGGCAACACAAAAGCCTGAAAAAGGAGGTGAACTCCAAGTTCTAGTATTTTGGATAGGGAATGACGTGCCCTGCCCATCTGCTAACAATAAAGATGCATGGCTCTTTAAGTCTGCCTAAGCACTGTCCATTCCATCTCAGTGTGTGCCCTTGCCCCACATTTGATATAATAAAAAGAAGGCCCCTTTAAAAATCTAGACACACTCTTATCAGGTTTGCAGACAGCTTCTCTAAAACTATTGGAAAGGTTTTCAGAGTGTTGAGAGGTCCCACTGAAGCTTACAAGGAAGTAATGCCACTTCTTCTAATCCAGCAATTCTTAACGTGGGCCATTTGCCCTCCTCAGGGGGTGACTGACAAATCTTAAAGGGGCACTCAGAATTAGGGAGAAGGGTAAAAAGGAAGGCATTCAGAACTTTAGGCAGGCCTCTTCTCCACGTGCAATGGTTTTTGACATAAAACAAGATAAAAGAAAAGTTGTCGGATACTGCTGACCCCAATCTGAGAATAAGCTAAAAAGTGCAAGCACTGCGTCATTCCTGACCCATGGGGTGACGTCACATCCCGACGTTTACTAGACAGACTTTGTCTACGGGGTGGTTTGCCAGTGCCTTCCCCAGTCATCTCCCCTTTACCACCAGCAAGCTGGGTACTCATTTTACCGACCTCGGAAGGATGGAAGGCTAAGTCATCCTTGAGCCGGCTACCTGAAACCAACTTCCGTCAGGATCGAACTCAGGTTGTGAGCAGAGCAGTACTGCTGCTTACCACTCTGCGCCACAGGGCTCTTCCAGATTGCTGACCCCAATCTGAGAATAAGATGCAAGTCCCTAAATTTCTTCCCTGGGACTCAAGTAAACAGGAATCAAACCTAACATCAAGAAGTTCACAGACAGACATCTGGCACAAGGAACAAGTTTTCTTTGGCTCTAGGAACCAGACTCATTTTTCAGTATTCAGAGTTTCATATATTACTATTTTCTAATTATTATTACCACAAAATCTAATCCTAACCTCTACACAGTTTCTCATAATTTTATTAAAGCTATGGCAAAAGTGCTGTATATAATACAGGGATAACCCTGGTTGTCATGGCTACAACAAAAAAGCTAACCCCTCCCTAGCCTAACTTCTCCCACATTTCTGGTAATTCCATTAAAGCTCCATTTAATTGAGTATTGGAGGTGATATAGAAAACAACTGGTTAAGAAAAGATTTCATTCATCTATGCTGGATGGTGCAAAAATCACAAATAAACAAGCAATGACTAGAATGTTATGCACACGTATCGTTATGCCATACAACAAAATATATTTTTATGTCAATAAGCTATACACTTTTCATTGAGAAATGCTGCAATAGAACCACGGCTAAAAATAATGGGCACCACAGTGAAATTTTTAGGCGCTATGGCAATCTGGTGCCTGGAATTTGTCATGCCCTGCACCAACGAGATAAGCAAAAATCCTCAAATAGTTTGCAGAGCAACAACTTTTAAAAAATGGCTATTTCCAGATATAGGTACTCTGAGAACTGTGGTGCATTATAGATATTTCCATATCCTAGCTTTATATACTTTAAAAAGTAAGAAAAGCTAACTACAGCCATCATAACAAACAAACAATTAATCCTTCCTCCTTGCACTTTTCCTTTCCAGCTAGCCCAATTCACCGTATAATTGCAGGTGAAAAAGCTGAGAATTTATATACTGACATATTTTGAATGGAACATGGTTATAGCAATGGCTGCTTTCTACTATGAACTCTTCTAGGAGACGGAAAGAAAAGCCACACATTATTTAAACTTTTTCCATCTGTGTCATCTCCCACCCACAAAAATATATCAGAAACCATGCATCTACAGACTAGGAAGTAAAAGTACCACAGTCAGACAAGCAGAAAACTCTGCACGTACATACAAGCCACCTACCCCATTTAGCTCTGAGCCCTATCTCCTACGTTTGGCAATAATAATGGTTACTTTTAGGTTTCTTCAGCAGCAGTGCCAGTCAGAATGTAGGGCATTTGTGTTAGCTGTGCTATATTGATGGCTTCTTAAGAATTCTGAGAAGTTAATAATTCTATTGCCCTGACCTGGGTGGCCCAGGCTAGCCTGATCTCGTCAGATCTCAGAAGCTAAGCAGGGTCAGCCCTGGTTAGTATTTGGATGGGAGACCACAAAGGAATACCAGGGTTGCTGTGCAGAGGAAGGCACTGGCAAACCACCTCTGTTAGTCTCTTGCCACGAAAACCCCAAAAGCGGTCGCCATAAGTTGGCTGCGACTTGACGGCACTTTACACACACAATAATTCTATTATTTTTTTTAAAGCTTCTGCCACACACGGGCAGTAAGTTTTTAAAAATGACTACAGATCAGAAACAAGGAGTAAGACCCTAAACTGTATGTTTTCATTTACACTATAGGTCTCTATTTTGTTTCCTATGCCATGCTATTTAGCATCTACATGAAACCACAACAAGCCGTCAAAGAGAGTAGGAATACATAGGGAACTTCTCTACTACTTTTCATTTTAAAAAAATTACAATAAATGAATTCAGTCAGTCAGTCGCCCTACAGGCCATTTATAAACAGAATAAAAACAGATAAAAAACATTAATATAAAATTAATTATCTACAGAGGAAGGCACTGGCAAACCACCTCTGTTAGTCTCTTGCCATGAAAACCCCAAAAGGTATCTACATAAAATCTCTCTGTACATCACTCATTCTAATATATCTAACGGATTAATGAATCAGAGGAGGGCTAATAAATCAGCTGTGACTTGACGGCACTTTACACACACACACGCACAAGAAACTGAAGCTTGATTCATATATGATGGAGGCCGCTGACTGCATATTTCAGGTGACCATAGAGATAGTACCTAATCTGCTTTTGATGGGGTTTCAGTGTCCCTAAAAGTTGAGGATCATAGTTTAGACGTACTAATAGATCCAACCCTTATTCTCGGTGATTAGGTGGCTTTTACAGCATGAAGTAGCATAGTTTGCCCTCCTGGATAAAAAAAAAAAAGCATTGCCATAGTTATCCATTCTTTGGTATCTTTCAGAATAAAGTACTGCAATGCAAAGATGCCTTTGAAGAGTGTTTGGAAACTTCAGCTGGTTCAGAATACTATGAATTGTTTAACATGACTCACTGGTATGTTCTGGTGGTGTTTTATGATTGCCAGTGAATTCCCATTCGTTTAATGTTTTGACCCATACAACTTTAAACAGCTTGAGATCAGGGTATCTGAAAGACTGCTTTTCCCATTTGCATCTCACCGCACATTAAGCTCTACCTTTGGAGACAATGTTCAGAATCCCCTTGCTTTCAAATATCAGGCAGGTAACAACTGGAAATAGAACCTTTTTCTGTGGTGGTACCCTATTAGAACATCTTCCCCTAAAACATTAGCATGGCTCAAACTTTACTGTCTTCTAGTCACCAAGCCAAAATGATTTATTTGGGGGATAATTCTGTTGCTGGTGCTTTAACTGATTAGATGATGTAACTTTTGTATCATGTCGGGTGTTACTGTTTATTTCAAATGTCTGTAAGTGGTGTAGGAGGCTTGAAACACAGAGTTGGGATATGAAAGTTTTAAATGCATAGATGGAAAATTGAAGTAAGGAAACAGTCATCTTGAATTTCCCATTAGGGCCTCAATTCCTATTTTAGCACATAGGAATAAATGTTGACACCTGCAGAGTTAAGCAAAGGCTTGGCATTGCTAGTTGATGCCACAGCTGTAAAGCATATGATACAGATGCAAAGGAAAGGAGCTGATATTACACTATAGGACCCATTCCTAAATAATGCAAAAATATGATTAGTTTGGCTTTCTGGAGTATTTAATCTTTACCAAATAAAGACTCACCATTATTCCCTCTATGAAATGCAACAAGTCTAATGTCACCTAATACATGCAGTCTAGATAAAAATTACTAGGTAAAATGGAGAAGGGAAAATGCACTTCATTTTCTTTTCAGAAAAAAAAATGCAGAAGAGAGATGTAACAGGGGTTGCTAAACAAATGCAACTTCTTACACTCGACAAAAATTTTATGCACACTATTAACCAGAGGACAACATCATCTTATTGACGCTATTGGTGTCAATTCTACTGTTAGAAAAACTAATCCAAATATGTACCACAAATAATTCTTATATTATAAAACAAAAGCTCCAATTTCCTCAATGCAACACTCATCAGTCTGTCACAATTTCCAAGACAAACTGTGCATACAGATCACAGAACAGTGTGCAAGCATATGTAGAAGAACTCACACTGCTGTCAACAAGAAGAACTAGACTGTAAAATAATTCAGATTATCAGAACTACTCACAACCACATTATGATAGAACAATTTGCTTGAATTTTAACTATCATTCTCATTAGTATACTGGATCCCCAAAGCAATAGAATGCTATCATTAACTTCACAATTATAGCACCAGGTTTCATATCCCTAACATATATTACAGCATTATATTTCACCTGTGTGTGAAGGCTTTAACTGATAGCCTGCTGTTGTTTCTTAATAAACTTCTTTAAAACTATTACAACCTGAACACAGACAACAGTGTTCAAATAAGTTAAAACTGTAAATAGGAAAGCATTTCTCAAGCACTGTAATACTTTCAAGTTTAGGGGTGCGTCTCATGCGTGATGGCTTAACACACAACAGATCCACTCTTGAACTATTTGCGACACGCGTGAGTATTAGACAGAATGGAGAAAAGACACTGAACATATTTAATTTTACATTCACTTAACTGACCAGCGCAAGCTCTGCGTGAAATATCTTAGAACCTGGAAAAAAATCTGAATTTGCATCCTATAATATGTCCAAGAAAACAGGTTTTTATCTTAGAAGGGCACACAGTTAGGGTTACCACTACAGTATTTTAAGGCCATCAGCTCTTGGTCCACATTTTTTTTTTTACATCAAGTCACAGCTGACTTACGGTGACCCTGTAGGCAAGAGACATTCGGAGGTGGTTTGCCACTCCGTGTCATGCCCCTGGTATTCCTTGGAGGTCTCCCATCCAAATACTTGCCATGGCCGAGGCTGAGAGTGTGTGACTGGTCCAAAGTCACCCAGCAAGCTTCCGTGGCATGAGTGGGGATTCGAACCTGGTTTTCCCAAGTCCTAGCCTGACACCCTAACCACTACACCATGCTGGCCACAATGCTGATAAATAATTCTACCTGGATTCTGAGCCAGTACCAAGAAGGGCTGAAACTCAAAGCACAATGACTAGGAAGGAGCCATCACTAAAATTTATTTTCTTGTAAACACACTTGGGATAGGGGCTTTTAGATTTTATTGCAGTTTAGTGGCATAGTCCCCCTCACCATGTCTAAGATCTACAGATAAGCCCTTGACAAAATAGCAAGAAATAATAGGAATTTTAAGGGGAGTACTTTCCATAGAAACACCACTGTTGAAAAAAGAAAGAGATGTGTAAGCATATAAAGATCTTATGGCATTATTTCACCTATGCCACAGAAACAGCCAAGAGAAAGTAGTAGCACCCATGACAACTTTATACATTTTGAATGTCAGTAAGCATGCCACAGTCAGATATTATTAAGAAGTAAAGGATGCTAGGAAAAACAAACTGTGCAGTCAAACCAGTATGTCCCAATTACCTCCATGAAAGAATTAAATTCTGTTGAAAGAGATGAGTGGGCAACCACATCCACAGCACAGGATGGCAGGGGAGGAACTGGGGAAGATCCTGCTAGCTAGGTGGGCGGCTGAATAACATCTTGCTGAGTTTGTTCTCTGCTGCTCTGTTCATAGGTAAACATGCCCAGAGGTGCAAACTGAAGAGCTCTTGTCCTTCAGTGCACAAGCACCCAACATTTCATTAAAAAGTTATGGTCCCATTCTTATCTCAGGTATTGCCTCACATCCAACAATAAGAATGAAAAACATATTCAACGCCATCACAACTGTTCAGCAAAGATGACCAAGAACAATCAAACCTCAACGTTCTAAAGCCACCAACCTGAATAATAAAACAATCAACGGCTTTAACATACTTTAATTTCAGTTCAGTTTTTAAAGAGCTTTAATAGATTCTGCAACACCCTGGTCTTAGTCATGTAAATCCTATTCAGTTTTTTCTCTACCATGAGAAGGCCACCTTCCCCTTCCTTTTAAGCAGCATACCAAAACAACTCTGTGGCTTTGAAAGAGAAGGGGGACACATCACTTAAGGATCATGTATATTGCCTTGTATATTTGTGTATTTTTAGCTGCTCATAATTTAATTGGTAATTTATAATTGGCTATTTTGTGCTTTCATTCATTGGAACTGATTTGGTTAGCCCCTTTAAACACTTTTTAGTAGAAAGGCAGGATATAAATATTTTAAACATTAGGATTGCAGATTAAGCTGTTTCACTTTACATATACTGTGTGTGTGTGTGTGTTAAGTGCCGTCAAGTCGCTTTCGACTCATGGCGACCCTATGAATGAAAGTCCTCCAAAATGTCCTGTCTTGACATATACTGTACATATCCTTAAAGGAACACATGAAAACATTTGAAAAGCCATTCATCAGTCACAACAGTACTTCAGCCCACAGGCTTATTCCTGTATACATGTACATTTAATTTCAAGTAAATTTCAAATAAATTGCTCTTACCTGTATATCCTGCCCACCAGCCCCACGATGCCACCATAGCTAAAAGCCATTTAAATAATACTCCTTCAATATACCAGAACCGTTTACTATCCAACAATCGGAGAGGTTGCAGTACTATTAAATATAGAACGTAGGACGGAATAGCAACAAGGTTATTAGCAACCATGAAGCCAAATCTTAAGAGTGCTTTCAGAAACATACAGCCCGCCCTTCGGGCCTTTTCTAAAGTCACAGCCATTCTCTTCACACTGGGGTCGGTAGTCTTTTCCTAAAGGATAAGAAAGAGAGAAATTATTCAACACAAAGAACATTGCTTTCTTCTTACTAACAACTAACAGGCTTTACTTTAAACAAAGGGCTGTTTACTCTGAAAGTGTCCAGTCACTGTTACAAAGGACGGGCCTATTTCACACACATGCCCTTCATATGTGAATATCATCATACAAAGTTCTCTTATACCAAGTTAGATCATTGGATCATCTCGCTCAATATGGTCTATCCTGACTCGCAGCACATCTCCAGGGTAGAGGTATCCTTCCCAGCTGCCTGAGATCATTTAGCTGGAAATGCCAGAGACTGGTATGCACTCTTCTACTAAGCCACAACACCTCAATTAAAAGTTATATCTGTCTTTGCCATCTTCAGCTGAAAGAGATGTCTTAACCTTTCATCCTAACCTGCTACACAGAATACAACCAACCTTACTTTAAAAGTGCCCCAAAAAGCCACAGAAAACTACCAATGAGAATTACTAGTGTTAATTGCCAGTGTATGCTTATACAAATTAAAAGGAACCCTCACAACCCCCTTCACTACAAACTAGAGATTTTTGTTGTTCTTTACTGACAATAGTCAAAAAGGGCAAGAGTCCAGTAGCACCTTAAAGACTAACAAAAATATTTTCTGGTAGGGTATGAGCTTTCGTGAGCCACACATATATATGACAATATATAACGAAGTGAGCAGACTATATGTTGAGTACATCATTACTCAGTCTTGTAAGAGGCTAGCAGAACAACAAGTTCCCTTTGCTTAAACAACATTGGAATGTGACCAAAGGACGGTTTGAGGAAAAGAATCCCCCCTGCTTTTCCCCACCAAGGAATGAGTGGTTTGTCATAGGTCACACCAACAGCTGAGAGATATTTAAGCTCTTCTATAGTGCTAAAACAAGAACAAACATGGGCAGCCAACAGGCAACTATGGAAACATGAACAGAATGTCTGAAGAACTGGGATTGCTTATGTAGATTACAAGTGAAATAAAGCCATATTAGGTGGCAGTAGGGTAAAATAGAAAGAAATAGGGGGAGGGGATAAATATATAGAACAATTATTTTTTTAAATAAATTTTTTAATTTTCTTGATTTAAAATATCAACATATAAAACAATATCCAATGTTAAAGAGTAATAGTAACACTAAAGAATCAAATATTACTAAATTAACCACAAATTGACTTCCCCCTCTCCCATCTAAAAATAAATTGTATAAACTTTTGCTAACGGAACTAATCCCAATACTATTTTAATTAATATATTCTTGTCCTATCTAACATTATTAGATCAATACCTAATATAAAATTGATAAAAAGCGTAAATAAGGAATTAGATCAAACATATAGAACAATTACTGATTGGAAATGGGTAGCTGAAAGGGGAGGGAAGCCTAAAGAGGAAAGGGATGTAAAGAGAGGGAACACTAAGGCCGCTGCGTATTGGGATAAATTGGCAAAAATTGATTTTATAGGTATAGTTAAGGAATTATAGATTAAAGTGTTGTTAATAAGTTAATATAATAATATATATTTTTATATATTATATATTATATGTTAATAAGTAAATATAATAATATATATTGGTTCTTGTAGGTTATCCGGGCTGTGTAACTGTGGTCTTGGAATTTTCTTTCCTGACGTTTTGCCAGCAACTGTGGCAGGCATCTTCAGAGTAGTAACACTGAAGGACAGTGTCTCTGTCCTTCAGTGTTACTCCTCTGAAGATGCCTGCCACAGCTGCTGGCAAAACGTCAGGAAAGAAAATTCCAAGACCACGGTCACACAGCCCGGATAACCTACGAGAACCAATGAACTCTGACCGTGAAAGCCTTCGACAATATAATAATATATATTTTTAATTACTGTTGCAACACCACTCCGGAAGTCCCAGGGTGGAGGGCACAAAGGTGGGTGGTGGAGACTTGGGCGCTATATATTTTATAAAGGATAGTTTATTATGTGTTAGCAATGGAGGTAATAGTGCTCTTTGTGTGATTTTGTGTGTGTGTGTATATATATGTGTGTGTATATATGTGTGTGTGTGTGTATAAACAAAAATTTTATATATATATATTTATAATATATAAAAATATATAAAATATATATATGTATAAAACATATATATATATATATAAACAAAAAGTGTGTGTGTGTATATATATACACACACACACACACTTTTTGTTATGTTTTTTTGTATTGAATTATTTTATTTTTGTTTTACTTTTTGTCTACTTATAAAAAGGAATAAAAAATTATTTTAAAAAAAAAGAGGCTGTAGATGAGAGGGGAAATCACGAGGAGGAAACTAGAGGGATACAAGACGAATCACAAGGCTGAGTCCAGCCAACCGGACGGCTCCACTCACCTCCTGCTGCGCAGAGGGAAGGCGGCGGCAGGGCCGGGGGAGCTGGGCCCGGCGGCGGGGGGGGCGGCGGCGGGGGCGGCGGGGGCGGCGGGGTGCGCCCGGGTCGGCGGCTGCTGGCGTTGGAGGAGGAGGCGGCGGCAGTAGCGGCGGCGGCAGTAGCGGCGGCGGCAGCAGCTCTGGCGGGAGGGCGGCGGGCTCATGGACACGGAGGTGGCTGGCCCGGCCCCAACGTAACGGGCTGGGAGCGCTCGGCGGCTCCCTATTTCCTCTGCAGCTGCCTGCGGGGAGAAAGGCGGGCTGGGAGTGACCCGGCGAGGAGCGGCATCGGCGGCGGCGGCCCCGGGATCGGAAGCGCCAGCAAGGCGGTGCCTCGTTCCGCTTTGTGCCTGAATCCACCGCTACCTTCCCTTCCCTCCCCCCCCCCGCCGCCCAAGGAGGCTCTCCGGGCCCAGCGCGCCTTCCTCTCCGGGGGGAGAAGGGGCAAGGCTCCAGCGCACAACACAAGCCTTCACTGGCATCTAAGCAAGGCTTAAGCGTCGGCTGCAAGGCTCCGCTTAGCGTTTGCCCCGTCACCTGTTGGGAAGGGGGGGAGGAACCGTGATCTCTGCAAAGGTCAAGCCCCGGAAAGGGGGGACTCGAGGCCCCGTCCGAAGGGAGAGCGAAGTAGGGGCAACTCCGTGGCTGCCCTTTTGCACCTCCTTCGTTCTCGGCCAGCCGAGAAGTCGGGGCGCTCCCTCGAAACTGGAAAGATTGCTCAGGAGTGTGGCTCCCGTCTAAGCCCATTCATTTCCACGGGCTGAGGCTGGAGTCACGCTCCTTAGGAATGCACCCTGAGTTACGCGGCAGGCAGCCTCGCCCAACCTCCAAAACCTCAGGGAGACCCGAGATTAGTTTCCCCTTGACCAGTTATCCCAAGGGAAATGCCTGCCAACAGAGCAGCATCTCCAGCTGACCAAAGGGAACAACCTCCGAGCTTTCCTCTAGGAGCTAGGTGGGATGGGGATGGGATAGTCCTCAGGCGGCTGCTAATCCTATCTCCACCATCACCTCAAGCAGGGGAAATCCTCTCAATTGCACCCCAAAACCGCCTAGGAAGACTACACTCCAGGACAAAAGTCGAGTGCTCAACTCAAAGCATGGAAATTTCTCTCAATTGCACCCCAAAACATCATAGGAAGACTACACTCCAGGGCAAAAGTCAAGTGTTCAACTCAAGCATGGAAATTCCTCTCAATTGCACCCCAAAACCCTATAGGAAGACTATACTCCAGGGCAAAAGTCCAGTGCCCAAGTCAAGCATGGAAATTCCTCTCAATTGCACCCCAAAACCCTATAGGAAGACTATACTCCAGGGCAAAAGTCCAGTGCCCAAGTCAAGCATGGAAATTCCTCTCAATTGCACCCCAAAACCCTATAGGAAGACTATACTCCAGGGCAAAAGTCCAGTGCCCAAGTCAAGCATGGAAATTCCACTCAATTGCACCCCAAAACCTCCTAGGAAGACTATACTCCAGGGCAAAAGTCCAGTGCCCTCCTTCCCTCAAGATATATAGTGGGGAGGGGGGAGATTCAATCTGCTTATAGTAAATAAGGAGGAGGGTCCAAATTAGATTCTCCTTGTTCCCCTAGCCCCGAGCAAGAGCCTGTCATTCTCAGCCCTAGGATGTAAGGGTTTTTTTTACAAAACTGAAGGCTGAAGCCCCCCCCTCCCCCAAATCGGGGGTTCTTCCCAGGGCACCAAGAGGGTCACCGCGCCGCCCTTCCCCCTCCGAAAAGGCGGGGGGCTTCCCAAGAGCCTCAAAGGGGCCCCGAAGCCTCGCTCCGACCTCCGCCTCGTGCCAGGGGGCGCCTCTCCGCGGGGAGAGGAAAGACCTGCACACCCAACCCGGAGCCTCTTCCTCCTCCTCCCCCCCCCCCGGTCTATATGGGGACGGGTTCTCAAGGGCACCCACCACGCGGGGGAGGGGGGGGAGAGACCCCTTTCGGAGCGAGCTCCCGCCGGGCCCACCCCGTCCAGCCCCCGGCAGCCAGCCCGTCGGCGCGGCCTCCGAGCCGAGGAGAGGGCGGCGCGGGCTTTGCGCCTGCCCGGCCTCCGCTTCCCCTGGGGGGCCAAGGCGGCCGCTGCAGCCTCCGGGGAAAGGGGGGGGGTCTCCGTACCTCCGTCTGGCCGGCTGCCTTTCCGGGGCCGGTCCCGAGCAGCCCGCGAGGTTCATAGCGGCGGCGGCGGCGGCGGGGCCGTGGCTGCCGGGGCCCTGCGCCCTCTCGCCCGCCTCGGGTGCCGGGCAGGAGCTGCGCCGTGGCCGCTTCCCGCCGCCTCCTTGGGCTGCAGCTGCTGCTGCTCGCGAGCCTCGCTTCGCCCCCTCCGGCTCCCGAGGAGATGGAAGCGGCGGCGGCGGCGGCGGCGAGCAGGAGCGGGTCCCTCACTGCAGCAAGCGCCGCTCCCTCCGGCCGACAGCTCCCTCTAACGAGGCCAGGCAGGCAGGCAGGCGAGGCTCCGCCGCCCGCCACTCAGCCAAGCCCCCGGCGGGCCGGGCCTCCATGGGTCTCCTCCTCCTCCCTCGCCCAGGAAAGGGCGATGCCAGCTCGTCGCCGGCAGCGGGAGAATATTCTTCCCCCCCCCCCTGCAAAAAAAAAAAAGGAGGGGTGTGCAATCGGATATAGGGAAGCTATTAAAAACGCAAAGTGATTTAGCAGCCCCCCCACCCCTCCAAGCTTGAAGAAATATTATTTTTCCCCCCTGCAAAAAAAGGGGTGTGTGCAATCTGATATAGGGAAGCTATTAAAAACGCAAAGTGATTTAGCAGCTCCCCCCCCTCCAAGCTTGAAGAAATATTCTTTTTCCCCACTGCAAAAAAAGGGGTGTGTGCAATCGGATATAGGGAAGCTATTAAAAATGCAAAGTGATTTAGCAGCCCCCGCCCCTCCAAGCTTGAAGAAATGCCCAGGGAAAGGGGAGGGATAGTTGGCTGTCTGTAGGGCCTTGCACGACCAACATTTCCCATTAACGTTGTCAGATAAAGAAGGTTGCTAAAAAGGCCTGAAATCCACGGCGTGCAGGAATACGGACGGACTCCTAGGCCATTTATGCATGGGAGGTTTTGTCTTGGATTGGCCGCTCTCTAGATGCACATCTTCCCCATCTGATTCCTCCAAACTCTGCACGGGGGTCTTATTGTTGAGTTTTGAGAATATGGATGGGGAAAATGTGCATCTAGAGAGCGGCCAATCCAAAGCAAAACCTCCCATGCGTAAATGGCCCTAGTCTTTTCAGAGAGGTAGCTATGTAGTAAATTAGGAGTTCGTTATCACCTTAAAGACTTAACAAAATTTATTTCAGGCAAGGACTTCATGAGACATAACTCACTTCCTCAGATGCATGGAAGTGTACTAGAAATGGCTAGCATGCACTCTTAAATCAAGAACAAGAGACAAAAGGAAAGATAAATAAATGGATTTTGTGTGAAGTTGAAGCTAAGAACCATGCTGAATGGAGGGGGGGCTGTCTGTACTGGTGGCAGGAAGAGGTGGGGAAGAAGCTGGGAAAATGGGTTATAAATAGTCCCAGTTCTAGAGAAAATAATATACATATTTTAAAGACCATCTTAGGTGTACTGTGCTGTAGTTTTTATTGGACTGTAGAATCTTCTCAACTTTAAAAGTTTGTGTGTGTGTTGTGTGTGTGTGTGTGTGTGTGTGTGTGTTAAGGGCCGTCAAGTCGCTTCCGACTCATGGCGACCCTATGAATGAAAGTCCTCCAAAATGTCCTATTGTGAGAGATCCCCTCTCTCTGAGTTTACTTCTCCAAATCAAATGTTCAGACGTTGATAAAGAAACAAAGGATTTATTGAAGACATCAGGAGATGAGACAGGCACAGGTAGCAAGTTGCAAGTGAGGGGCTAATCGGGTTTACAGAATATATTGACTCCAGGGCACTGGGGCACTGGGGTTCACACTTATTGTTATGGGAAGTTACAAGCTTGGCATAATACAAAACATCAGACGAGTCCCAGGAAGTCTGGTGAAGCTATCACACTTCCAAGGCCGCATCGGCCTGAGGGAGTACTGACAGGAAGAACAGCGGGGGGGACGATACTTGGGGCAATCAGGTCTGGCGCCTGAGACCAGAAGGTGTGAACTGCTTTTACGAGTTCACTGATAAGCGGGTGATGGGAAGCAGAGGCACATAGACAAAGACCCTCACATTCTGCCCCCCTTAAGGCCCCCCTCCGGGGTCCTCGAGAGGGCGAGGCTTATCGGGATAAGCGAGGTGGAATTCTCGGACTAAGCGAGGGGCCGCCATGTGGGGTGCGGCCACCCACTCGTCGTGAGCGGGCCCAAGGTTTTTCCAACGAACAAAGTAAAACAGTTTCCCCTTCTTCCATCTGGAATCTAAAACCTTGGATATTTCCAGATGGGTATCCCCTCCTACCACAGTAGGAATTTCATGTTCGGGAGGGGGGTGGAACTGGGGAGCGGCCACATAAGGTTTGAGGAGACTTATATGAAAGACGGGATGGACTCCCTTGAGGGTCTTTGGGAGTTCCAGTTCCACGGTAACCTCGTTGATTACTCTGGTAATGGGGAAAGGTCCCACATAACGGTCGCTCAGTTTTTTGCAGGGACGAAGAGAGCGGAGGTTTTTGGTAGACAGATAGACTTGCTCCCCCACCTTTAGCTCCCATCCCGGAGACCGGTGTTTGTCCGCCTGTTCCTTGTACTTGCTTTTTGCCTTCTCAAGATTTTTGAGCAGCCATGGCCAGGTAGATTTAACTGCCTGAATCCACTCCTGAAGATCAGGGGTGGCTTGGAGCTCTGGCGTGACGGGGGCGGAACCGAAAGGACCGAATTCCGTCCCGTATATTACTTGGAAGGGACTAAAGCCGGTAGAGGAATGAGGCGCATTGTTGTACGCATATTCGGCGAATGGCAGCAGGTCGACCCAGTCGTCCTGGTGGAAATTAACATAGCAACGCAAATAACATTCTACCACTGCGTTTACTCGTTCCGTTTGACCATCCGTCTGGGGGTGATAGGCGGAAGACAGGCCCTGTTCCTCCACCCCCATGAGCTTTAGGAAGGCTCGCCAGAATTTGGCAACGAACTGGACCCCCCGGTCGGAGAGGACCTTCCTCGGGATCGAGTGTAGCCTGAGGACATGTGTAACGAATAGTTTAGCCAAGCCCTGGGCTGAAGGAAGACCAGCACATGGAACGAAATGGACCTGTTTGGAAAAAAGGTCCGTGATTACCCAGAGAACCGTTTTTCCCCGACTAGGAGGTAGGTCGGTGATAAAATCCATGGCTATGACTTCCCAGGGACGGGAGGGGTTCTCAAGTGGTTTGAGAAGCCCTGGGGGTTTTCCCATCCGTTTCTTAGCTGTGGCGCAAGTGGGGCAGCTGCGCACATACAGCTCCACATCAGCTCTCATACTGGGCCACCAGAATTGCCTCCGTACCAGGTGAAGTGTTTTTATGAAACCAAAATGACCTGCCAACCTGGCACCATGTACAAGTCCCAATACCTCTTTGCGAAGGGAGGATGGGACATATAGTTTTCCCCCTTGCATCCACCAAGTGTTGGTTCGTTCCAGGCCGGTAGGGAGGAGATGGTGCTCCTCCTCCTGTAAGGAAGCGTCCCGGAGTCGCTGCTGGAAGGCTTCCAGGATACCTTTGAGCGTAGGGGGGGTTTCTGGTCGATGGGCTTGGGACCGGGTCGTGACGGCTAAGCTTGGGACCTCCCCCCGCTGCTCGGGAGTGAACAGGGAGTCAACAGGGCGATCGAAATCATTGCGATACTGGGGAAGTCGTGACAAAGCGTCAGCTAGGGCATTTTCCTTGCCAGGGACATGTTTGAGAGTGAACCGGAATTTAGCGAAAAATTGGGCCCATCGAATTTGTTTGGCGTTGAGCTTTCTAGCTCCCTTGAGAGCCTCAAGATTCTTGTGATCGGTACACACTTCAAACGGCAGTTCGGCACCTTCTAAGAAGTGTCTCCATATGGTGAGGGCATGTTTGACCGCCGCCGCCTCCTTCTCCCAAATAGCCCAGTTGATTTCGGACTGGGAAAACTTTTTGGAGAAGTAGGCGCACGGTCTCAACCGCCCCCCTTCATCCCTCTGCAATAGGGCCCCGCCCATGGCCACATCCGAGGCGTCCACTTGCACCACGAAAGGCTTGGTGCAATCTGGGTGAGCCAAAACGGGTTCGGATGAAAAAAGCTGTTTTAAATGCTCAAAAGCTTGCTGGCACTGGGGGGACCATTGCAAACGGGCTGAGGGTAGCGCAGCGCTAGCCCCCTTGTCCTTGGTACGCAACAGGGCAGTGAGAGGAAGCGCAACCTGGGCAAAGTTAGGAATGAAGTTCCGGTAAAAGTTGGCGAACCCTAAAAACTGCTGGAGCTGGCGGCGAGTAGTGGGGGGTTCCCAATCCTGCACCGCCTGGACCTTTGCGGGGTCCATTTCTAACCCATGGTGGGAAATCACGTACCCAAGGAAAGTAATGGAAGGTTGGTGGAACTCACATTTGGACACCTTAGCATACAGTTTGTGCTCCCGCAGCCGCTGGAGCACTTCTCGCACTAGGCGCACATGATCCTCCATGGATTCAGAGTAAATAAGGATGTCATCGAGAAATACCACCCCCCCCCGAAACAGCAAATCATGCAAAACCTCATTAATTAATTGCATAAACACACTGGGAGCCCCCAAAAGTCCGAACGGCATGACTAGGTACTCAAACATTCCAAAACAGCTGGAAAAAGCTGTTTTGAATTCGTCCCCTTCTTTAATGCGAATGCGGTGGTATGCTTCCACTAAGTCCAGTTTGGTGAAGATTCGGCCCTCCTTTAATTGTGCTAGAAGGTCGGGAATAAGAGGGAGAGGATAAGCGTTAGACTGGGTAACGGCGTTTAGCCTACGAAAGTCAATACACAGTCTGAGATCTCCCGTTTTTTTCTTCACAAAGAAGGCCGGGGCCGAATAAGGAGCCTTGGAAGGGCGTATGAAACCTCTCGCCAAGTTGGCATCCAGATAGTCCCGTAACACCGCCTTTTCACTAGGGCTCATGGGGTAGACTTTCCCCTTAGACAGTTTGCCTTCCCCCACTATTTCGATGGCACAGTCCGTTTCTCTGTGGGGGGGTAACTCGTCACATTCCCTAACATCAAAGACGTCCGCAAACTGCGAGTATTCGGTGGGCAGTTGAGGAGGAACGGTGGCCGGGGGGGGAAACCCTACTGCGGCGGCGGCCGGAGTCCGGACAACCCGTTCCTTATCATGTAACCTACAGGGGCTGTCGGGAAACGAGAGCACGCGTTTAACCCAGTCGATGGAAGGGTTGTGTCCCCGTAGCCAGTTCATCCCTAATACCACAGGGGTTACAATAGGGGCAATGGTAAAATACAAGCGTTCCCAATGTTCTCCCACGGACATAATCACGGCTGCAGTTCGGTGGGTCACCGGGCCCCGTTTAAAATCACTCCCGTCCATTTGGGAAAAACGGAGGGGTCCCGGAAGCCGCTTGCGCCGGACCCCCAGTTTCTTGGCAGCTTCCTCGCTAATCATGGTGCGGGCACACCCCGAGTCAACCAAGGCGGGGAATTCTAAACTGGGACCCCCTTTCGGTAGGGATAGGTAAACACGCACATACACATTGTCCTCTTGGGCGCTTACCATCGGTGGAGCTCCTTGCACAACGACAGGGGCGGTCTGCTGCGGAGCCCCCTCTACAGCAGACCGACGGCGTTTTTTGCCGGCTGTTCCCACTCCTCCTCCTCGCTGGAAGAGGGGGAAGGAGTGGTGGCGGTCGGGGACCCGTCCGAATCAAAAGTAGTATTTGTAATCCGGGACCCCGTTGGGCCGGTAGAAGTGGAGGCCCCGTCCTGGGGGCGCGCATGGAGAGCGGAGGGTGCGCCGGAACGTCGGCCCGGTGGTCCGCTCCTGCGGCGGGGCTGGTCCTCGGCAGCCGCCTTCTGCGGTTCGGTCGGGGCTTGGCGTGGGAGGTTGGGACGGCCCGCTCGAGAGGGGCATTGCGACGCAAAGTGTCCCTTACCTCCGCAGGTTAGGCAGACACCGGTCTCAAATCGCTTGCGGCGTTCAGCGGCTGAGGGAAACCCGCTGCCCCCCAGTCGGAGGTCTCGGCCCCGGTCGCTTCGGGGTCTTGGGTCTCGTCCGATGCGTTGTTTGGACAAGGTCAGGAGTTGTTTGCGATTCTCTATGTCGGCCGCGTGACGAACCCAACCTTCCACGTCCGGGGGGTTCCCTTGCATGAAGGCCCAATGTTGGAGGTCTGGGTTGAGGCCCTCCCTGAAACACTGTACCAACGTTGCTTCACTCCAGTCTAGGATTCGGCTGGCCAGTGACTGGAACTCACTTGCATACTGCGCCACCGACTTGGTCCCTTGGCGCAGTTGCATCAGGGAGGCTTTAGCCCGCTCACCCAGAGTCGGGTCCTCAAAGCGGTTGCGGAGTGCTACCATAAACTCGTCCAGTGTTCGCAGCACCGGCGAGCGGAGTTCATACTGCAACACCATCCAGGCGGCCGCCTCCCCTTGCAGTAAGGAAGCCACGTACTGCACTCGGGACTCCTCGGAAGTGAAGGTTCGGCCCTGTTCTCGCATAAAAATGTCCACTTGGACCATGAAAAAGGTCAACTGGTCCCCTGAACCGTCATACGTGACTTTCAGGTCCCGACGGGACGGGAGGCCAGGAGGCGCGGGAGGGGCTGCCGGTGCTCCGTCCGGGGGGTTGCCGGCAGGCGGTTGCACTTTCAGCGCGTCCAGGGCCGCTGCCATCTCACCCATCACACGCTGCATGGTCTCCATCTGCTCCTGCATAGCTTGGCGATCCTCCTGCCACTGCCTGCGTTCCTCTTCCATCAGGGCCTCCTTGCACGCCGGGTCCCCTTCAAGTCCCGTGCTGGGGAAGGCCAAACGGCGATCCTTCGCCGCGGTTCGGGAGAGAGACCAACCCTTGGGGGAGTCCAGCCAATTGTTAAAAAGTCCTCGGGGACGTCCGTCCCGGCCTTGGTCGGGGATGGGATCCCTAGGCTTCTTTGGCTTGGCACCCTCCTCCTTGGGGTCCGGTTTCTCCGGCACCACCGGTTCGTCCGGTGCGTCAGGGGTAGTAGGGGTGTTTTCCTCGTCGCCTGGCATTCTGTCCCAAAAGGTACAGCAGCAGTTCGAGAGGCAAAGACTTGCAACTTAATGTGAGAGATCCCCTCTCTCTGAGTTTACTTCTCCAAATCAAATGTTCAGACGTTGATAAAGAAACAAAGGATTTATTGAAGACATCAGGAGATGAGACAGGCACAGGTAGCAAGTTGCAAGTGAGGGGCTAATCGGGTTTACAGAATATATTGACTCCAGGGCACTGGGGCACTGGGGTTCACACTTATTGTTATGGGAAGTTACAAGCTTGGCATAATACAAAACATCAGACGAGTCCCAGGAAGTCTGGTGAAGCTATCACACTTCCAAGGCCGCATCGGCCTGAGGGAGTACTGACAGGAAGAACAGCGGGGGGGACGATACTTGGGGCAATCAGGTCTGGCGCCTGAGACCAGAAGGTGTGAACTGCTTTTACGAGTTCACTGATAAGCGGGTGATGGGAAGCAGAGGCACATAGACAAAGACCCTCACACCTATCTTTAACAGCCTTGCTCAGATCTTGCAAATTGAAGGCCGTGGCTTCCTTTATTGAGTCAATCCATCTCTTGTTGGGTCTTCCTCTTTTCCTGCTGCCCTCAACTTTTCCTAGCATGACTGTCTTTTCCAGTGACTCTTGTGTCTCATGATGTGGCCAAAATACGATAGCCTCAGTTTAGTCATTTTAGCTTCTAGGGACAGTTCAGGCTTGATTTGATCTATAACCCACTGATTTGTTTTTTGGCAGTCCATGGAATCCGTAACACTCTCCTCCAACACCACATTTCAAAGGAATCTATTTTCTTCTTACCCGCTTTCTTCACTGTCCAGCTTTCACACCCATACATAGTAATAGCGAATACGATGGAATGAATTAGTCTAGTCTTGGTGGCCAGTGACATCCTTACACTTCAAAATATTTTCTAGCTCCTTCATGGCTGCCCTTCCCAGTCTCAATCTCCTTCTGATTTCTTGGCTGCAGTCTCCCTTTTGGTTGATGGTGGAGCCAAGGAATAGAAAGTCTTGAACAATTTCAATTTCCTCATTGTCAACCTTAAAGTTGTGTAATTCTCCTGTAGTCATGATGTTTGTTTTCTTGATGTTCAGCTGTAGTCCTGCTTTGGCACTTTCTCTTTTAACTTTCAGCAGTAGTCGTTTCAAATCTTCACTATTTCCTGCCAATAATGTAGTGTCATCAGCATATCTCAAAGTATTAATGTTCCTCCCTCCAATTTTCACTCCACTTTCATCTAAATCTAATCCATCTTTCCTAATTATATGTTCTGCATATAGATTGAAGAGATAGGGAGATAAAATACATCCTTGTCTGACACCTTTGCCAATTGGAAACCATTCCGTTTCTCCATATTCTGTTCTAACTGTGGCCTCTTGTCCAGAGTACAGGTTGCGCATCAAAACGATCAGATGTAGTGGCACACCCATTTCCTTTAAAACCAGCCATAAAAGTTTATAATTACTGTTACATCTTCAAAGGTACATAAATGGCTTTTTTGGTGCAAACCTTGCTAAAAAGGCAATTTTAATTCTGTTTTGCCTTGCCAACCAAAATGCAGAGTATTCATAGTAGTGCCTTTAAAAAAAAGATTTGAAATGCACACCTTGCTGTTTAATAGCAGCACAATCATAGCCAAACATTCATATTTTGTTCAGCTTTCATTTCATTGCAAAGATGTGAGATTTTCTCTTTACTGTTCTTTAAAATAGGAATCTAAAGAGTAGATGGACAGGAGAGAAGAAACCAGTTATGACGGCTGATTTCCTCTTTCAAGTACACACTGCAAAAGCCGTAAGGCATTTCTTTAGGCCACTGTCAGAAAAAAAGAGCAGAACAGAACCAGGGAAGGAATCTTAACACATAATTCAAGGGATGCAGTTTAAATGTGGCTCCATAATTTTAAAATATACCTTGGCACAAGCCAAAATCTATAATAAATTCCAGTATATTTATTTTAGATATTTAATTCATAGTTTTAGATCCAAACCAGATGTAGTGAAGAGTAGACATTAACAAGTATGTCCCATTCATGTATGAAGTAGGTGTGGATGGATATCAATTTTTACAGGACATGAAGCAGTGAGGGGGGAGCTCAGCTAACGATTCCCCCTTTTCCGTTGCCTTACCATACTGCAATTGGTTATTTAAAATTCTTGTTTCCCTACCCAGCTGTAACATTGGAGATGAGCCAGAAGAAAAGTACCTAAAGCAATGGAGCACAGAAATATAAGGGAGGGGGGGTTTCAGTTGCATTCCATTTAATGTAAAAAATAGACACACTGATTTCTGGCCCACTTACATATAATTTGGCCTTAAATCCCATTATAGATTAAAATAAGCATTTAAATATATTATTTTGCATCACTAGCTTTGCTTTGGGGAATGCTGCCAGAGAAGGCAAACACAGGAGAAACCCAGACCTGTGAATGCAGCAACATGTAAAGAAGCAACAGTTTGAGTTGCAGCAACATCTATGACGTTAGGTTCAGAGGATAGCGGTGCAGGTCTGAAGTAGAACAGCTAGATTTTAGTCCAGTAGCACTGTAATGACCAAGAGGATTTTTGGGGCATGAGCTTTCAAGTGTCAAAGCTCTTTTTGTTAGATACAAGTAGGAATGGACTTTCCTGAGTCCTTATATCACAGTCAGAAGGTGGGAGAGAGAGTCAGAATGCAAAGATAATGCAAAATGTAATCAGCTTGATTAGAGCTGGGGCATGGATGGTCGAGGGGTCGTCCCACCGGTCAGTCATCACCCATGTTAGGCTCCGCTCTTCTCCCTCTCCGTACATGGCGGTCAGCGGTCCTTGGTAGAAATGGTTAAGGTCAGATTCTGTCGCCAGCCGTCGGTTGATCTCCCCGGGAGTGCCGTCGGTCCTGCATCGTAGCTCGGCGTGCGTCGGCAGAGATGTCCACGCCGGCCTCTCGGGGAACCTGGCGAACTCAGACTGGCGTTGTCTCAGAGTTGCTTCTCCCCAGCTCCCTCCACCGAGGGGGGTTGCTCCCAGCCAGAAGCTCTGGCGGAGGTCTTCATCCACGAAGAACGTGTGGACATCCTATTCTACACATAAACTACTACAAAAATAAAAAGGAGTGATTCTAGCCTACTGTCCAACCTCAGTACCTCGTTGCGTTCCTTGCATAAGGGACTTCACTCCAGACGTAGTCGCGAGTTTAAAGTTTTATTAAGAAAGCCAGTGAGTTCAGCAAGTCATAGAAACTTAAGGCTAGAATACAGGCATGGGGAAATACTGGTACATATATAGGGTACATACACTGAGGTTGATTAAGTTTAGATACAAAGAAACAATACAGAAGTTAACTGCCGGTAACGACTTAAGAAAACGCATACAAGAACTTAACGTGTGCAATAGCTAGATGATCTTCCAGAGCTCCCCGGCATTGTTCCGCGGGACCTGGTATCATACTAGCGATTACTTGGGCGGGTTTCCATTATGGTGCAGATGCCGGGCGGGAGACTGCAAACGGGGGGCGGGGACGGAGCGAACTAAAACTCCATTTTGTTTCTGTGAGGAACCATCTTGTTTTATCCGGGGACGATAGGAAGCCTTAGCTGACAGAAAATTAGCAAGGGAACATCCTGGAAGATTAAAATCTTCTCGCAATGTTTTTTGAGTTGTGATTTTTGATGTCAGATTTATGCCCATTTATTATTTTGCCTAGGAACTGACCTGTTTATCCAATGTAAACAGTGGAAGGGCTTCCTTCCCATATAGCCAGATGATTAAAATGTCATCAATAAATCTCAAGTACAAGACAAGTAGACCCCTCTTGACACTGATGATATTTTTTTCATCTGGGCACATGGAAAGAAGCACTGGATAAATTTCACAAGGCCTTCGGTAACTTCCACTCCACCATCAACCTCACCATTAATCAATCCATAGAAATATATAATGGAAGCATAAAAACCACCTTATACTGGAAACCTACTGATCACCAAAGATATTTACATTCCTCCAGTCAACATCCTAAATAATCAAACAATCCGTTGTATCAAGCCAAGCTCTATGCTATAGTCACATCTGTTCCAACTTTTGAATTACAATTCCCACCAGATGTAGTAAGGAAACAGATCAACAAAGCCAGAATGATACCAAGGTAGGTTTGCCAACCTCCACGTACTAGCTGGAGATCTGCTATTACAACTGATCTCCAGCCGATAGAGATCAGTTCGCCTGGAGAAAATGGCCACTTTGGCCATTGAACTCTTTGGCACTGAAGTCTCTCCCTCCCCAACCCCCCACCCTCTTCAGTCTCCTCCCCAAAAACCTCCAGCCGGTGGCAAAGAGGGACCTGGCAACCCTATACCAAGGGACAACCTGCTACAAGATAGGCCCAAAAGAAACAACAACAGAACACTACTAGTAGTCACAAACGGCTTTCAATTCAAACCAGTTCAATGTTTCTTTAGTGGCCTGCAACCCATGCTGAACAAAGTGCCAGCAATGCTCTTCCACTCTCTACATAGTACAAACAGTCAGTCCTTAAGCAAAACAATAAATGGACATAAATCTGGTATGAAAAATCACAACACTAAAAAACCAGCAGGATAACATTTTAATCTTCCAGGACATTCAGAAAAATGGACACACACACCCCGGGGCTGAATTCTTATCTCACCACAGATGCTAATTTTTTGACCATAAGCATTTCTCCCCATCTCTAATCATTCTAATTACATTTTGCATTGTACTTTTGCATCCTGACTCCTTCCTTTGCAACGCCCCTCCCACCTTCTTACTCAGATATAAGGACTCGAGAATCTCCACTCCTACTTGTGTCTGAAGAATGGAGCTTTGAAAATGTATACCTCAAAAATCTTGTTGGGACTCTAAGGTGCTACTAGAAGAAAAAGAAGAGATGGTTTTTATATGCCGACTTTCTCTACCACTTAAGGAAGAATCAAACCAGTTTACAATAACCTTTCCTCCCTTCCCCAGACACCCTGTGAGGTAGGTGTGGCTGAGTGTGTGACTAGCCCAAGGTCACCCAGCTTGCTTCATGTGTAGGAGTGAGGAAACAAATCCAGTTCACCAGATTAGCCTCTGCTGCTCATGTGGAGGAGTGAGGAATCAAACCCAGTTCTCCAGATCAGAGTCCACCGCTCCAAACCACTGCACCATGCTGGCTACTACATACTTGAAACAATCTCTGATGATGTGACAGTCACACCTAGATTATACCCAAGTTCACATTGTGTAATGTAGAAAAACCAGATGCTGATAACAGCACTGAAATACGTCATACTGTAGACATGTAGCCCTAGGCTCCTCTGCTCAGGTGTAATAAAGTTACGCAACTTTATGCTTACCTATTGAGGCATGATTTATTCAGTTTCTCAAGAACAAAATGTATAAAAAGGTATCAAATTTTACAGCTGACCATGACCATTCAGCTTAGTCCTATTATCTAGGCCAATGGTATTCCAACTGAATTCAGGGTTTCATCAATAAGACAATCAGTAATGGTGGACCCTTAAAAACAGCTTTTCCACTTCTATTAATATTGCCTTACAACATGCAGCCATACAGTGTTAGGCATAGGGTTGCCAGGTCCCTCTTCGCCACCAGCGGGAGGGTTTTTTTTGAGCAGAGCCTGAGGAGGGCAGGGTTTGTGGAGGGGAGGGACTTCAATGCCATAGAATCCAATTGCCAAAGTGGCTATTTTCTCCAGGTGAACTGATCTCTATTGGCTGGAGATCAGTTGTAATAGCAGATCATCTCCAGCTAGTACCTGGAGGTTGGGCATGTTTTGCCCAAGCAAGGCCCATAGTACCTGTATTAACTCAGTTGTCACCCAGAACATATCCCAAAATACTCTGCAGTGTTCTTAGGATTGCAGCCTGAACCTCTGATATGGTCACTAGGAATGTATTTTATAGTCTGGCACCTATAGTAGCTTCTCACATTACCCACAATTTAGGATGCCAGCTTTAGCATGTAAAACATTCATCCGTACATCCTTCTTTATAATGACGGTTGGGTCAGTTAACTCTCAAGTGTGCTCTTAATTCAATGTAAGTCTTAATGCTGAGGAAGCACGGAGCTCCTTTCTCACTTAGAGGAACTCTTTCCTATTAGAAGTCTGGCAAAGACTGAGCATTTTTAGAAGTGTTAGAAGATCTCTGGTTGGGCAAATATTCAGTGTGTGTGTATATAACAAAGTGGTTATTTAGTAACTAATTGACTTTTTAAAAGAGTGTGTTTATTTTGCTACAAACTTGCCCCAAGCCTTTAAGGATAGGGTAGGATAAAATCTGATTAAATACCAGATTGGCAGTCTTGCTATACGCTATAGAGAGAGCCAGCATGGTGTCGTGGTTAGGAACAAACTTGCCCCGAGCCTTTAAGGATAGGGTAGGATAAAATCTGATTAAATACAAGATTGGCAGTCTTGCTATACTCTATAGAGAGAGCCAGCATGGTGTCGTGGTTAGGAACAACTCTAATCTGGAGAACCGGGTTTGATTTCCCACTCCTCCACATACAGCCTGCTGGGTGACCTTAGTCTAGTCACAGTTCTCTTAGAACTCTCTCAGCCTCACCTACCTCACAAGGTGCCTGTTGTGGGGAGAGGAAGGGAATGTGACTAAACTGCTTTGAGACTCCTTTTGGTAGAGAAAAGTGGGGTATAAAAACCAACTCTTTTTCTTCTTCCTTGAGAATAAATTGAATTAAAGACTTTATCAGCTGCTTCTGTGGATCAGTTCAAATGTGGATCACTTCAATAACTATAAGCAGCTCCATAAGTAACCCATGTGATCTGCATTGTACTACAAATTAGTGCAGCCGATGAAGCAGAGTCTTGCCTATGATGTTTCATGCTACAGAAATGTGGGGAGTGGGCTGTGTGCTGATGCACAAACAAGCAGTATTTGTAGCAACAATTTATATGCTGTACAATCACTATTTCATGGCCAACACAGCTTAAGAATACAGAGCTCATGACAGGTGTAGATTGTCCTTTGCCATGTGATCCTTGATTTGAGAAGCACAAATCACTTGTCAGTGTTGGTAGCTGAATTATTTAGGAAGTCTTATGGGTATTAAATTTCTCATTAAAACTAAAAATGATTCACATTGTTATGCTCTGTTTATTACAGGCTGAAGAAGGATGCATCACCACATAATCCAGATGGTCAGTGACAAATGCATTAAAACAGTCATGACACTGAAGTGTGCTTTATTAGCGCTGAGCGCTTGCTAAAACACTAGGTAGAGCAGTTGTTTCTAACAAAGGCCCAAGCACTCTGCAGTTCAAGAAAGAAACATAAAAAAAAGAAAAAAGAAAGAAACATCATCTCTTAATAAACACTCAGGAGAACATGTCGTTGGTGGCAGCATTTTGACTTTTACATCCCCCAAATAGGAAAACTTTGGAGATGATGCACCTGGTTTGGGGAACAGGGGAGGAGCTGGTTGAGAACACTACAGATGAGAAAGAAGTAGGATCTGGAAGAAATGGCAAAGGGCAAGGAATAGTGTCTGGGCTTAGCGAGAATTTTTTTTTTGGGGGGGGGGAATAGTAGAGTCCAAGAAACAATTTGCAGACAACTGTGTGTGTGCCTGTAGGGTTTTCAAGGCAAGAGATGTTTAGAGGTGGTTTGCCATTGCTTGGCTACATGTGGACTTTAGAGAGTTCTGAGAAAACTGTGACTGGCCCTAGGTCACCCAGCAGGCTTCATGTGGAGGAGTGGGGAATCGAACCCGGTTCACAGATTAGAATTTGCTGCTCTTAACCATTACACCACACTGGCTCTCTTAGCAATTACTAAGCCTCTTTAATCTTTTTAAACTAGCAACTGCGTTCTTCACACCTGCTCAGCTAGATAACCACCGACAGTTTTGTAGTTACTTCTGTAGCAAAAGTTATAATATTTTATAATTATTCTCATTTCAGGAATCCCATAAGAAGGGAAGAAAATGTAGAACCAGAGTACTGCCCATATGCTTGAACAATGCCATTTCCAAACCTTCTGTCACTTCAGTGCAACCAAGAAAAGAAACAAGACTGAGGCTATGTAAAGACAAGATAACTTGATTCTCAGATACTCTTATTGAGTTCTATGGACTAAAGTATTGATTGTGCCTGAGGTCTAAGTGAGGGGGGCATAGGTAATGGAGAAAACACATAAACTCCCTGCTCTTTCTCCCCTCACCTGTCAAACTTGACAGACTTTTAGCTAGTGTCTTATAAATACTACCATCACAGAACAAATCCCATCTTTGTCTTATTTTAAGAATGCCAGATCGTCCCTGGTAGACCACCCTGAAGATCATTCTGATAGAGCATGCTGTTTCCCAGAATTGCCAGCCAGACACTTCTGCAAAATTAACAAGCAGGCTATAAAAGGAAGAGCTCTCCCCGGCTGTTGCCTCCCCAGCAACCAAACTGCCCCTGAGTATGGAGGTTCCATTTAGCTCACAAGGTCAATAGCTGTTGGTACATCTATATTCTCCATGAATATCTGAGCTGGTGATTAGTGCCATGCTTTGTAGCAAAGAAGTTCATAAATTAATCATGTGTTTGATGAAGAATTGCTTTCTTTTGTCTAACCTGAATGCATTCACTGGGTGATCAAAAGTTCAAGTATTAGTAAAGAAAAAGTTCTCAGTGTCAGGCAAACTGCATAACATCTATCATGTCCTCCTTTCCCCCTTGTATTTTTCTCTACAAAAAAAATCTCCATATGCTACAGCCATTTCTTATAGGAAAAACATTCCAACCTCTTGATAATTTTTTGCACCTTTAACAGTTCTATGATATGCTTCTTGAGATGGGGTGACCAGAACTATATATAGTTTTCCAGACATCCACACTCTTTAACAGTTCAGCAACACTTGCTATCCTTCCCATTGCTTTTAAATCACATTCTATCTAGGGTTGCCACTAGCAACCTTGTCCTTATATGTTGGTCCTGGCACAGTGGTTTTGCAAAAAACAAAGCTTTATTTTGCTTCAATGCTGGATATCAGAATAGCACGATGAGTAAAGATCTCAAAATGGAATAACTTAGTCCAAATCCTTGTTAAAGCATGAACTCACTGTGCTCTCTCTCTTGGTCTCTCTCTCCTTCAGTTCCCAATCTGTTAAATGGAGTCACATAGGATTGCCAAACTCCAGGTACTAGCTGGAGATCTCCTGCTGTTACAACTGATCTCCAGCTGATAGAGATCAGTTCACCTGGAGAAAATTGCTGTTTGGCAATTGGACTCTCTGTTGGTACATCTATATTCTCCATGAATTTGTCTAAACCCATTTGAAAGCTATCTGAGCTGGTGATTAGTGCCATGCTGGTGCTGAGCTGGTGATTAGTGCCTCCCCTCTCCAAACCCCACCCTCCTTAGGCTTTGTCCCAAAAACCTCCTGCCAGTGGTGAAGAGAGACCTGACAACCCTAGGGTCACAGGGAAGAACTTGATATTTTCCAAGCATATGCTAAGTTTCCCCTCCTCCTCTTCACAGTATATTAAGTAATTAAATGCATGTCATGATGTTATCACATCATGTGTTTGCTAGCCATGCCCTTCACCAGTGGCAGCCCAGGGAATAGCTAGGAAATGCACTACGTGACAATGTCATGCATTTCATTACTGTACATTAAGGGGAAAAGAGGAGGGAAAGTAGAAACGGCTGCTATTATTATCTAGTTCTATCCATAATGATCTACCTAACAAGGATGGGATAAAAACAACTGAGTGAATTGATAGGTCCATGATTTGTAGGTCAGCAGTAAGCTCAGGATATGGCTGAAGGCCACACAATTCAACCACCTTGCTGAAGCTTTGCAAGCTGGGGTTTGGTCAGTCAGTGGCTGGACAGGAGACCTCCCAAGAACCCAAAGCCAACAAGCTCCACAGCTGAAGAGCCTGATATAAATGTAATAAAATAAATACATCATCATGACAGCACTAGGAAAACCTCCAGTTGATATCAGTGAGATTTGGGTAAAAGCTTACGCTGAGTATTCAGGAGACAATCAATTGTATGCTGTTACCAAGACACAACGACAAAACAATTATCAGATGTGTTTACGCCAAGTTAATTGTTCAGCTGCTGAAATACAAGTTCCAGCTTGTTAATCTATTTAAAAAGAGAGAGAGAGCGGCATGATGGGAAAGAATACAAGTAGTCGTTTTTATGCAAATAAAATCTTACCTTCACTGTTGAAGGTCATACTGATTTTTGGCTTGTTTCGTTTTTGCTTCTTTACTGTATAGTTGTGTTGTGCTGCTGATGGGTACTATGTGGGGGAGGGTCGCAACATACCACATGTCTGTTAATGATTCCTTGGTCTTACAAATTAACAAATATTAGCTTGGGCATAATAATTGAAACAATTAAATAATAATTGTATTTATTCCGTTAGTATCCTGCCTTTCGGTCTGCCCTAGACTCATAAGGCAACATAGAATAAAATCAACATGCAGTAGAATGGATCTGGGGAAATACAAGCACAATTTATCTCATGCAAAGAAGAAGAAGAGTCAGTTTTTATATGCCGACTTTCTCTACCACTTAAGGGAGACTCAAACCAGCTTACAATCACCTTCCCTTCTCCTCCCCACAACAGACACCCTGTGAGGTGGGTGGGGCTGAGAGTGGGTGACTGGCCTGAAGTTACCCAGCTGGCTTCATGCGTAGGAGTGGAGAAACAAATCCAGTTCACCAGATTAGCCTCCACCGCTCATGTGGAGGAGTGGAGAATCAAACCTGGTTCTCCAGATCAAACTCCACCACTCCAAACCCTGCCTCCTTCTCACTTCAGCCCACTGTGCGCCCCCATACCCAAGTTGCTCCTGATGTTCAAGGAACCCTGTTAGGATTGCCAGGTCCCTCTTCACCACAGGCGGGAGATTTTTTGGGTGGAGCCTGAGGAGGGTGGGGTTTGGGAGGGGAGGGACTTCAATGCCATAGAATCCAATTGCCAAAGCGACCATTTTATCCAGATGAACTCAATCGGCTGGAGATCAGTTGTAATAGCAAGAGATCTCCAGCTAGTACCTGGAGGATGGCAACCCTAAACTCTGTAGAGTGTTATATGATGTGGCACAGGTAACTGCAATTGTGGGAATGGGGAGAGATTCACAGACATTGGGGTTCTATATGGGCAGAAGTGGCTTCCACACAGCAAAAAGCATTAACCCAGTACAAATACTAAATCCACTTTAAAGTTCTGTTGGTACAACAGCATTAAAAGCCAGTGTTAGCTGAATTGCTCCTTTATATGGGGAAATTAGCTGAGCAATCGGTAACTATGTATTTTTATAGCGATCTCGCACTCAACTATACCAGAATCCGTTTAATGAGACGTTTGAATAAAGACAGAGACTAGGAGTTCCAAATTAAACAGTGTTTATGTATTCAAGCATTCAAATGGTGCAGTACAGACATACAAGAGGCTAAGAAATATCAGAGAGTAGCACAGGGACGTTTGCCAACGTGGCAGGAGAGCGTTGACCCAATATTTACCTTATCTAGATGAGGTGTTGTCCAACTCACGTAGACTAATAACAGATTGAAAAGGAAGACCGAGATGGGGGGGGTTCCCGTGGGCTTGACCAGCAAGGCGGGAGGGAGCGTGGTAAGGCTCGCGAAACCAAACCAACAAAGTAACGGCAAAGGTGCCAGGAAAGACCTAAAGTGTCTTGAATGGGCCAGGGGTATCCCAGTTATACTATTTTCTGGGGGCGGGAAGAGGGGTTTGACCCCTCCCAGGTTCCCAGGTGACAAAAGGTGACAGAAGCATTAAGCTGTGTCTACCGGGGCAGGGTAGTGAGAATTTGGAAATCTATTATAATTCCAATGGCTTTTGTAACCCAAGATGGTCAGGAATCTCTCTGCTGATATGATTTACATTCAGGAACAATAGGTGCGATCTGTGCAAATGTCCTGGGGTCTCTGCAGCTGGACAGGAGAGATGACTCATCTGGATATCAGGATTACTGCTAACGACCCTTTGAGCAACGGAGGAAGTTGGGAGGGGGAGCAGCTCGCATTGAGTACGTGGCTGTCAGCTCTCTGCGAAATGGCTGCTGCTAGAACAGAGGTTTTACAGGAACATGGCTCCTCTCAGGCTCACAAGAGACAGCCCTTTGCATCTGGTTCCTAGTGGCTGGTTGCCCGGGCTGGCGAGAGCGGCTGTGTCAGTTTCAAAAGGGCTGCGCCGCGACTGCCCAGTAGCGTTTGAGGCAGGCGCGCGGCTGGAGAGCAGTCAGTGCGCTTGCATACTGGGTTGCCAGGTCCAGTCCTGGAGATTTAGGCAGGCCCGTATGCTATCACCAGCTGTGTAAAACCCTTCAGCAACCAAATGTCTTTTCAAACCACACCGCTCAATGCTAACTGAGTAGACCACCACTGTGGCAGATCTCCCTTAAGTGCAGGGTTGCCAACCTCCAGGTGGTGGAAAAGATCCAAACAGCACTACAAGGTAATATAAACACAAGATAAATTTATAAAGGTGCAGGTAAGTGCAAGGAGTGAACATATGTACAAAAATTAAGGGAAACACAATCAGGGTTTTTTTAAAAACAATTAGCATAAATAGTCCAGCAAGATATGCAATATGACAAAAGAAATTGTCCAATGGATCACATAAAAACAATATAGCTGTCCATGAAAGACTTTCCTGTACTTCTCGGTAGCTGGACACAAAATGTCAAAAATGAGGACCACAGCGAGGAGGTGCCAGAAGAGGTGCCCGGACGTGTCGTCTAGATCATGCACACGTTTCGCACATGGCTTCATCAGCTACACATATCAGAAAAGTTTATAACAATCATATCAATTTCAAAGAGGGACCGAGAGGATTTCTATATAGGTCTCCAAAGCATGGTCCTCATTTTTGACATTTTTTGAATGTGAAAATGTGACGTTCAAATGATAGTGTCAGCTCTGGCCTCGCCAGATAAATCCCATAAATGACTTCTAGGCAGGTTCTCCGTAGAAAGTTAGTTTAATGGAAAATATACAGCAAGTTGCAGGAAATGACTTGGAAGCAACAAGGATACTAATGGGGGTAGGAATCAGAATACAGTAGATAAAAAGTGAAATGAACTTTCTGGACGACTCCTGGTTGCTACGACAACCTATAGATAACTCTTGTTCCCAGAGCAGAGCGAGACATAACAACAGAGTTGAATAACATACTGACCTTGGAGCACCACCTGGCCTAACTGCTAAGTACCAGGCCATGACTGACATTCTGCCCCCTCTAAAGCCCCCCTCCCCCCATGGAATTGGTGAACCAACTGGGGGGCGGATACGTGGTAATGGTTCACCCATTCATCGTAAGCAGGTCCGAAATGTTTCCAACGAACCAGATATTGCAGCACCCCCCTGTGGATATGGGAGTCAAGGATCTTGGAAACCTCAAAGTGTTCCTTTCCCCCCCACCATGCTAGGCACCTCTGGAGGAGCTTCTGGGTGCCATTCGGGCGAGGGTGCATGTTGTTTTAAAAGACCAATATGGAACACTGGATGTATTTTTCTTAGAGCTTTGGGGAGAGAGAGCTCTACAGTCACTTTGTTGATGATTCTCAAAATGGGAAAAGGTCCTACAAACTTTTCACTGAGTTTCTTGCACGGCCGCAGAGAGCGTAGGTTTTTGGTGGACAGGTACACTAGATCCCCCACCTTGAACTCCCAACCAGGCGAACGATGTTTATCTGCTTGAGCCTTGTACTTCCATTTGGCCCGTTCCAAATTCTTTTGCAACCACGGCCAAGTGGTCTGAATCGCGTGGACCCATTCGGTTATGTCGGCACCTCCCTCCTCCCCCGAAACGTCAACACTGTCTAGGGGACCAAACTCTCTCCCATACACTGCGTAGAACGGGGTAAATCCTGTAGATTGATGCACAGCATTATTATAAGCATACTCCGCAAAAGGTAAGAGGTCGACCCAGTCGTCTTGATGGTAATTGACATAACACCGTAAATAACATTCCAATACAGCATTTACCCGTTCGGTCTGCCCATCGGTCTGAGGGTGAAATGCACTTGACAGCCCCTGCTCCACCCCTCCAAAATTTGGCTACATACTGAACCCCACGGTCGGAGACCACCTTGCGCGGGAACGAATGATATTTGAAGACATGTGACACAAACAAACGGGCCAATTTTGGGGCGGAGGGCAAGCCTGCACAAGGAATCAAATGTACTTGCTTGGAAAATAGATCTGTAACCACCCATAGTACCGTTTTTCCCCTGCTGAGGGGGAGATCAGTCATTAAATCCATAGCAATAACTTCCCATGGTTGTGAGGGCGTTTCCAACGGCTGCAACAACCCGGGGGGCTTCCCTGGGGATCGCTTGGCGATAGCACAGGTGCGACTACGAATGAAGGTGTCTAAGTCCGATCGCAGTAGGAGTAGGTGTAGCGATTTTACGAAACCAAAATGTCCTGCAGATTTCGCCCCATGAGCCAGATCCAACACCTCCCCCCGGAGTATTTCAGGCACATACAACTTGGTGTCTTTAAACCACAACTTCCCCCGCTTAACAAGACTTGCGGGAAAGGCATTGGTTGACTGTTCTGTTTGGAAAGCCTGGACCAAAGCGTCCCTGAAGGAAGAGTGATTGGGGGAGGGGATTCCGGAGGAGGCTAATGTCAGCTCTGGTCTCGCCAGACAAATCCCACAAACGACTTCTAGGCAGGTTCTCCGTAGAAAGTTAGTTTAATGGAAAATATACAGCAAGTTGTAGAAAATGACTTGGAAGCAGCAAGGATACTAATGGGGGTAGGAATCAGAATACAGTAGATAAAAAGTGAAATGAACTTTCTGGACGACTCCTGGTTGCTACGGCAACCTATAGATAACTCTTGTTCCCAGAGCAGAGCGAGACATAACATAACAGAGTTGAACAACATACCGACCTTGGAGCACTACCTGGCCTAACTGCTGAGTACCAGGCCACGCCTGACAGATAGCAGCGCTGAGCAGCAGAGAAACGGCCAGTATCTCCCCAGAGGAAAAAGCCTTACAGCCGTAAGGGGTGCAGCATTTTGGATCCAAGGAAACATGCACACATTTGAATGGTGAAGGGGCTAATACTTACACCCAGAAATTAGTCCTGGGGCTGTATGCTAATTGGCAACACAATAGGTTTTGTCAGGGACAAAAAGTTTAACTACTCTTTAGTAGCTGAAATATTAAAGTCTGAAAGAACAAGAGGTAATGGCAACACAGAAGAATGCCTTAGTTGGCCTGTTTAAATACCAGCAATGGCTGTAGTATAGAGTTTTAGATATGTGAGGATGTTTGGAAGATCTTCCCAGGAAGCGAGGAGTAAACAAGAGATGTCCTGGTTTAATCTACTCTGCAAGTTAGATGGAGCTGTAGGGTTTATGTCTTTATGGAGCTTTAGATTTATGTCTTCATCCCAAAAAGGATTCAGTTTAAAGATTTCTTGAACAGGTTTGCAGGCTTCTGCCCAAGACATTCCCAGTCCTCATGAGATGCAGTCAATCTCTTGCCAGTAGTCCTCCTTCGTTAAGGAAAATGTGCCCTGGCCCAAAAACAGAATCACTCTCAATTACACCATCTGCTTGCAAGTAATTCACCTTGAATATTTCCCTTTCCCTCGATATCAGTGAGCTAATTACACACATAACCTACCTTCTATTAATATAAATAACTTCTGTCGCCTCAACATGGCAATTATACGCCTTTGAACTTGGCACCGAATTATTTATATTTACATGACTAAACAGCATTGGGTGTGATCCACTGGGTGTTTTTTCACCTCCCAACATTATGCATAAGGGAGCAATTAAGGGAGCAATCCTAAACAGATCTACTCAGGATTCAGCCCCATTTTATTCAGTGGGGCTTATTAATAGGAAAGGGTTTGTTAGATTGTAGCCTGAGTGGTCTATACAGAAGTCTTTCCATGAGAAATCACCTCTATTGTATCATGTTACAGGAAACAACTTCCAGAGTTGGGTTAGAGTAAATTTACACATACATAAAGAAAGCACTTTTCACCCTTCTCCCACTGTTGCTGCACATGCTTCTAAAGAACAGCAAGCAAGTTTCAGAGGTGTTTTAACTGCGTTTCTGACCCAATTTATGATGTGAAGGAATGGAGTCTCAAGCCCCAAGTACATGTGATCAGTCTGTGTAAGCAAAGTCAACAAAATGTCTAGTGGTACCTTAAAGATTAACAAGCTTGTTGTGACATAAGACCAAACTAGATCCCAGTGGCACAAATGAGTACAAAAGCTTATGCCAGTCTGTTAGTCTTTCAGGTGCCATTTGTTAACTTGTTCTTCTATTATGTGGGAAGTGTGTGATAAATAATGTTTTAAGCCATCTTTGGTCAATAGGGATTCCTTTTGAACTTGTTCAGTGCCACAAAGCTGGAATTGCTACCCAAATATGGTAAATACAAAATAATTTTATGCAATTAGACGGCTCTGGTAATTTTATCTGTCTGAGCATTTTTAAGCCAATTCCCTTCCTGAAGGCACCAAATACAGCTTATTAAAAAAAATAATTAAAGATCCCAGATGAATATTATAAACAAACAAAAACAAAACATCTGGCTGGCCTAGCTCTGGCAAGCTGATTTTCACAGGTCCCAGGCTGAAAGCTATAGGCTAAGGGCTAGGGTTGCCAACCTCGAGGCACTAGCTGGCGATCTCCTGCTGTTACAACTGATCTCCAGCCAATAGAGATCAGTTCATCTGCAGAAAATGGCCACTTTGGCAATTGGACTCTATGGCTTTGCCCCCAAAATCTCCAGGTATTTCCCAACCCAGAGCTGGCAACCCTACTAAGGGCCAAGGTGAAAGGACCCTTTGGTTCTTGCTCCTCTGGTCATACCCAAGAACTTGAGCCTCTGGCCCTGCACAGGTTAAATATGTGCATAAAGGGGGGGGGGAGTCATCCTAGATGGACTTCAGCTTCCGCTAGCTCACTGCAGAAGGCTAGCAGGATGTTCTTCAGTATACTGTCCTTCCAGGAATGCCTCTGTCCCTGTCCAAGTTAAATGCATGCAGAAATAAATATTAAAAATTGTTTGATTTCCTGTTTGTGGACAGGACCTAGGGTTGCCAACCTCCATATGGGGCCTGGATATCTCCCAGATTTGCAACTGATCTCCAGATTACAGAGATCAGTTCCCTTATAAAAAATAGCAGCATTGGAGGGTGGAATCTTTGGCATTATACCCCATTGAGGTCCCTCTCCTTCCCAAAACCCGCCCTCACCAGGCTCCGCCCTCAAATCTCCAACCCAGAGTTGGCAACCCTGAATGGAGCCTATTGGTGCATCCAATGTACCAAGAGGGCTATATAGCAATGCTTTCCTCCCCATACGCAAATGTTCCACGGTCAACAGTTGCTCCTGCAGCAACCCCAAAACATCAAAGCCGTGAGGCTACCTCCATTCACTGGGCACACTGCCAGGCACCTGCACATGGGTGCATGAGGAAGGATAGCTACTTATAAATTTGTTGCAGGAAATAACAGTGCACTGACACAACCACAGCAGAGACAGACACACACAGAGAGAGAGGTTATTCTATTACTGAACTGAAAATTAGTATAACTTTCCCAAGTTTCTTGGTTTACGTAGTCATGTCTCATACACTAGAGAACCATCAGAAGAACAGGCGAATATCTTCTTAGAGGCTTTGCAGTGTGTTTGAATGGTACAAAAGTTGTTCATTATCATTTCTATAAGGTGTCTACCAGATTGCTAGCTGCTTTTCCCAGTTGGTTTCAGGCCCAGCCCCTTTAGACACTCACGAGGTACATTACCTGTACCTGATGCTCAGTAACACACTTACAGTCCAGTCGTAAAGGGTGGGGGGTTAAGTGGCGCCTGGGAATAGCGCGCCACCTCCAGAGCTGCTTAGCGCAACAAGCTGAAAATACATTTTCCAAAGAAACCTCGTGGAATTCTCCATAGAGAGTTCCATGGGGCTATGACTGCCTTTTTGCAGGCGTAACTTGGCACCTGCAAAAAGGGGCGTTTCCAGGCCAAAAGGGTTTTGGGAACTGATTAACATCAGCTCTACCCCCAGGAACATCCCAAGAATGCCCCCATTGATGCTGGCGCAAGGCCTTGTACCAGAAAAGCACTGCTGGTAAGGCGGCAGCGCCCAAGCCTCAAGCAGCCGCACAGCTCCCCTACACCAGTGTAAGTGCCCCTGCAATGGCATCCATGCCCACTTAGCCGGTGCAAGTGGCACTTACATCGGCATGGGGTCATGCCTCCTTAGGGTTGCCAGGGCTCTCTTCGCCACCGGTGGGAGGTTTTTGGGGCAGAGTCTGAGGAGGGAGGGGTTTGGGGAGGGACTTCAATGCCATAGAGTCCAATGGTCAAAGCAGCCATTTTCTCCAGGTGAACTGATCTCTATCGGCTGGAGATCAGTTGTAATAGCAGGAGATCTCCAGCTAGTACCTGGAAGTTAAGGGAAAAAAGACTAGCACAACTCTATGTATATAATCAACAATTCATTAACAACGTGCTTACAAGAAAAAAACCTACCGCAAGGTGTGCAAATATATACAGTATTTACAAAAATGATCGCTATAAACTTAATAGCAAGGTACAATAGTCCATATAAGGAAAAAAATCGCTACAAGCCTAATAGCAAGGTCCGATAGTCCATCACAGGTAAGTAATCTTCTAATCCAAAAGTGGTTGACAATGTCAGTTAGTTGGCACGAAGTCCGAAAATAATCCAGACAAGATTATTACAAAGGGACACCACCAAGCATCCTGTTTCTAACACTGGTCAGTGAGATGCCTGCAAGAAGGGCAAAAGCACAGCATGAACGCAACAGCCTCAGCACCTGGCATTTATAGATGTCTGGCCCAGGCTAGCCTGATCTTGTCAGATCTCAGAAGCTAAGCAGGGTCAGCCCTGGTTAGTATTTGGATGGGAGACCACCAAGGAATACCAGGGTTGCTGTGCAGAGGAAGGCTCTGGCAAACCACCTCTGTTAGTCTCTTGCCATGAAAACCCCAAAAAGGGGTCGGCATAAGTCGGCTGCAACTTGACGGCACTTTACACACACATCTTCAGAGGAAGCACATCTGTCAATAGACCTAGCCTCAATTGATGTTATTCATTTTTCAATGAGGCCAGGGACTATTTCTATGCCTCATGGCAGTTAATTCCGTAAGTTGTTCCAAGAAACATTTCCCTTTTTTCTGTCCAACTAATGGAAGTTGACCACACATCAAGTACAGACTTGTGATACAGCATGTGCCAGAATGGTTGTCTGTTTGGGTTCAGATTGTGGTGATATTATTTTATCACTGTATACGATTTCCTCTTTGGTTTCACAAAGCACTGATTGGATAACAGCATCGCTGTTCGGCATCTCAGGTTCCCGTAACCTGAATGGCAGGTTTGTCATTGAGGTCTCCGGGAGGCCTTTAATATTGCATAATGGTACAAGTGAGTCACGCCTCACAGCCTCAGTCCTTCCTTAGGGCATAAATTATGTACTTGGCTTTGAGGGACGATGGAGTGAAACAAAGAAGTCCTGTTTGGAAATTCATCAAACAATTTTGCCATCATAGCAAAAACACAGGAACAGAATATCATTTACCCTACTTGAACTCTGCAAAGAGAAATTTATAATTTATCTAAAAATTTGACTCAGTTCCTGTCCTTTTGTACCTGGGTCCTAGCTGTTGTTGAGCTTGACAAAGGACCTGCCAACAAGATGGAGTGTGCCGGCTATCACGTATACACGTTTCTTTACCGAGAAGAAAGCTAAATGCCACTGCAATGTTAGTTCTTGTAAACAGTATTCGAGTAGGTTGTCAAATGTATGCAATTAGGTCATTTCCCAGGAATAATTACGTCTATGCACAGATGGTGGGGAGAAGGTCCTAAAGTTTAAACTTGCCCTAAATTTAGAACAATTAAAATAATCATAGGGTATTCTGCCAAAAGGCAATGAGTAAGTTGTTGAATAGGCCTGCCATTACTGGGGGCTAATCTATATGGGGAGATATTTGCACTTTTTGCAACATTCTGTTACAAAAGATTCTGCAGTTGGCCCTTGTTAAGAGATTTAATCTACCCTTGTGGTAGGGAAAACATTGTGGTGGTGGTGGGAAAACATTGTGTTGAGAGCACTTTTCTTGAAAGCATTCCACTTGAGTGGCCCTTAATATATCCTCAGGTGTTTCTTGATGACCTAGATACAACTCTTCAGTTAGGAGGAAAATGACATCTAACCACTGTTTTTGCCTGGCGTCATGAGGATGTTATGTAAATGTGTAAAGCCTAAAGGAGAGGCACACATCCCTAAATAATCAGTGTACAAAAATTCTGGTCCCATAACAGAAAAACTGTACACTTGAACTGGAAAACTTCATTTATAGTTTTTTTCCTTGGGAAAAAAACGCTGCTTTGGAGGGTGGGCTGTAGGGCATTATACACTGCTGGAAGTCTCCCTCCTCCACAAACTCCAGCCTCCCCAGGCTCCACCCCCAAAATCTCCAGGAATTTCCCAACCCAGATTTGGCAACCCTAAATCTCAGAAGACGACCTAGGCAAAATACGGTATGCAAGTGTACTGAAAAGTATATGGTATATAAAATGCAAGCGTTACAACAGTTACACAGCCTAAAACGAACAGAATTTTGCTGCTGTTAGATCACAGGAAATAAACACAGGGCCTATCATCACCCTAGAACACATGTTGTTCCAAACATTTTGAGCATCGACCATTTCTGTGTGAATCTGTTACCTTTCCCTACATTAATACAATATGGCTTTTTTTTTTTTTTACATTATAGGA